>NC_136918.1:129468063-129825106 GCF_949752795.1 Hyperoodon ampullatus
TTGTAAAAGCTATTGATCCCAAACTTTTTACTATATTTTACTCAAATGCATCAAAGCATTTTTCTCTAATGTTCTTGATTTTATTGATAAAATATTCTGAGTGTGTATGAAGTATATATGAATACATATGAAAATGATGTTAGTCTTTTCAAATTGAAAATCTTTGCTCCTTGTGTCATAGACTTAAGGAATTGAAGAAGACCATATGCATGTTTTCTCAGATCATGTGAGATCTCATACATGAAAAACTGAAAATCAAAATGACACTAGTTAAGCACCAGTATTTAATGGAACAGATGCTTATAATATTATAGTCCAAATATTTAAAATACTTTAGTATTTATTTTTTAAATGTGTGTATACAGTGGTGTACTTCAAACTTTGAAGTGCAGACAAAGGAGCCAATTACATTTAGACATTAAGAGAAGGCTCTATGAACAAGAGCCTCAATTTTGCATTGAACTTTAAAGTATTACATGGGAGTGAGCCACATATGAAGGGTTCAAAAAAGAATATTCAGTTTCAACCTATAGATGAACATATGCAAAAGTATGAAGACATAGGCATGTGGAGTCCCAGAATTATTGTTAATAACCCCATGGCTCTGTAGTCTGGTTGTGTTTGTAGAAAATGGGAAAGTAAAAGGTGAGGAGCAGTGGGAAATGAGGATTCAGCACTTTTTGAGGTGGGATTGTGAAAGGCTTATATTTCATGCTATGAAAGTATAACTTAATTTTGTGGACTGTTCTGTGTTTTAGAAAGATGATCCCAGTGACAAAGTGAAGAAGTCATTGAAAGTGGAGAACTTAGATGCAGAAAACACTATTTAGAAACTTGACTGAGAGTGTTTAAGTGGGAGATGAGAAGCTGATTTAAGGCAGAGAAAGCAAGAAATAACTGAATATGTAAATTAATTCTCAGCTATTGAATCAAGGAAAAACGCCAAGAGGAACAATCCAAATTGCCCAAAGGGAATGTTTGGGCAACTCACTATACCTTTAAGGAAGGTATTCCTTAAAGGGCAACTTTTCCAGAGAAAGTTGGATTGTGGGAATATTAGAGGGTCAAAATAATAAAAAAATGAAAAAGAAATAAGATTGGCTTGACCAATATAACAAGTACCATTATACTGTGAGAGCTGAGATAAAATAAAGATTTTTAAGAGGCTACTAAGGATGTGAAGACATGTTCTAATTGACAATAATTGTAAAGCACATCCTAAGATCTAGGTGACTAATTTTGTTAAAAGAACTAAATTTTTTTAGACATCTATGCCAATTTAGTGCAGAAGGTAGAGACAAATTTTTCATTTTGTTGTCATGAAACATTATCTCCTTGCTTCCCATGAAACAAATTTTGGACTAGTGCAGATTAAGGAAATACACACAATAAGAGAAAAGAGAGACATAAGTTATAAAATCCATAGGGAAGATAAGAAAATTTTAACTATATAAATTATTCCAAAGTTTTCCAAGATTTTTATAATACGTTTAAGATTTGGAAGAGAATAGTTTTCCTAAGAATTAAGTTTATTTAGAGTTAGGTGTATTAAACATGAAAAAGTATGTCTTCTATACAGATTTTCTTACAATGGATTCCTTCATACATCAAACTTAAGATCAATAAAGTGTAAGTAAAAATAAACCAACTTTCAAATATTTTATAGGTAATTATTTGGATACAACTCATATATATATTATACTTAGATACAGTTAAATGTTTTCCTCATATAAAATTTTAGACCTTTCAAGTCTTATTTGCCTTAATGATAAGAATTATAATGTAATAACTTAGTAAATTGACCAACCATTTCTCTCATTAAACATTTCTTAAACCTATTTTCCTATTTGACTATATTTACAGAAATTATTTAGTCATCTAGGGAAATATAAAACCATGCAGAAGATGAAGAGCTGACCATCCTTCTCATTGATTTCCTAGTTTTCTATACTCATGTGAGCATCTGTCATTTCCTGTAAATTCTCAGATGCTTTTGCCAAATATATTGACTACTTCATAGCTACTCCATAACTACTCCAATGGACTACTCCATACTCCATGGTGGATACATTTGTATCCACAATCAATGTATAACCTCTAATAATTAAATCTCAGTAGACTTTAATGTAGAATTTAACACAAAAGAAAAAAACCTGACAGTAAACTGAAAACAAAAAAACAAACAAAAAAAAACTTGGCAGATAATTCTTGGAACACTCTTAAGTACATAAATTGAAATTGAACGGAGTTCCTATAAAATGAACAGCTTCCCTAGTTGGCCATGAAGTTTGACAGTGGGAAGCTAAGACCAAGACGTTCAGCTCAACTTGGATGACCTATATTATCTACTCCTGTAGACAATATTAGATTGTTAACAAATGTAATTTTCTTAATTAAAAAAATATTTTCTGTATACAATTAAATTAATAATACATGCAGTATATTTTCCAAAATCTATTGAGGGAGAAAAGTGAAAATAATAACTAAAAAAATGTTCTGAAGAATGATTAGCAATCAGCAAAAAAATAAATATTATGATAGCCTATATATGAAACAAAACTAAATAAAAGTAACAAATATTTATTAAGCTCTTACTATATTTTGTGGAGTATGTTATACACTTAAGCCACAGAAATTAAATGAGAATCTGCAAAACTAGTATTTTCACAAGCAGCTTCATCATTTCACATCTTGTTATTATCTACTATGGAATATATGCACTTTTATAGATATTTGCAATCTTCATGAATCTGTCTTCAAAATCCAAACTCATTCAAAGATTATATTTTTACCTGAAAAAATATTCAAAAATATTACTTACATTTGAAATCACTTCTGCTAGATGAATAAATGGCATAACATTTTTTTCATATTCAAACTGTGTGTAATTTTATAGATTATAAATGAAATAAACATATTCTTATCATTCACAGCTATTCTGTTTAGGTTATTATATATTATTTTAAGGGGAAGAGTATTTTTGCATACTCATTTTATCTGTGAGTGATTGGTTTGGTTATATACTTGCAATTTTTTAAAATAATGAATATAAAGGCTAACTCTAAGCTAAACTTTTAAGAGAATGAGAAAATTTCAAGATTATATTCCTGTTCAATTCTATTTCCACACAACATTTAATCTGGAACTTTGGATGTACACCAAAAGTGAACTTCCTCTAATGAGGCAACCTTGGTGAAGTTCTAAAAATATTTCCTTAAATTGTGTATTACATGTTCTTTTATTTTCAACAGTTATTGAATTTTTTTGTTGTTGAACATTTGTTTTGGTGTGAATGAAGGTATGGTTTGCACATGAGAACATGAGATGTCTTCTGCCTATGAAAAGTAATTTTTTTTGCTTTATAACAAATTTAATCAGTTATACATATACATATGTTCCCATATCCCCTCCCTTTTGCATCTCCCTCCCACCCTCCCTATCCCACCCCTCCAGGCAGTCACAAAGCACCGAGCTGATCTCCCTGTGCTATGCGGCTGCTTCCCACTAGCTATCTACCTTACGTTTGGTAGTGTATATACGTCCATGACGCTCTTTCACTTTGTCACAGCTTACCCTTCCCCCTCCCCATATCCTCAAGTCCATTCTCTAGTAGGTCTGTGTCTTTATTCCTGTCTTACCCCTATGTTCTTCAGGACATTTTTTTTTCTTAAATTCCATATATATGTGACAGCATACAGTATTTGTCTTTCTCTTTCTGACTTACTTCACTCTGTATGCTAATCCAAAGTTAAAGAAGTGCATATTAATATTAATAAAATATGGACTACCAGGAATAGCACTGTGCTTTAGGTGTTTGAATTCAGACTGTGCTTAGGTACATTTTTTCCAGGTATTTTATTTTATTTTATTTTTTGAATTTTATTTTATTTATTTTTTTATACAGCAGGTTCTTATTAGTTTTCCACTTTATACATATTGTTGTGTATATGTCAATCCCAATCTCCCAATTCATACCACCGTGACCACCCCGTCCCCCCAGCCCTTGCTTTCCACCCTTGGTGTTCATATGTTTGTTCTCTACACCTGTGTCTCTATTTCTGCCTTGAATAGTGGCTCATCTGTACCATTTTTCTAGATTCCACTTACATGTGTTAATATATGATATTCATTTTTCTCCTTCTGGCTTACTTCACTCTGTATGACAGTCTCTAAGTCCATCCATGTCTCTACAGATGACCCAGTTTCATTCCTTTTTATGGCTGAGTAATATCCATTGTATATATGTACCACGTCTTCCTTATCCATTCGTCTGTCAATGGGCATTTAGGGTGCTTCCATGCCCTGGCTATTGCAAATAGTGATGCAATGAACACTGGGGTGCATGTGTCCTTTTAAATTATGGCTTTCTTAGGGTATATACCCAGTAGTGGGATTGTTGGGTCAGATGGTAGTTCTAATTTTATGTTTTTAAGGAACCTCCATACTGTTGTCTATGGTGGCTGTATCAATTTACATTCCCACCAACAGTGCAAGACGGTTCCCTTTTCTCCACACCCTCTCCAGCATTCACTGTTTGTAGATTTTTTGAGAGTGACCATTCTGACTGGTATGAGGTGGTAACTCACTGTAGTTTTGATTTGCATTTCTCTAATGATTAGTGATGTTGAGCATCCTTTCCTGTGTTTGTTGGCAATCTGTGTATCCTCCATGGAGAAATGTCTATTTAGGTCTTCTACCCATTTTTGGATTGGGTGGTGTGCATTTTTTTTTAATATTGAGCTGTATGAACTGTTTATATATATTGGAGATTAATCCTTTGTCTATTGATTCTTTTGAAAATATTTTCTCCCATTCTGAGGGTTGTTTTTTCATCTTGTTTATAGTTTCCTTTGCTGTGTAAAATCTTTTAAGTTTCATTAGATCCCATTTGTTGTGTTTATGCACTTTATTTAGTAATGAAGTTAATTGCTTCAAATCTTTATTTATTTATTTTTTTTACAGAAAAAGCATAAGTAGTCTGATTATGTGTGGTATGTCACACAATAGATACCTACTTTTAATATTTGTCCATAGCTGGGTTTACTGAATTTAACCTTAATCATTACCAGTATCCACCTAGTAGCAACTAATCTTATAAAAACAAAATAAAATATAACCAAATTAATCCTCTCATTTATAAATCATTCCATTATGATTGGACTATTATGTACCAAGGCTTATGTTAACCAATGGGAATACAGCCATGAATAAGATGTGATCTCTATTGTGGAGATGTTTATTACACATGTGAGGGGACCTTTATGTGGGTGAATTCATGGCTGTAACATTACATCAGTGACGGAGCTGTCATAGCAGATATCTATCAAAGTCACAAAATTAATGGTTCAGTAACAGTGAACTTCCGTTTATCAAACAGAGTGTTATTAGTGGTTCAATTTCTCTAGGTAAAATGTTGTGGGATGGTATAAAGCTACATAATTGTCATAACTTGGGTTCCCTAAAAGCTGCAAAACGAACATGGCATAGATATTTTATTTAGGTATGCTTGGAAGCATAAATAAAGGAGTAGGCAGAGTAAGACAGCATATAGAGAAAAGTCAGTGAAGGAGGATTACTGAGTTGGTTACCAATGTGGGCAAATGGTATTAATCCTGCTACTGCACCTCTTAGGAACTCTGTAAAACATACCTCAGGATTATTCCCCTGGAGAATGCAGAGGGTGACCTTTTATTTCTTGATTTTGGACCGCACACTGTTGAGTTTTACTCTCAGACGCTCTAACTTCCTAACACTTCCTGGCTGTGCCTATATGCAAACTGAGTAGTTTTCTGTGTTTCAAAAAATACCCGAGGCAGAGAAGCCTAGAAAGTCTTCATAACACTCACTGGGAGTAGAAACTTGAAAAACCACCTACAAATAAACAACACAGCTTCACTGAAGCTGGTGGACCAAGGGAATGTGGCTGTAAGTACCAGGAGAGGTCTGCTGCTATCATCTACCTTAATGGTTGCATTTATGTGGCCATCAATAGTCATTTCACTTGTTACACAAAGCATGCATTGCTTAATGAAATAAAACTCTTTTAAAAAGTCTTACTTTTGAAAATTAAACTGTCTTTTAACATTACATATTTCAAGTTTATTTTCACCAGATGCAATCCACATTATATAGTAAAAGCTAAATTAATAAAGGAATAACACTCCAATGACAAATACATTTCTCAAACTTCAAAATCAAAGCATATACCCATTGTGGTAATCAGTTCACAATATATGCAAATTAACCTTCATGTTGTATGCCTTAAACTTAGGGATGCATGTCAATTATTTTTCAATAAAACTGGAAAAAAAAGGTAAAATAATACCTAATTTATGTTTTAGTAATGCAGTACAGATTATCAGATAAAGGGAAAAGAAGGAAATATAATATTAAAAATATCTTTAAATGTACATTAAAATTTTTGGACACGAAAATGTGACTTGAAAAATCAACAATAGTGGTTTTAAAATATAAGGGAGGGAGTCTTTTATTATGAATTGGGAAAGTGGAGTGACAACCAGAGAAAGATTGGTGCTCTCTATGTTGAGGTTAGGGTTAAGAGGATATCAAGAATTAAAGAAACTCAAAACAGATATTTGAATTTAGCCCCTGTCAATTTACACCATTCTCCCCAGGAAAGCACTCACTTGCCTAGGGAGTGGGGAGGAAAGACTCCCAGAGTGAAAGAAGCATTCTGTTATATATTTCACCTTCAAAATAAAGTTAAGTTTACTTTGAAGTAAGCCTTGAAGCCAACTGCATTAGCAATCCTTAATTTAGTGGGCTTTATCTTCAAAATATCCTCAGTTTTGTTTAAAACTTCTTCACAAATGTAAAATATCTGTTATTCTATCATAATTGTGTATGCTTAAAGGGTAAACATTATGCCCAAATGTGAATGAGCTACAAATGAAATATTATTGGTTACCTAGATCCACCTTTTCTAGATGTGAAAAAGTGAAAAGAGCCTAAAGTATCCTAAGATTATGTCAAAAAGGAAAACTCAGAAAGAAGAGGTTGAAAACCAATGACTAACATGAAACCTTTCACATGTTTGGCTGAAGTTGACTGTAGAGCCATTGATGATCTGAACCAAGAACTTCATTTGAAAGTTGATAAAGAGGAGAGACACTGGGAAGAAAAGATTATCAAGACCTTACATGTTAGCATAGCTCAGACCAAAACCAAGTTTAATTAGGAGGAATAGATTGCTTCTCTGGCTGCATATTTTATGTACCCCTCCACACCTCACTCCATGTAATAGCTAACTTCTCTTCTTTACCAGCTAAATAAAACAATACATTTATCTCTAATATTAATGATTTGATTTACATACTACCTTCATTTTTTACGTGATTCCATATAAGGTTTATATCCCTGAAAATTATTATAATGTTAGGATTTATTTCTTTGTTTTTTGAATGGTGTATAATAAGTGAGCAGGAGATAAGGGCTAGAACCAACATTGTGGTTCTAAGGCAGGTCTTTTCTACTCTTTTAACTTCACAATGATATAAGGTTTTATGATGTCTTTTACTTCCCTTTGTCCTCTTCACCCCCAAACACATTATTTAACAGAACTATTTTTTCATGTCTCTTCTAATAAGAGATTATTTATAATGTCAATACCTGTGTATTTATGCTAGAGGTTAAACCAGGACTTAGGGTTAACTTAGAGCACTTCCTGTCACCTTAGTGGTGGGGTGACTTTTAGGCAATTTCTTATTCAAAACCTGCATACTGGGTAGTAACTAATGATTTATTTCTGGTACCAAGTCCCAAAAGGAGTCTGGAGAACAGTTGAGCTGCTGTTCCTGACATCAGTGGTTTTGGCAATTATAGCATAAGAGAGAGAAATGGTCACAAGTCGAAAACACAGCTTGTTTACACTTTTAAATACAGTTACAATAAAATAATTTACCTATTAATAATAAAGTGAACCTAAAGTTAAAATTATTTTCATAGCTTGATCTTGATATTGGTATTTTCTAAAGGATTGCTTTCCACATAATTCGCTAAAGTGTTTTTTTTTTTAAAGCATACTAAAATAGTTTATTATTTAATTTATGTATCTCCCCAGTGAACTTAAGGGGCTTCTGTTAAAAAATGGAGATTGATGATGACTACTTTGTGTTGGTAAATATGTAGTTTCAGTGTTTAAAATATAATTTCAAAGACTATATGGGGAAATTGGATTTAAACTTGATATTAAAAGAATAGTTAAATTTTTTTTTCAAATTTGCTTTCTGATTAATTTAAAAATAACACTTAAAAATTAAAACTAAAACACGGTTTTTACTTTAATATATAAGCTTACCCTTGACCTAGAAATTGGTAAACAGCTAGTGTGATATAAAAATCATGTCTTGCTCGTTGAGTTAGCCTTGGCCTCACAGCAGTGGTTTGCACAAATAGTCGGAAGTGTACATTTTTTCCCCCTAAATCTGAGGTCACTTTTCAGCCCAACTAACTAAATTTAATGTACAAACCTATATTTAACTATTACTACCTAAATATATAGCCGAGTTTTCAGTCATCTAACACTAAATATTAACTTCCAAAACAACGGGCATTAACATCATAGCTTAAAGCCAGAAAGAATAAAAGCAGGTTTCTACTTAAGATATTTTAATCAATATCAAGTAACATCTTTGTTTGAGAAAACCTGGATTTTGACAGCTACTTAACATTATGTTCCATATTTAACTGAAAAACTTCAAATTAATGGACAAAAATATATAATATCTAAATAGCCCTAATAAGAAAATTATGATAAATTAATGTCTTAATTGATACTTTAAAATAATTTTATATAACTGAAATGCTAGGTTTAGAAAAGTCTGCTTTAGAACCAAAGAAAAACATAGGCTGTTTTATGATTTATTCTAGTCCTATAATAAGTTGAATAGATAATCATCTATTCAACACTGAACATATGGAGGGCCGGCAGAGCTCTTATAAGTCAGGTTGACTTATTTCAAATAGACTAATCCTGAATGAATGTAATCTATACAGGCACAATTTGTGAAGTTTTTACTGATACTAGACACTAGAACAGAGTCGTACGTTATGAGTTACCTGTCCAATGCCAATGCCAGTGCCTTCACTGAAGAACTTGCCTGAAGCAGTGACTGAAACCAGTATTAGCTCTGACCCATCTAAGTTACTAGTAAGCTCTTGAATGATTGCTGCCTTTGTGTTTTAAGGCCATGGGATGTTGCGTCTCATGATGGATAATAGACTTATTGCTTGTTCTGTAAGTTATAGACCATATCATATGGTGGGAAGATCCAGTATTTTAAGTGCCAGTTGGTGAGCTAAATTAAATGCCGATGAATAAGCTGTTGAAGGAAAAAAATTGTATGAACTACTTATATCTTGAGATGTGGGATTCTACCCACTGATGTATCTCCAATATTTATCTGTCCAAACACTGTATTTGTTGCTGTTAATGTTTCACTTCAACTTTAATTCATTATCTTATTTAACAAGTCTTTGATTTTTTAGAAACTCTATCATTAACCTATTCATTATTTCTACTCTTATAAAAAGCCTGGAGTTTTCCATGATACTCACTGAGCAAACACTTATTGAAAACTTGTATTTCTAGCCCAGTGCAAAGAAGATTCAAAAAGTACAAAATAGACTAGTGAGGAATGAATAAGGCATCTGGTAACATGGAGGCTCTCAGGTCTTGCTGTGGTAAAATAAAAAACAGCATCTCTAGAAACAACAGGCTTCCAGTAGCGGTGAGGATTTTCTTTTAGAACCCCCTTCTCCTTTTTTACCTATACTTTAAAATAGACATAATGACCAAAAATATCAGAGATTGAAACTTGGCTTCATAAAAAATAGCATTTGAAAAGAAATTTTTATAGAGCCTTTATTAAAATTAAAGGGGTGAGCACAGCCTGAACAGTTAAACTCAGAAATTAATAGACAGATATGCTTCTGTATCTTGGTAACAGATGTCTCCAATTAAATCGACGTGACATGAATTGTACTTTCAGTAACTTCAGTGTTGGAGACTCCATCTTTTAAAGATTATTCTACATTGGCATCTTGATATTAACTTGGCATTGCTCCTCTAAATGTCCTTGGCTCAGAGATGTTTTACAATAAACTTCTAAGCCAATGCAGGCAGAATCTTGGCTTTTATAGGACCTGTCTCTGCCCACTTCAGGATATGTGTTATAATAAGCAGACACTGTTTTTTTCTTTATTAATAATTTAACATATTCTTTCATGTTAACTAAACCTCAAATTCTTAATTTAACTTTTTTCTAGAATGAACACAAGTTTTCTTCAACTTTTTTTTTTTTACATATTTGAGATGTTGCCTTGTCTTTAAAAGCATAAAAAAAAAAAAAAAAAAGAAAGAAGGAGAAAGAGAAGAACTAGGTAAAATGACTAAAATTAAAAACACTGAAATTAAATAGTTTAGTTTTTTGGTAATTCTCTGCCTGTAATTTCAGGAGGAAAAGAGTCTCTCTTCCAACAGTACATATTATTAAATGTTAATTTTATGGAGTGTGTATTCCCTGAGATTTTTCCTTAGTCATGGTAGCAAAGAGAAAAGTTAATGCTAAGTGATTGAACTTTTAGCATTTCATTTTCACTTTTTAGTTTCTTTATACATGCTTAATCTCATTTTATTTTCTTATTCTAAGAAAATTCCATTACTATATAGAACTTGCTAGTGTTTATCTTCATATCAACTTATTTTACACACAGGCCAGTAAGATGTAAATTGAGAAATGTATACTAAAGTTAAACGTCATTTAAATAATTAAATCACATTAAATAAAGTCATTTAAATCAGACTATCTTTCTGTTTCACTAAGTGAGTATGAACCAATGATACTGGGCCTTTACAAAGAGAGTATCTGGGCATCAAGAACGTGCAGAGTTCTAAGGGTTCAAAGTCTGTGTTGTTGACGAAGGCTGGAGCTTCCCAAAGCCTATTATTTACTCCTTCTCCGCAAAGAATGCAAATGGGTATGATGAACAGGTAGTGAATTGCAGTCCTCGTTGTGAACTAAAATAACTGAAGAAGCTTTTAACATTTCCTAAAACTGAGTCCTATCTCCAAAGTTTCTGATAATTTCTCTTAAATTCATTAGAAAAATATGATACTTGGAATATACTTGGATGTACAATAAATGTATTCACTATTGGGAAGAATGCTAAGGAAATAGTCATTTTTCCTTATAATGCACTGAAATTAAAAGGCAACTTCTATTTAGTGCTACTTTAGGCAATTTGGTTTCTTAACAAGAAAACTAGAAGGTGAGGACTATCTGAATACATTTATAAACTTGATATCCAGTGTTAATTTTATTTCTCCAGCAAGTTAGTCAGCCTTGTCTTTCCTGAAATTAGTTAAATGCCTATACTTCTGTGAGTTAATGGTTAGTAAGCAGTTTTCAAATTCACTGCTACAGGACAAAAATAAAGGGATACATTAATAAAGACTGAAATTTAAATCCCTGAGTCCACTTGTAGTATCTATGATACTATTACAAAGATGTGTAACTTGAAATGTACTGAAGATTCAAGTGCACATAAAATATTATTTAGCACTTGAAAATTAGGGCAATATTGAGTAACATGACCTTTTGATATTGTACTGCAGCATTGCTTAATGGTATTATTTAATTTCCTAGAAAGCATTATCTGCTCTTGACTTTTCAATTTATTATTTAATCGGAGATCAGACACTGTGAAATCACATATGAACTGGGAGATTTCTGCCCAGAAAAGTATATATTTCTAACGACTATATATTATTGCTCTTTAAGACATTAACCAGTTTGTTATATCCCATAGCAGTCTTATTCTAATATTCTTTTTTCAAAATGCCTGTTAACACCCACTTCCTCAAAAATCTCTGTTATTGATCAGTTGAAGACATTTTGACATTTGTCCATTCTACATTTCAATGTGAATCATGTTTTAACTTTTTAAAATTATACTTTGGCAAAATATATAGGCATTATTTCTAAGCTATGTCAAAATGAAAAGGACAGTTCTTAGAAGTTAATGTGATAAACACAGGCGTTCAAAAGAATCTATACTCTTTAATTCAGTTCTTTATTAGTACATTGATAAAAGCACTTTAAGTCTATGTGCAAGAATATTTTATTTTACATGTATTTCAAACACATTTTCAATATGAATTTATCATTTTTATATAAAAACTAAACTTTTAAGTCACAGGGATGAAGAAGGACTCTTGCAGTCCTACCTGATATTCACTTATACACATCTAAGGGAAACAATGTCAGGATCAGGCAAAAAACACTCATTCAGTTAATACATCCACAGCTCTGCTTCATTAGAATTAGAAAATTGGCCCAGATTCAGCTGGGAGTCAGAAGTAGGTAGTTCATGGCATGACTCATTTGGGGATGAAGAGGGGCGCATTTTTCTAGGGAGACCTCTACTATATTGAAAATCATATGTTGAATTAAGCCTTTAAAACTAGCTCCATGTCCTACTTGTAAAAATCTATTGGCATTTTTTTTTCTATTTTTGAACTGTTTTATGATCTACAACTACTCTTCCTTCTTAAAACTCTACTGCTGATCTCTCTTACATTTTTCTATCTTTGTTCTTTACCTACCTCTCTGCACAGCAGTAATCTCTGTGACCCTATGTCTTCCTTCATTTCCCTGTATTCATGGGGACCATCATGATCATGATTGTCACATCTACCACTACAGAATCAATCTTTGTGCCAGACCCTTTAAATATATTAAAATTGATCTTTGACATGTCACTGCAAGATTCATATACATATATATTACACACATATGTTTTATATATATATATATATATATATATATATATATATATATACTTGTGAGTCTGAGTGTGTGTAAAATATACCTTATAAATGAGATAACATGATCAGAGAGATCAAACAACTTGCTTAAGATAACAGTATCAAATGGCTACTACAGTATAATTCAGAGTAGCTTAATAAATGGGCCTGCTAGGGTTGTGCTTCTAAAATCTTAACTCAGGTATGTTAACCTAGGGATTTTGTTCAAATGCAGATTCTGCTTAAGTAAGTTCAGTAAGGTTGTATGAGATTCTACATTCCCAACAAGCTCCATTGTAAAGCCATTGCTGCTGGTTCACAGACCACATTTTAAGTTGCAAGATGCAAAGGAAAGATAGATCAGGAAAATTTCCCTATGATTCAAATTTGAATGAGTACACTGTTGTTGCTAGTTACTTAATCTTGGTTGGCAAGTTGTCAAAGATTTGGAAAGATCATAAGTGTCTTGGAAGGTATTCACTAAAAGGTTAACAAAATATACCTAGGTTGTTCACACCCTGAACATTCTAAAGGTCTCCGGGACTGTCCCTTGACCAACTCCTGGAGGACAACCTGTGACCCCTAGGAATATTCTGCCTGATAAGTGTTTGACCTGAAACTGTAGATGACACCAGATAGTTTATGCTAACAGTGTAATTTATTGTTAATATATGTTTCTGTATGCTGGAGCTTTGCACCATGCTCTATCAGTTTAACTTCTGTTGGGGGTGGGGAGGCTGGAAACTCAGTAGCTAAGGTCAGTCACGTGGACTATGCATATGTGAGGAATCCCCAGTAAAACCCTGGATACAGCAATCCCTCTACTGGGCATATACCCAGAGAAAACCATAATTCAAAAAGACACATGCACCTCAATGTTCACTGCAGCACTATTTACAATAGCCAGGTCATGGAAACAACCTAAATGCCCATCAACAGATGAATGGATAAAGAAGATGTGGTACATATATACAATGGAATATTACTCAGCCATAAAAAGGAATGAAATTGGGTTATTTGTAGAGATGTGGATAGAACTAGAGATTCTCATACGGAGTGAAGTATGTCAGAAAGAGAAAAGCAAATATCATATTCCACAGATTGCACATGGAATCTAGAAAGAAATGGTACAGATGAACCAGTTTGCAAGGCAGAAATAAAGACACAGATGGAGAGAACAAACGTATGGACACCAAGGGGGGTAAGCAGGGGGCGGGAGGTGGTGGTGAGATGAATTGGGAGATTAAGGTTGACATATATACACTAATATATATAAAATAGATAACTACTAAGAGCCTGCTGTATAAAAAATAAATAAAATTCAAAGAAACCCAAAAAACAAAAGTCCTGTTCACACGTTGTCATACATTGTTGCTATGAGAATTAAATGCTGTCTTAAGACCTCACTAAGAGGAAGCTTGCATCTGGTTTCTCCTGGTCTCCACTCAGCATGCCTTTTTTGCATTGCTGATTTTAATCCATATCCTTTCATTGTAATCAGCTAGAACTGTGAAAACAAAACAAAAGAGATTTTCTGAGTTATGTGAATCCTTCTAGAGAATCATCAAATCTGAGGGTGGACTTGGGGACCCCAAAACAAAGTGTATATATTTGAAAAAAATTTAAAAATAAAACTGGCTACAACAGACACTGTTGATAATTTGCACCCTATCTCCTGGGCTCACTGTTTTTACCTGAATTTCACCTGTTTCCAGCTCACAGACAGCTTCCCATCTCATGCCTGTGTCTTTCTTCTTCTGGGTTTGTGAATTCCTTCCAGCTAATCAGTGCTGTTCAATCTCAAGCAGGATCAAAGAGGGAGTTAGAGATGGGAAGTTAATGCTTCTTAGGCACCCCTCAACCAATGAAAGGTGAGACTAAGTTGGGAAATGCTCCAGTCTTCCTGTCTCCTTATGAAATAATTTGGAAACATGTTCTAGATGTCCCCAGCAAGACTAAGCACATAGTAATAACTGCTCATTCATATTTGGCTTTTCTCCATTTCCTGTCTCACTTTCTCCACTTTAATGCTTTCTGAGATCAATTTCTGAATAAAGTACCTGCCCCAAGTCTTTGTCCTACAGTCTGCTTTTAAAGGAAACCAAAACGAACACAACAGAAATAGGAATTATGCAATGAGAGTGAGAGGGAATCTCTTTCTCATAAGAAGGGTCAAACCTTGAAGGTCATGAAGACCAAGGAAGTCCATTCTTCCAATGGGGTGTTTTATCTTCTGTTTAATATCTCTAGGTGCATGCAATAATTTATACCCTTTACTTACATTAAAGGAATGTGGGCCCTTTACATCTTTTGATTGTTATGTTTCCATCACTATTGCCTATATGCAAAATGTAGGTTTAAAACAAAATTGAGAGGAGGTACAGAGACTTCCCACATAATCCTGCCCCCACACAGGCATAGCCTCACTCATTATCAACATGCCATGCCACAGTGGTATCCTTGTTGAAAGTGATGAACCTACACTGACACATCATTATCATCCAAAGTCAATAGCTTACTTTAGTCTTTCTTGGTGGTGTATAGCCTGTGGGTTTGGACAAATGTGTAATGACATGCATCCATAATTATAGTGTCACCTATTTTCACTGTCCTAGAAATACTCTGTTCTCCAAATATTGATCCCTCTCTCTCCCCTCAACCCATGGCAAAAACTAATCTTTTTATTGTCTTCATGGTTTTGTCTTTTCCAGAAAGTCATATAGTTGACATCGTATAGTATATAGCCTTTTTCAGATTGGTTTCTTTCACTTAGTAATGTGCATTTAAGTTTCTTCCATGTCTTTCAACATCTTTGGGTAAATACCAAGGAGCATGACTGCTGGGTCACGTGTAGTAAGAATATGTTTAGTTTTGTAATAAACCATCAGAGTGTCTTCCCAAGTAGCTGTAGCACTTTGCATCACCATTAACAAGAAATGAGAGATCCTGTTAGTCTACATCCTTGCCAAAATTTGGTGTCGTCAGTGTTCTGGATTTTGGAGATTCTAATAGGTATGTAATCGTATCTCATTGTTGTTTTAATTTGCATTTCCTTGATGACATACAATGTAGAACATCTTTTCATATGTTTTTTTGCCATCTGTGATGATATGGATGAATCTGAGGGACATTATACTAAGTAAAATAAGCCAGACACAGAAATACAAATACTAGTTTATCTCAGTAATATATGGAATCCAAAAAAGTCAAACTCATAAAACCAGAGAGTAGAATGAATGAAGGTTGTCAGAGGTCAGAGTGAGGGAAATGGGGAGATGTTTTTCAAAGTGATATAGGATGAATAAACTCAGGAGATCTAATGTACAGTATGGTAACTACAGTTACTAATGCTATATTGTATACTTGAAATGTGCCTTTGTCAGTTTCATTTTATTCTGTGTGATTTCTTCTACCTATTTACCATTTTCCTGGATGTACTTTATGGTGTTATGGTCTATGATTTTCTTTCTATAATTCCTTATTTTTTTTTTTTACTTCAATTTCTATCCTGAGATCAGTTAACTCGCTTTATTAGCTTCAATTCTTTCTCTGATTACTTTGATAATGCTTTGTGATAGAGGTTTGTCAGCTTCATTTTGCTTATGCTTGTTTCTTCCTTTTCATATTTTGTGAATAGAATGCATGCATAGACCCTGTATTGATTTATTTCTCATTATTCCTCTTAGAACAGATCAGATAAGAGACACTTGGAAGGACTGGTATAGTGTTTCAATTTGTATCATCTTTTATTTAGATTTCTGTTATGGAATACTGTCTTACTAATTTTCCTCCTACCTAAGCACTGGGCAAATATCTCCCATTAGCATTCACCTTTCCAGAGGTAGTATGACACAGATTTAGTTTTCTGAGGCTATGAAATCTCTGTATTATCACCTGCCATTTAATGCTTTTTCTCTTTCTTTTACTTCTCTTTAGCTCTATGAGTATCCTTTCATTTGGAGCCCAGAGTACATGAAATAAAAAAGGTACATTACCCTAAATTCTCCTTCAACTTCAAATACTTTCCACTTTATGATTAGAAGCTGAGTTACTGTACAGTGTCTTTCTTACTTTAATCATGGTCAAACTTTTCTGTAAGATATTATTAATTTAAGAAAAATATTTTTGAGATACACCTCCCAGAATAGTGACAATGACATTTGGTAAAATGAAAATTCTGAATATAGATTGACTATGCATGTGAAATCTCTCAGATTTTTGCCTCGTTTTAGTTGGGACATCATGGTATTTGGCAGATTTGTTACACAGTTTATGCTTTGGGGCTATAATTCTCTCTCTGAATATGTTTATTATTATTATTTTTTTCTGTCAGTAGGTTTTAATAGAGGAGTGAGAAGTAAACTTTTTAATTCAGTATCCTACAGTCTCCATGGTTTTGGACACTCATTTCAGGATTGAATACTAATTTTAATTACATATGACTCATTATCTATCCTCCTTTTACTATTCATTTGTATGTATGATGACAAAGTATAAATACTCTGAACAGTAAATTATCAAATCATTTGGTGGTATTCTTATTCCTGTAATTCTATCTTTGAATTTGCCTTCACTTTTTATGTTAGCTACATAAAAGTGAAATGAATCAGTAACTATAATTTTTAAAATAAGTGGTCTAAAAAATTTTACTAAGATAAATAACTAAAGATTTTGAAATCCTTGAGGTTTTGAATTTGTTAAAAACAAAAAAAGTTTTAAGCTTTGGCAGAAAACGTGTGCCTTTTGCTTAATAATATTCTCTTTTAATTTTAAAATTACTTTATATCTACTCCATACATTCCTTATTTATATGCATAGCATTAAAGTAAAACTTATTTCAGGGTTATCAAGTTGAAACCCCTTATCTTTGTGTGTATGTCTATATGATTTATTTTTCTAAATCTAATAGTTAAGGAACAGGAGATTGAAAAATGAAATAAGGAAATCTTCCATCAATCTTCATATAAATAAGTGTCATGGGTGCTTCAAATTAATCACTACAAAGGACAGAGGGACAATTGATTCATCCAGCTTTGGAATATTTGAAGTAACCCTTTAAAAAGGTCCTTGCAAGGTACATATTATGTGGATAGATGAAGATGGCTAGAGCTTTCATGAAAGTCATAAGCAAATGCACAGAACAATAAAGTTGAACAAAGACAGAGGCAAAAGAAAAAAATGATCAGAGACTGACATCCTTGACTTAACACGTTTCATTCATATAATTTTCTTTAAAATATCTAAACTTGTAGTTAGCTTTTTATCACTGATTGTAACCATCACAAGTGACATTTCTCAAGTAGTAAAATCATCTTTTAAGGTGAGCATTTAAGATACACTTTGAATTCATTTAAAATACAGATTCTCGTGTCTTGTTCTATACTTACTTTAAACCAAAAACAATCCAGCTAACTTCTGACCACTAAGCTTTTAAAACCATCCATTTATTTGTTGAATCTGTAGGAGATGATGACTGTTAACTAAATTTATTGTGGCAATCATTTTACAATATGTGTAAGTTATTATGCTGTATACCTTAAACTTATACAGTGCTGTATGTCAATTATATCTCAATAACAATAAAAGAAAAAAATAATAAAACCATTCACCTAAAGTGTAACCATTCACCCTTAGTGATCTTTATTTTACATCCTGTGCAAACTTCATAAAGATTCTAAGTAAATACTTAAAGGTGGTAATGTTAAGACCAAAAAATTTAAAAGATGCTTCCCAAATGAAGCTGTTTTTTTATGAAATGGGAAATGTAGTTGAGTCTACCTATCAAGAGAATGAGGACCAAAACTCTTCCTTATATTCATGAGGAAGGCAATTTTCTTAATCAAGAGTCCTTTTAGTGTGAATTGGCTTTGTTCTTCTTGTTAATAACACAGTTAATAAATTGACAGATGAATCTAAAATCCTTGTTAAGAAATTACTATAATTAAGCAACACAGAAGTGATACAAAAGGAAAGAAGTTGTATAAGGCATGAAACTTGGCCCAGGAGTTTACAGACAAGTTGAGAAACCAAGAGAAGATTTGAAAGATTATCACGGAGTAGAAGACACTTGCATGGTATTAATTGTAAGGCCTACTGCCCTACAGAGGCTAAAAAAGAACCAGGATTGTTTTTTGTAGCCAAGCCAAGTTTCAGAAAGTCACTGGGTTAAGATCTAGACTTAAAACTTGAATAATATGATTTACAAATTGCAGAGAACACAAAGATACTCACTATCCGACAATTTAGGGGAAAAAATGTAAATGTAAATTGTGTTTGTCTCATAATAATCTAAAAGTTGTCATTTAGCTCCTTCTAACATAACATGGCATTTCATAGAATACTATACTTAAATAACACTTCATCAAAATTTCATTTTCACTAAATTCAGTTTTCTTATTTTTATAGAAGTTGTCCACAGTACCGAGAACTTTTTTTTAAAAAAAACTGCCCTCTAGATGATGCTTGGTCTTGTTCCCATTTTTTTTAAAGCCTGATCTTTCTTTAAAGAATAAGTTTTACTGTCATATTGTGACAACATATGGAGTATCTTCTATTTGAATTTACTTGTGCCTTTTTCTATTAGAAGGCAATGAATCTCACAATATTGCTAAATTTTAAAGATCAGTTTAAATTTGAGAGCCTTAATATGGATTTGTACAATTTTATGTTTCAATTTTATATGCCCTGTTATTATTTGGGAGTGGGGATAGTTAACTCACATGCAATATTAGCATACTCTAGAATGCTGTCAAAGTCAAAGAAAGTTGATACATGTACATATTTATCCTTTATTTTAGACTGTATGCTTATATATTTTTAAATCAAGGGCTAGGTTGTCCCTTGATGCAGATTTACTTCTTCCTATTTAGTGATTTGATGCATGAAGAACAGAAAAGTAGATAAAATTAATGACTAATGATAAATATCAAGATAGATGAAAGAGACATATAGTTGACAAGTAGGGCAAACTTCCAAATCTACACTCTTTTGACTGTTTTCTCACCTAAAAATTGTTTACTATAGTTTGATTGATTGATTATACTTTTCCTTTCAGTTATGTTCCTATTTAACAATTGCATAAAACTGAGGTGCAACTGCATGACAATTGAAATTATTTCTAAAGCTATTCACCTATTCATTCTAGGGCAAGCCTATTACACTAGGTCTATCCTATATAGGAGGAAGGCACTTACTCTAAGGTGAATTCAGATAAGTAACAAATACATGGGTTCTAGGAAGTCAGTAGGGAGTGATGCTTCTCTAATTTTGTTTTCTGGTAGATGCTGAAACAAAGCATTCTTATTACTGGATGTGCACGAGGCATAAGTGTTTTGGCATGTGTTCAATACAAGCATTGGCAAAAATCCTTCTATCTAAATCAAATAACAACAGTTTAATTATTAATTGAAAATAACTTGTTTCCCAGTAAAGACTATTAGTGAGAAGTTCCAGCTTCTTAGACAGTTAAGAGGACAGCCAAAATGTTAGGGTGCTCTAGGTTTCCCTCTCAGCCATAGAAATAATCAGCGATTTTTTAATCTAGAAGTATTCCCATACAGTGAGCAATCTTTAGGAAGCTTTTGTAGAACCTCAATCTTGTTCTCAGCACTCTAAAGCAACCCTCTGACCACTCACTTTCACCAGGAATTTACAGAATGCAGTTTTCCTAAACAGTAATATCATCAACAACAAAACTTGTGAGGTAAAGGAGAATGTGAATTTTGGCAAGGAGTGTCATCACCTGAACAAATCTTCACATATCCTAGTCTCTAGTTTACATACATTCATATGACAATTTTGAATATCTACACTCGAGATTTTGGCACAAGGTAAGTGTCAGGAAATTATGTGTGAAGGAATAATTTGACGTGTAAGTTTTTAAAATTTTTTATTGGAATATAGTTGATTTATAATGTTGTGTTAGTTTCAGGTGTACAGCAAAGTGAATCAGTTATACATATACATGTATCCACTCGTTTTTAGATTCTTTTCCCATATAGGCCATTACAGAGTATTGAGTAGAGTTCCCTGTGTTATACAGTAGGTCCTTATTAGTTATCTATTCTACATATAGTAATGTGTATATATCAAATTTTTTTTAAAACATTTTTTAGATCCTGTTTATAAAAGTTAAACACTGAGGAAGAATGATATTTTTCTTTTATTATTAAACAATTGTTACAATTAACCAAGGGGATTTTAGAGTCTTAGCTATAATGATTAAAAAAGGCTTGAATGCTGATTACCCAGCAACTCAATTATGCTACCCTATTGAACTTTGTCATGATAGAAGCTTTCCCAAAATTGCATAAGGATGAAATTGTGAGAGGGAATTTACACAGGTCAACTGATAAAGCTACTGCATAGTTTCCTAGCTGTAAATGAGGATAGAGAACAAGATTGAATTAAACTCTGATGGATAACAATAGAAAGTAAATGACATGTCTAAGTGTACTTTGGGATTATATGTATTTAAAATTATCTAGTTGGGTATTACATTTCTAAACTAGCTGCCTTTTACTATTGTTAAACAAAATTATCCTTGTTGTCGTGACATACGATGGATCTTACCTAGATGAGAGAGTGCTCAAAGTGCTGCTGGGTTTTCCCTCATGAGTTTGACAGAGGTTCATAGAAACCAGTGTTCTCCTAGTAATGTGACCAGCAGGTATGTACTCTTGTTTTAGTGCTATTTCAACTTCTGGAAGTTACTTACCTTTTTGATATTTTTCTTAGAGAACTTTGAAAGAAATTGAGTGACTCTCAAATTGTCTGAAATCAGATAATTTCAAATTTGGTGAGGATCCAAAGATAATATGTATGGAAGTTAAGATTTCCCATTCGGAAATCAAACTGTTAGAGTTCAAATTTTGGTCCCATCGTCTTCCAATGGTAAACTCTTGCGGTTACTTAAATTCCCCTTGTCTTTCTTTCCTCATCTGTAAGATAAAATAAGAATGATAGTAATAGTACCTACATAATTTGGCAGTTGGAGGCTAATTCAACTGATAGACTTAATTGACTTACAGCAGAACTTGGCACAAAGCCACTGCACAATTGACATTAATATTATGATATTTTATTTTGCATGATGGGACAACAAATAGTTACTGCTTAATCTTAAATAAGGAACATGAATAATAACAGAAATTAAGAAAATATATTTATTAAAGAAGTGCACTGGGAATATGAAGCCTCAATCCCATCATGTTTGTAACTAAATTTGAGGCACCTGAAAATATACATATCTTAAAATACATTATTATACAGTCAAGGAGGGAATCCTAGCTATTCCAACAATACCTAGTACATTTTTAAAAACAAGTGATTGGATACATTCTAAAAATGAACACAGATTTTGAAATCTAGCTGTTGTTATTGAACTTTTCATTATTGCTCAATTATAAAAAAAAGACAAAGAAAATGACCCAAATATATATATTCCTGACTATATATATATATATATATATATATATATATATATATATATATATATATATATATATATATATATATATATAAAATCAGGAAAACACCAAGGTCGCTCACATACTTCTTTAACCATTCTTCAAACTTACAGTTTTTTATGTGATTCAATAAGAGAAATTGTGTTGAAATTCATGGAACAGTGTCTGGCATCTGGTAGATACTCTAGAATGATCACCTCTATTCCAAAATGTAGAATAAGACATGTTACATTTTGGAACCACTAAGCTAATGGACTTGTCCCAGTTCTAGAGAGTAAAGAAATCCCTTTCAGTGATAGTTTTATTTTCCCGCTATTTTTACATATCAAAGTTAATTCTCATCTGCTATGTGGATTCCCATTGATTATGTGAGACATGGTAAAGCATAATGGTTAAGAGTGAGCATTCAGGAACCAAACCATCTGAATCCATCAGTATGAATATTTACTGGTTCTGAGAGGGTAGACTAGTGAGGGTCAGAAGAGTTATGACATAAAGTAGCAAATATAGTTTCTGGATCCAATAATTATTAGCAGTTGTCATTACTTTATCATCATCATCATCATCATTAACTATTTAAAGCATCCTTTCTGGACAAAGCAAAGTGGAAGGACTGAAGGACTAATATTCTACTTTTCAAGAAAAGAAAATTGTTATTGCCAAGGAACAATCATTCTGACACTTGAGTATTCAAAAAATCTTTGCTTCATCTCGTTTTGCCCATATTTTCTTTATTATTTAGTCTTTTTTTTTTTTTTTTCCTTTACTCAAGGATTTTGGTGCTGGATGGTGGCTCTGCTAGGCTGGTCAAGGTTCATACCACAGGCAGTGGATTTTAGCCAGATGTCTCCTTTTTAAACTAAATCAAATTCATGGCTGTGGTTGATATGAAGGCTTCTGTACATTGGCAAATTGCATTGTATCCACAGGCCTCTTATTAGAGCTTGGGAAAAAAAAAGTAGTGATTACTAGTGTTTGTGGCCAAATTTTGTTCATGCCTGCCAATTGGATTTGTTTGGATACCAGGAAATTATGGAGTGTATGATTTGAATTAGGATATTAAACCTTAGGAGCCAGTCTTTAGCAAAGATTGTGCTGTAAAATAATATTGGAAGGTACCCCTTTGACCAAGTCAGTGAAATTAGCTTAGTCATGAGAATTCCAAGTGAGTTTTCTGACCTTGAGATGTAGACACAATGCCAAAAAATATCATCAGGGATCTGAGGATGGATGCTGATCTTTATTTTAATGAGAGGGTTTTAGTGTAACCTAGTCATCTAACTCAAGCCTATTATTTTCAAACTTTAAACATTCTGGATGCTTGTCTCAGAAAATGGAAGAAGTTCCCTCAATGTTATTATCAGAAACATGTCATTTCATGTCAGTTCTCCCAGTTCACATTCTTAATTCCTTTTTCCTTTTTTTTTCTTTTTTTTTTCTGATTTTTAAAACATGTTCTTTGTTTTGTTATGGCTGGTAACAGCTCTTAATTGTGCTGGATGCCCAGAGTTCCATTTCTGCATAATTTCCATGGCAACCTGCACATGCTGTACAGTCCATCAATCTGCAACTCCATTCCTGGTGCCATGGCTCTTCTTGTATTAATCTACACTGCTGATTTTTGTTGTTGTTCTTTTATTATCATCTAGCAATGTAACTACTATCACCTTGGAAATTAATTACAAGGTCAAAGTGCTTTAATACACAAGAGACATAGAATGTCCTCTCATGTAGTTTCATGCATGAGGGAAAGGATAAGCCCAGCAGTTAACCCAAGCATTAATGTTATGTCTGTAGCAATGGGTGGAGTATCAAGACAGCTGTGTGCTCTGGCATGGAGGCGGGAGAGCAGATGTTGAGGGAGGGCCCAATAGTCCTTTTTTAAGCTATGTGACCTTCGCTTGCATCCTAGAACAGCTATCAACCTCTTCCCTAGGTAAAGAGTAATGTTTTATTCATCCATTAATAGGGTTCCTGCTATGAAACTAAATACATATCAGCTATTAGCTTCTCTTATTAGGCGTATAGTACAAAGAATCTCTAACTGATTTTTTTTGAGGCAGTGGGTATATTTACTTATTTACTTCTGGTGTCATTACTCCTGTGTTCTGTGATTTTAGCAAGATATCCATGAACATCTTCCTTTCTATTTAGTCCTTGTTGCTGTAAACTTTCTTTTTCAGTCTCACATACCAACTGGAGTCACGTGTAGTAACTTGACCATCCAAGAGGATGGCTTATTCCTGCATGGCTTTGTGCTTGGATTCAGATGCCCAGTGCAGCATTCCCAACCTGGAACAAGATAGCTTGAGTAACATCCTCATTATCTATCCTTCATATGAAGAATTTTGGGTATTCAAAGCCATGACCTCCTAGACAGTGAGTAAATCATGCAAGCGTGCTACTTGCCAGCAGACACAGAAGCTTCTTCCAGGTCAATCCCAGCTTGATGTAGGCCCCAATGGAAGAAGATCTCATGACATACCCTCTGGCAGAGATTCTGTAAAGAGTTGTATCAGCATCCCTTTCAAAGCATCATCCTGTGACCTACTTGCTGTGACTTGGATGGTTCCCCTCGTGTTTGGACAAGAGTATGAGTGAGTGGAGGCCCACAGAACAGTTAACTCTGTGTCCCTTATTCATCATGAGGGTACAAATAAAGCATGAAACTATGTTGGACACTGTCTCTGTGTTCATTGGTTTGTTTTAATAAGACCACATATCTAGTTTAATAGTTTCCTAGGGCTGCCTTAATAAATTACTATAAACTGGGAGGCTTAAAGCAACAGATATTTATTCTCTCACAGTGACACAGATCAGAAATCTGAAATCAAGGTATCATAAGGCCGTGTTAAAAGTCTTAGTTCCAGATTTTAAAAAAAACAGATATTTTAGAAGCTATTTTTTTTAGAATAACTGGCCAACTAAAGACACAAAAGGTCAGCATATATTCCCCCATCCTAATTTCCCTCTCTTGATACAAGGCAGGGTACTCCTAAGCCAGGCATCTACACAGAGAATGGATATTGTTGGGAGTAAGTTGGGAGTGAGCCCCCTCCAATCAAGGATTGGTTGCTGCAGAATCCCAACTTCAACTGCTTCTTCATGAAAACGTAAGGTGCAAATCAAATCTCCATACCTAATCTGAAGAAGCAGGACTTGCTCTACAGCAAATTTCCTCCACATCTGGGGCTCAGACTTCTAAGAGAGTCTTGGTCCCCTATTGCCCACCTCCTCTGGTTGGTGTGCCCCATGTTTTCACTTTGCCTTTGGTAACTCCATTCCTTGCCTGGGGAAGCTAAACTTGCAGGCAACTTCTTGTTTCCAGATGGCTTCAGGCTGCCCATGGGAAACACTAGCAGGAAGATGAAGAGTGAGAAGAGAGAAAGGGAGTATTTATTCCTTGAATTCTCTCCATGTTAGATAGCAGTAGGTTGACTGTGTCACTTTACTAAAAACAACAGCTCATTTTATCCAGCCCTGTTGGTATAGTTTCTTTCTCACATGGTTCTGGTAACTGCTCCTTCCTCTAACTTTGTCAGGCCAAGGAGTAGTAAGGATCCCCTTGCCTTCCTTGCCCAAGGTTACTGGTCATCCCTCTTTGGTTTCACTAAACTCTGCCACAACTTTGTAATTAGTGCATTTATTAAATATTATCAGATATCCAATGTATGTGTCCCTATTTTTTCCTGCCTGCACTCAGATTGATAAAAATTGCTAGACCAGAAGAAAGCACTTTCATTTTATTGATTTGTTCCTGCTTAAGTAGGAGCTTATTGTGCAGAATCAACTACATCTACCACCTTCTCTCATTTTGACCACCTTCACCCCCTACCTCTGGAAACCACCAATCTATTCTCTGTATCTATGAGTTCATTTTATTTGGTTTTGGTTTTGTTCTTTAGATTCCACTTATAAGAGAGATTATATGGTAATTTTCTTTCTCTGTCTTATTTCATTTAGCATTATGTGCTCAAAATTTGGCAAGATTGTTGTCACAATTGGCAAGATTTCTGTGGCTGACTAATATTTTCTTGTGTATATATACATCTTTTCCATTCACCTATTGATGAACACTTAGATTGCTTCATATCTTGGATATTATAAATAATGTTGCAATGAGTATGGGGGAGCATATATCTTTTCGAGTTAGTGTTGTTATTTTCTTTGCATAAATACCCAGAAGTGGAATTGCTAGATCATATGGTAGATTTTTTTTCTTTTTTTTTTGTTGTTGCGGTACATGGGCCTCTCACTGTTGTGGCCTCTCCCATTGCAGAGCACAGGCTCTGGACATGCAGGCTCAGTGGCCATGGCTTATGGGCCCAGCCACTCCACGGCATGTGGGATCCTCCCGGACAGGGGCACGGACCCGTGTTCCCTGCATCAGCAGGCGGACTCTCAACCACTGCGCCACCAGGGAAGCCCAGGTAGATCTGTTTTTAACTTTTTGAGGAAACTCCATACTACTTTCCATAGTGGCTGCACCAATTTACATTTCTACCAACAGTGCATAAGTATTTCCTTTCCTCCACATTCTTGGATAGAATTCTTTCTTATTTTTTTTTTTTTTGATAGTAGCCATCTAACAAGTGTGAGGTGATATCTCATTGTGGTTTTGATTTTTCTGATGATTAGTGATGTTGAGCATTTTCAATACCTGTTGACCATCTACATAACTTCTTTGGAAAAATGTCTGTTCAGATCCCCTATCCATTTTTTAAATCAGATTGTTTAGTTTTTATGCTATTGAATTGCATGAGTTTTTTATATATTTTGAATATTAACCTCTTATCACATAAATTATTTGCAAATATTTTCTTCCATTAGATAGGTTGCCTTTTTATTTTGTTGATGGTTATTCATCATTGTCTTTCACAACTTTGAATATGTCACTCAGAGCCTTCTAGCTTTCATAATGTCTAATGAGAAATCAATGAAAAATCTTATCAACTCTCTTGTACATCATGAGTCATTTCTCTCTTGTTGCTTTCAAGAGTATCTCTTTGTCTTTGACTTCAGACAGTTTAACTGTGATTTATCTAACTGTGGATCTCTTTGAGTTTTTCTGACTTGGAATTCATTGAGCTTCTTGGATGTGTAGGTAATGTTTTTCATCAAATTATATGTTTGCAACCATTATTTCTTCAAATATACTTTATACCCTTCTCCTTCTCTCTCTCTCCCCTCTCTTTTTGGCACTACTGTTTTGCATATCCTCATATTCTTGATGGTATCCCACAAGTCTCTGAGACTTTATTTTTCTTCATTCTTTTTTTCTTTCTATTCCTGAGACTGGATAATCTCATTGACCTATCTTCAAGTTGGCTGATTCATTATTTTCTGCCGGTCCAAAATCACTGTTAAGCTCCTCTAGGAAAATTTTTATTAAGTTATTATATTTTAATTACATCATTTTGTTTTGTTTCTTTTTTATAATTTCTATGTATATTGATAGTCTTGATTTAGTGAGATATTAATCTCATATTTTCTTTTAGTTCTTTTGGACATGGTTATTTCAGTTCTTTAAACATTTTTAGGATGGCTAATTTGAAATCTTTGTCTAATAAGCAAAATATAAGTTATCTCATGGACTGTTTTACTCATTGCTTTATTTCCCTTATTTATGGGCCATACTTTCTTTCTTTGTATGTCTTGTACATGTTTGTTGCATTTGAATAATTATATTTTAAAGCATTTTAAATAATAAAATTTCATAATTCTGAAAATTAAGTTCTTCCCTCTCCCTAGGGTCTATTGGTTTTGCAGTTTGTTGTTGTTTAGTATCTTTTCTGAACCAATTCTGCCAAGAATTTATTCTTTGTCATGTTTGGACATTGACATCTCTGTTCAGTGAGCTTAGTGGTTAGTGAATGATTGGACAGAAATTTCATTAAGTGCTTTTATCCAATCATTCTGCCAGTTTTTGCTGAGAGGCTTTGTGTGCATTTTGAGTCACACATCTATTACCCAGACTGGCAGTTGGAAACTGCTTAGCCTTCACTTCCAGCTTTCCCAGAGCCTCCAGATCAGCCAGAGGTGAGAGCTTAGCCTTCTCATATCTGTCTTGAACATAGGTACTGTGATTGGAATGTACACCACCATACAACTGTGTATGAACTTTTATTTATTTAATTTTATTTTATTCCCAGTAACTTGTCAGAACTTTTCAAAACCCCAGTGGACATCTCATTCAACAGATTTTTTTTTTAATTGGAGTATAGCTGCTTTGAAATATTATGTTAGTTTATACTGTACAACAAAGTGAATTAGCTATACATTTACATATATACCCTCTTTCTTGGATTTCTTTCTTATTTAGGTCACTACAGAGCACTAAGTATAGTTCCCTGTGCTGTACAGTAGGTTCTCATTAATTATCTATTTTGTACATAATATCAGTAGTGTATATATGTCAACCCCAACACCTTTTTCTTTTAAACTTCATGGTTTTCCTGTTTTTGTTGTTGCTTGTATCTACCACCTCAGGCTACCATGAAATTAAAAAATTACCTCTAAATATTTTCAACAAGTGTTCTTGGGAAAAGGCTTTTCACACTGGGCAAGGCCTAAGTTAAGTCATAGAAAAACAGAAGTAAGTGGGGTCTTCCAGTGAGTTACTCACCAATTCAAATAATGATAATTCTCTGGAAATGAGACTTGTGGCTGCCAGACCATTAGTGTTCAGTGATTAAAGGCTATTTGTTTTTAGGGCTATCATGGTACTATAGACAGGAGAATGAGAATAAAGCAAGTTAAAACATTTAAAAACTCACCACTTTTACCAAAATAAAGCCTTTTAAAATTTCCTTTCAAATTTTTTTTAATAAACCCTATCTAGACTCCTAAAAGAATCTGATTAATTTCCACCATTCTGTAAAATTTGGTTCAGATTATTTTTGCCAGTTTTTTTCATTGCTTTTATGGAGGAAATCATTTTCAGACACTCTTACTTTACTATTTTCATTGGTATCACTTCTCTTTCATATTAGGGTAGAATTTATTATGAAATGAAAATATTTCATTAGCACTTGCAAATAAGTACTAATTATAAGATAAAAATAAGATTTCACATATATATATATATATATATGTATATGTATATATACCTGATTTAAGTCTAATTTATAATCAAGACTCAGTCTTAAACTTGACATCTTAGGAAACACACTTCAATATTTATAATAAGAAGGAAGTAATCTGTGCAGATGAGTGTCTGTTTCATTATTTTTCCTTAAACAGCATCAAATTTTATATCTCACTATATTTAAACTAGGGTCAACTTAGGGAATTGTTATCTTCTAAGAAAAATATGGAAATTTCTCCATTTCTCCTTGATCAAACAATATAATAGAATTTTGAAACTTTATTATAGGAATTAATGAATGACTAATTATACTATGACTATCCCAAAATAGAAATTATCTGCCACTGTACCCACAATATATGGCACCCTTGCTACCACAAACATTATCATGATGACTACTAATAATCAGAGGGAAAATATTGATTCCATTTATGTCAGTAATAGCTGCATAAATAGACATCATTTGTTTAATGAACATTAAACTGTAAGCCCCATGTAGGCAATAGTTGTATCTGTTTTATTCAGCATCAGATCCCCACACCTGAGCACACTTCCTTATGCATAATGGCTGCTAAATGACATATGGTGAATGACTCTCATGTTCAAATTCTATTCATTAATTCAAACATAATTTGCTTCTTGTGCATAGGACTACACTCTCCTGCTTCTGTATTTTTACCCATAATAATACTGTAAATATCAGTAAAAATTTTGCAATTTACAAAAAAATTTAAAACCCCAAAGTTTCTCGCCTGAGGCCCTGAAGGGAGCCAGGCTTTATGTTCAGTTTCATTGATAATCACATTTAGATTAATCATAGCATGCTGTAATGATGAGCACATACATCTACATCCCAGTGACCATTTTCTTTACCCATAGGCTAGGCTTGGCTTATTTATTGGATGACCTTAGGAAAGTTGCTTCATTTCACTTGGCCTTAGTTTCTATACCTTTTGAACATATAGCAAGTGTCTCTTCACAAAATTATGTCAGTTTTGAATGAGATAACCAACATGAATGAACTTCACAAAGTCTAAAATATGATCTCATTTTTTAGTAATGTAGGTATGGGATGTAGCTTCTTCTCTTTGAAAACCAACCATTTCTTCACTGATACCTTCTCCATCTTCAGAAATTATAAATTTTAGGTTAAATTGCACCATGTGAACTTATCCTCCACATTCATCATTATTATATTCAATGATTATGTGTACTCAAGAGAAAAGTTCCATATTCAGTTCACTTTTCAAAGCAGCCACCTCTGACTAACTACCCACCACTTCTCTACACTGAATATGTCTCAAATCTGGTAAAAATAAGGTCATAAAACCTTGCCTGGACACATTGTTTCACAAACTCACAAGCATTACCTAAAATCATCTCCTTAATAATTATTCCTTAAGCTTCTTTTGGGGTCAGTAGTGTTAAAGTAGGTTGAATCTCAGTAAGCTGAGCAGGAGATGTTACCTATTAAGTAGCTAGCACAATCACAGGAGTTGGTTTTCACCCAATTGTTTAATTATCATTACTGTTTACTCTCAATTAGCAAAAAATGAGGATCTGAAGGAATAGAGAATAGGACAGTAGCAGGTACATTTTTTAGAGGGAGAAAAACAGAAAGAAGCAATGAAATGCATGTTTGGAGAGTTATATTTTGAAGACAGTATTTAAATAGAAGCAAACTCAGTATAAAAGGTACTTTTACATTCTGAACCAATCATTAAGACTAAATTTAATCATCAATTTTCTTTCACTTATTGAATTAAAATAGATATTTGAATCATAGTACGTTCTGTAAAACAAATGCTGATGGGGATGATTCAGTAGAGGGAGAAGCCAGAAATCATGAGTAAGAAGCCGGAAAGTATAATTTTCAGGAAAAGTTCTCTAGCAAAATGTTGGGATGTGGTTTGGTCTTTGGTAGGAACATGAACAGACCAACCACTCTCAAAGAAAGGAAAGCAAAATATGTGATTTCAAATGCAATAGGCTGACATATCTGGTGTGGAAGCATCAGGAAATTTTTGATTGCTTTAATTTTCTCAGTGAAATGAAAAATCAGGCAATTATCTGAGAAAGGAAGGGGAAGTATTAGAGCTTTAAAGAGAGAAGGAAAAGTATAAAATTCTGAAGGGCATAGATGCCAAATAGGACCAAAACAGTCTTGTAAAGGGATTAGGAGAAGGTTTTGCTTTTCCCGGCTCAGGAATTACATGCTACACTGGCCTGAAGCTGCTAATAGCCACCTTTCCAAACTTGCAGAAAAGCATGACTGAAAACGAACAAGGACTGAAAAAAGCAGCCCAGATACGAAATGAGAAATGTAAAATTATCATATTACTTTTCAAGGATATGGAATCAGCCAGGCTTGAACATAGAACTCCCCTGAACTTTTCTGTTACATGAGTGAACATATTCCTGTTCTGACTATTTGTTTGAGGTTTTTTTTGTTTTTGTTTTGTTTTGTTTTTGTCACTTGCAATCAAAAGAGTACTTAGTACATCAGATCACTAAGAAGTAATTTATGAGGTTTTAGAAGGATGAATTCTTCAAATGACCAGAAAAGTATATTAGAAAGATAGGCTAGCAACTTGGTTATCATGATGGGTTTTGGAGTCAGAAAACTGAATTTGAATTCTGGCTCTTCCCCTTAATGAGGTGGGCAACATTTGGATTTACTTAATCCCTCTGATTTTTGCATTTTCATGTGTAAACTGGATATAATGATCATAAGAGCTACCATGTATTAAGTCCCATGCATTATACCAATATTCTATATACATTATCTTAATCACATCTTCCATTCACCACTGAAACAGATATTATCTCAGTTTTACACATGAGGAGAGTGAGGTTTAGTGAGGTTAATAATCAGCTTAACATTCCACAACTAGTCAGATGGTATTGAACTCACGGTTATTTTATATCAAACTTAGAGTGACTGTTAAGTCTCAGTTCACTTGGACAATTTTAGTCTATGCCTGTTGTACCTGCATTCCATCTGATTAGCACACTCTTTCACTTACAAAAAGTCTTAGATTGGACAACAAATTGTATGATCACTGTTGCAGTGTCCAAGTTGACTTGAAGGTTAGCTTGCTGGAAGTTTATTGGGATATGCTCCCTGGATCTCTACCAAAGGTGGGAGGAAAGGAAGCAAGACTGGGCAGAAGGAGGAACAAAAGATTCAGCCAACCCCACAGGGAGTTCTGAAGTTGGAATGGCCCTTTGGAGTTGTTACATTTGGTGCAAAGAGGAGGTCTGGGCCATTATGCTACTACATCAACCCACTCATTGCACTGAGTCTGGCCCCAAGGTGGGAAGCTGTCTTGGACAAGATAGTGTTCTTTACTAGAGGACAATTTCTTGGGAAACCTGACAGCTGAGAGATTTTCTGCTGGGCAGCATTCCCAGTAGTTGGAGAAATAAGTCCTTCACAACATCGACTATGGCTGTAAACATCCGTTATGAATGAAGCACTGCCTCCAGACAAGAGTTTTTTTTTATACAGTTGCTCTGAGGATTAATGAAAGTATACCTACATATCTTTAAAAGTATGTGGCATATATTAATATATGCCTGCATATATCTATATGCATATATTCAATAAATGGCAGCAATTATTATTGTTTTATATATCATATAGTACATATTAAAATATAGTATATGTGGTATATAATATAGTATAAAGTTATCACTTCACAACAGAGAATCTGAAATAACAGAGAAATAAAATTTACAAAAATTGTAGAAATTTGTTTAGCTTGAGGGATTGCCAAGAGTGGCCCAGCACAGACTATAAATCATTTTCAGATGCCCTGTCTGTCTATAAATTTTCACAGAAAGCTGAAATTTGATGAGGGCCACATGAGCAGAAAGAATCCATGTATGGGTAAGTTAAGGGAACCCTATATAATGAAGGAGTGTGGGTGAGTGGTAGGGATGTATGGCTATTAAATGTGCTATTGAAATCCACTGGTTCTTATACTCAAAATCTTTTGACACCCTCAATCTCTTTAAAGACAAAAGGAGGAAACGATTTTTCCCTAACAAATTGTGGTCTTGTTTAAGAACAAAGCCTAAAATTGGAGTAAACAGGAAGAAGGTTTTTCTGGGAACCCCATCCAACAACTTTACACTGACCATGTCTGCATTCTTACCGCTCTATTGTTAATCTACTCCCAAAATTGTATAGGGAATACCAGGGTCTTAAGCTAAGTATATTAGCAGTAAAATTTAGGGTTCCTATTAAGTTAATCTTACATGATTTCAAAAAAACCATCCCATCCCTCCAGGTTTAGAGGCCTTTAGAACATGCACACCTGTAACCAAGCAAGACCCTATGGGGCCTTCCAGGGATAGGCCCTTCTCCCATATCCTCTCAGTTAGTTCCTCTCTGAAGTACCTATATAAAAGTATTTGATGTACATTTCCTGAGTTGTTTTACAGATGTGAAACCCCCCCACCAAATGGAAGATGTTAACTACTTGATGACCATGAACACACAGCCCCAGGCCTCCTGGAGTCTAAGGACTGAGAATGTTAACCCCTATGACACCACCCTGTTACTTCACCATCAGCCAGTCAGAGAATTGTTTATGAGCTGATCACATACCCTGCAACCCCTGTCCCTCACCTGGCTTTTAAAAATGCTTTGCTGAAACCCTTCAGGGAGCTCGAGGTTTCTTAGATCATAGCCACCCATCTCTTTGCATGGCCCTGCAGTGAACCTTTCTCTGCTCCAAATTCCGATGTTTCAGTTTGTTTGGCCTCATTGCACGTGGGGTACATGAATTTGCAGTAACACACCCGGAGCTAGATATTTGGAATTTCCAAGCAAAAATATTTAAAACTTTCTCTAGTCAGCTCTATTAGGTAGAAAATGTCTTCATGTATTAGCATCCTAGGCGATGCGTCAACTGTTAGTTGATTCTCCTTTGTTCTAGGTGTGGCTACAACTGCCATTGTATCTTGCACTTTTCTATGTGGACCAAGACCATCAAATGAGTTTTTAGAACATAGGTGACTCTTACAAGTTTGAAAGATTTAATTGAAGTTAGTTCATATACTATATGGAAAAGTTGAAAGAAATTTAGTATTCAATTAGCAAATAATTTCAATACTATTTCATTTTTTATTACTTTAACTTGCATTGATTTTGTCTCAATTTAATCCCTGATTCTCCAAATTTTTCAGTGGTTTCTTTGGATAATAGGTATAGTTTGGAATGTACACATGAGTTTTCAAAAGGAAAATAAAATGAAATATGATATTCTTCCTTGGAGTACATGTAAGTCAAATAAAATCAATATGAATTTCCATGTTAGCCCAGATTAATTGGAAAAAGACAAGATATTTTCAAACTTACTTTAAACATAGAGTAGATTTACCTCTCAGGATAGCTTTTCATGATTTTGGTCTCTGGGAGAGAATGTGCCATGCTATGATTAAACCTCGTGAACCCTTGACCCTGGTACATATAAAGACAGCAAGAAGCAGGTCCCGGTTATTAAAGAAATCTTGACATAGACACATTCTTTCTTTTATAGTAAGAAACAAAAAGGTTTTCTTTACTCTGAGGAGAGACTATTAAAGCTGAATATTACAATGTTGTCTAAGGGGGAGAAAAGTTCATTTTCACACTCCAAGGGATGTGCATATTTCACTCTATATTTTTTCACATAAATCACACTACATTGAGACTATTATTTGTGATGTTATAAAGAACAATAAAAAGTAAAAGCAGAATAAAACTATTAAGGATATGGACTGTTAAGTATTCTTACAAAAGGAAGAATCAGAAAAATTCCTGTTAGACTAGCTTCCACAAACTTACTATTTAAATTATTATATGTAGGTGCTGTGTAAAGTTATAAAGGGTGAAAATCAGGTAATTTTTCTGTTACAAATTATTCAAGCATTTATCATGTGTGGAAATAATTTAATTCACTGCAAATGACATGGACTAAAATGCAGACTACATTTACTATCAATCTTTATTTGAGGAAGATGAATTTTGTGATGCTATAAAATCATTATTTTATATATGATTTTGTGTAAATATATGTCATTTAAGAATTAAATATATGTCATTTAAGAATGTTTCTTCCTTATTTCCTGTTGTAGTTTTATTTCCAAAGATATGGAAAACCCATACAAATAAGAAATGTTGTATTGATTTTGCTATAACACAACTGTGTAGTGACATGTTTGATTTGTTATTTATAGTGATTTATAATGATATTAGTCTTTTTCATGACTTGTGATGATATCACAAAATATTTGTTTGCTTGCCTATATTTTGCTTTTCAGGCAGCCTTGGAAAGAAGGAAAGGAAGAAAAAAAACGGAAGGAAGGAAAGAAGGAAGGACGGAAGGAAGGAAGAAGGAAGGAAGGAAGGAAGGAAAGAAGGAAGGAAGGAAGAAAACATTAACATTTTGAACAGGTTCAGCTATTACTGAAACTGATAATTTCTAATCTTAAATTGGGGCAAATGACTAGATTGCAGAGTGATGCCATCATTGGGCATTATGAATGCAAGACTGAATAATTAACAGCCACCCCTCAGACAGAGGGCCAGGTGCAGTGTCGACTCTTTCTGGATGTTGTAATCAGAAAGAGTGCGGCCATCTTCCATCAGTTTGCCTGCAAAGAGGAGCCTCTTCTGCTCAGGGGGATGCCTTCTTTACCCTGGATCTTGGCCTTCACATTCTCAGTGCCACTGGACTCCACCTCCAAGGTGATGGTCTTGCAGGTCAAGCTCTTCATGAAGATCTGCATACCATCCCTCAGACACAGGGAAAGAAAGAAAGGGAAAAAGAAAGAAAAAAAGAAAGAGAAAGAAGGAAAGAAAGAAAGAAGAAAGAAGGAAGGAAGGAAAGAAGGGAGAGACGGAGTAAATTATTAGACAGTAAAAATACTGATATTTACTGTGATTTTGCCAGTTATAGGTGGCAATTATAAAAATACAATTTCTCTCAAAATCAGTCCAAAACTACTGAGTAACATCGAACAAGAACTAGACAAAGGGGCAGACAGCTCTTGAGAGATCCTGCTTTCTTGTACATATATACGATACTTTAAAATAAACAGGTAAACAAAAATCTACAAGGGGAATTGTATTCTTTTTGGAAGCACACTTTATCCTAGCATACTAGCTATCCTTGGCTTCATGTTTCAGAAGTGCTAGTGCCCTGTTATTCAAGAGAATGAATTTGCAGATAACAAAGTAAGAACTGAATGAATACTTTGGCATCCCAAAGTAGTTAGGACAATTTTCAACTATTTAACATAATTTGCTTTTTACAAATTCATGTTCCTTCTTAACACTCAGAAGCAAAAAGACCTTCGGATTCTGCATTTGATTTAATTAGTCTCAATCTGCTGTAAAGGTTATATTTTAGTCTCTCAGTCACATTAAAATGGAAGTAAGTAAAATCATAGGACCCACAAGCAGACAAGAATCTAATGTATTGATATAAAATGATCTTTTGGGCTTCCCTGGTGGCTCAGTGGCTAAGAATCCACGTGCTAATGCAGGGGACACAGGTTCGAGCCCTGGTCTGGGAAGATACCACATGCCACGGAGCAACTGGGTCCGTGAGCCACAACTACTGAGCCTGTGGGTCTGGAGCCTGTGCTCTGCAACAAGAGAGACTGCGTTAGTGAGAGGCCCATGCACCGTGATGAAGAGTGGCCCCCACTCGCCGCAACTAGAGAAAGCCCTCACACAGAAATGAAGACCCAACACAGCCAAAAATAAATAAATAAATTAAAAGAAAGATCTTTTTATTACAAATAAAAAAAAATACTCATCTTCTTAGAGAGTCACAAAGCAAGAACTAGAATGACCCTTTATATTAAATCATATCAGTCAACAATATTTTTTGTTATTTTATACAAGTTTGATCTAGCTCTATTTTGCTAAATTTACATTATATTTCTTCTTTCACTTCCCTCACTAAATGCAGAGAAAATAAATCATTTCACTATTGAAGCATACACAGAGAAAAATAAACTCGGCTCTTTACTAACCTAGCCATTGCAAAGTCACCAGTTGTTGGATATTTGATTTCTATAACATATCTAAAGTGTTTTGTTTTGTTTTGTTTTTCATTTTTTCCAACAAAGAAAACCTTTTGGAACTGAGATGTGGTACACTGGAACTAATCTGGGATTACATTTGCTGTTTCTGTAAAAGTATTTTATATTTAACATTCCAATAAACATTTTTGTTTCTGCTTCCAGGTGACTTACTTAATCATTTGAGGCCATTAGCCTTCATAAGAAATGAAGACATGCCAGCATTTCTGTAATTTTCCAGAGTCCATTTTTGCCACATGCTTGTATTTATTCTTATTACACTCACTAGCTCAGATGATTACCTGGGAGATGAGGTGAATACCTGGGAGAAAGAGAAAATTAATTCAAAACATAATAAAAGTAAAAGAACTAATGAAAACACAAAACTATGTACCATACTAGGAATCCTGTTCCATTATAAAGTCTACTTGTTCCTTTTGGTATGTATGAGTGTTAACATTTTCCAGAAACTGGATGAGAGTGTCTCTTTTATTAATACTTCTATCATTTGCATTAGGAAAAAAATATTTTATTCAAGAAATATTTGGTTCTAGAAATCTACTTTGCTATGTATTATAATACATAACACAAAAATAAAATAATTTACATTCTTATTAAAAGTTTCAGCCCCATTTCTTCACATATAGACACAAATATTAAAATGATAGGGTTATACTTCAAGTTCTTTTTAGTCTCAGAGAAGGTCAAATAAATTATATAAAATATTGTGAAAGAATCATTGCTCATTATAAAAACTATATAAAATTATGTTATCAAGCCACAACAGCGGTTCTTTCTCTATTCCTTTTTTATTTGAAAACTATATGTACAAACTATTATAGTACCCCTTTTTGGAGTCCAATTAAAGTTCTGATCCATTACAGACCAGAATCCTTTCACCATTAAGAGATCAAAAGCATTTCTCTCCTTGTGGCAAATGTAAATTTGATTACCTAATGCTAAAGAAGATTTGCTGGCAAAGGAAATGGATATGTTGGCAAAAACCACAATAAGACTCTTTTCATGACAGTGTGATTTGCAAATCTACTTTTCCATTACCTTTTTCTTTATAATGTTAGCCGTATCTTTTCAGTGCAAATGCTTGAATCGAGAAGTTAGCATGAGACCCATCACAGATTATAGGTTGTATTTTGTTAAAGGAAAAATTTAGAATGAAATATTTTTTTTTTCTATTGACACTCTCCAACAGCTTACATAGTGACTGAAAAGGGTTTTACATCATACCTTTGATAACATTAGATATCTAAGTAATTTTGTTTAAAAAGCATAGAAAACCAATATTAAGGTTAGTAACATAAATTGTTTGTTTAAACATATTCAGAAAAGTTTATATGCATACTGAAGTACCAAGGTATGATTCTGATGTTCCAAAGTACAGTATTTTGTGCACATATGGAAGTGGGATCAAGGAAGAGATTAGGCAATGTCTAGAAAATTGCCAGTGGGTTAAACACATTGAAATAATTTACCATAAAAAAACTATTTATTAATTTCAGTTTAACTATTATAAGAAAGTCATTTTAGAGATACAAATCTCAATTATGAACAGACAAGGGATAATAGCATATTTTAGAGTGTGTAACAGAGAAATACACAACTGTTTTATGTATGGCTTGAACCATAATGCCTTCTGGCCTTGCCACTCATAAGAGTTATTACCCAAACCAGGAATATCATTCTTAACCCTTTACATCTCCTCATTCTTCCACATAGAAGCAAACACTTCCACATTTTCTGATTTTTTTTGTATTCATTTGATATTTATCTCCATATTCTTAACTAACTGTATAAGAAAGAATTAATTCAGTAGGTGTGGGCGTTCAAATCATTCACACTCCCCCAAAATGCCTGTTTTCAGGACTGACCTTTGGTCAGCTCTTGAAAATTAAACACTAGGAACTGGAAGTAAGGAAAATAGGTACACTTCTACTTTTACCATTTGGTTCCTAGAATCTCATGGTCTATCTTATTAGTTAATGACCATTGAGTCAAGAAGGTACATTCTGTATCACAAAGGACATCACTCCACCTGCATGAATATTACCTTCAAGACTGTGCTTAGCTTCACTTTTAAAAATTATTACAACACTTTCCTAGGCCACCTCTTTTTGGATGATGTGGTATTAGTATACAATGGCTCGTGTCCATCGTTATGCCTCTTTCACCATAAAATAGGCTCCTTACCTGAGGTTACATAATACAGAATTGTGTATCAGAGTATCTGTGAATCCTCAGGTAGTAAGTAGTTCTATCCTATGCACTGGGAGCAAGAAAAACAAATTTTCACCTGAATCCAATGGCTGACCTTTTAGGAAAGGATCCAGAATAATCAATTTGCAGCCAAGGAGTTGGTTGGCCTCTTCAAGGTAGTGTCATATCAAGGCCACAGCATTGGTTTCTGATGACAGCATAATGGATATTTTGCATCAGCAATAGCTATATCAGCCTCTGTGAGAAGGAGTCCACGCTGTTGAGGTTGTCAGCAGCCACCATGGCTACCTCTACAATAAGCCAATTGTGCATGTGCAGGGTTGGTCTGAAAGAGATGCTGGCCGACCCTGGTTGAGTCAATCATCCTATTCTCCCAGTTGTTTAGGGTCTACTCTCAGTGGGTGTCTCTGAGGGATACAGATAACAATTCACACACTTTCTACCCAACCCCATGTGTTCATATACATGATTTTTCTTTTCTAAAATCAAGGAAATCAATTTAATGAAGACCAGTGTCTATTCCACTGTTGAATCTCACTCAAGTATTGTGACTCTGTCATTGCTCTTTTAGTTCAAAGTACTGGGATTCCTCCCTTGATCTTCCCTTTCTGCTTTTGTTAGATCTTGCATATCATTTTTTGTCTGTTCCTTTCATCTTTCCCACAACTATGTTAGTAGATTATTGACTATATGCTCCTCATTTGAACATCTGAGTTGAAATCTGATTCCAGACACACCCCTAACAAATATAGGCATATTTGAACAAATATTTAAGGGAAGTTATCTAGGAGAAGATTATTTTGGACAAAGGCAGCAGCAAGATCAAATACTCTGAGATTATAGCTTTCCTGGATATTTAAGCAACAAGAAGGCTAGCATGGCCAATTAGAGCAACCAAGAATTTGAGCAGTAAGAGGTAAAGCCAGAGAAGAAGTGTGGTCTGATAACTCAATACTCCTGGCACTCCCTTCCTCTGGTTCCAAAATCTAGCACAGAATTTTGCTGACCACATTAGTCTAACTAGCTCAGACCAAAGTTGTCATAGGACAGGTAATGTTTTTGTTCTAGCATCTAAATCAGGGGTCTGCAAATGATGGCCCACTAGCAAAGTCTGGCCCAGCCTCCTGTTTTGGTAAATAAACTGCTACTGGAATACAGCCAAGAATGTTCATTTACCAAGAACCTGTTGTGATAAAAACAGCATGGCTCACAAATCCTAAAATATTTATTATCTGGGCCTCTACAGAAATAGTTTCCTGACACCTTGTCTCGGTGATAGAAAATATACCATCCTCTTTAATCAGCAAAGACATAAAAGACAGTGTATGATTTTGTAAACTTTCCCCTGACCTCAATCTTATGGCTTAGGTCTGAGTTCCTGTTTTAGTAGAGGACTGAACACCTCAGTGTGAAGGGACACACTTTCTGTCTGTGGCCTTGAATTCTTGGCTAATACCCTCTCCTTTCTAGAGGACTCTACTCTCTGACTGTCTTAGAATTTTCTGAGTCCTTATCTGGAGTTCAAACTTCTGTTAAACTTTGGCACCTTATGCTTTTATTTTCAAAAGGGCAGTGTCTGCCCTTTGAGTGCTTTCTGTTCTACAGGGTGTAGGGTGATTTGATCTCTGGGTCTTTCCCACTCTGCCTTGTTTTGCTACAGGTAATTAGACAAGGTCCTAAGCAGACACTGAGTCTGCTTTGTTTAAAGATATTATTCATTCCTATAAAAAAAAATAGAGTGTAACTTGGTTTTTGGTACATTCTTGCCAAGTTAATCCAAGTGAGAAATCTACATGAAAATGTGCTTTCTGATTACTGTCTTGGCTACTCATGCAGGATTTTTTTTTTTAACAATTTTCCATTTTTACTGGCTTATCCAGGAGTACGATCAATGGAAACTGCAGCTTCTTTGTTAGTTGTAAAGGCTTTGGAAATCTTAGTGAGAGTTATAATCGATGCACTCATAAACAACAAACTAAGAAAAAGTTAGTTGAGTAGTCATTCTAGAGCTGTAAAAGGAGCTTAGTCTCTGTTGTTGTTTTTTTTTAATCTGTGACCTGTCTAACAATTCTATCAAGATCATCATCAATCATCATCATCCTCAACAAAACCAGAAGTTTATTCAGTTTCAGGAAATGGAAGCTGATAGAAATTGAATCCTTTGAACCCCTGATTTGAGATCATATTGATCTGACGCTAAAGTTTAACTCATAATATCATCAATTTTATATATATATTAATATTAATGTGACACAGGTCTCACAATTAAGGGAACTAGAGCCTAGAACGGTATTTGTAAGAAACCAAGACAATCTCACTTGATAACTTTACCTTATACAGTAATATTGGCTTCCAGTTCCCATAAGTGCTGCCGTTGCCTGGTTTTGTTTCTTCAAGATAAAACAAAACATTTGCTTAACAAAGTACTCAGATTACAAGAGAACTCCTCAAATCAAACATATACAGTGCAACTGTACTGCAAGAGCTGTTTGTATAGGCATTTTCACTGAAATCACCAAATAAAAAATATATTATTACATAAACTGTTTCTTTATTAAATTGTTTACTTACAGACAAGCATCAAGATAGCTCCATAATCTGACACTTAGCTAAGGGAGACTAATACTATTCAGAAGTTTCTTTTTCTAGTTGCCTAAGTAATTTGGCTGTGATGAACATGAAGAAACCTAAGTTGCTAATTCAAACTTAAAAATAATTCTCTAAACACCAAACCCTTTTGTGTGGGCTGCGAATATGTTAATAAGTTGTTTTCAGTCTGGCAAAACGATTAATGTTTTGTCTTTAACTGAAACATTTTGATTACAACAAAATATAAAATCTAGGGAAGTCTTTTTTCAATACCAATACTTTTTGTTTTTAAAAATCCTTATACATACTTTGCTATTTGTTGAGGGAGAGATTTAAGTGATTAGAGAATGATTAACCATGGCAAATGAAAAGTAGTTGTATAAATAGTGTATGCTTGCTTTGTGATGTTTCTAAGGGTTTGTAAAGAAAAGTATAAATTCAATGTTAATATTTTTCCATTTACAGATATGTGCTTAATTATGTGATGTTACATTAAATTAGCTAATATTATATAGAATTAATTATATTTCAGGTATATAACACACATCTTTTTTTCACTTGATTGATGTTTTATTCTTAAAAAATAAAGACAGTTGTCCCTATTTTACCAATGAGTATATTAAGGTTGAGGAATATAAGGGAGATGCCAAAAGTCAAAAAGCACTAGAGTCTGACATAAATTAGTCAGACTACAAAGGCTATGCCAATTTTCCTAGACTAGGATAGGTATTAAGTATTTTTATCTGAATTGCTTAAATGTGGGCATCAAAGTCCCAAGTGTATAATAATTTTAGTTTCTGTTTCTACATATATGAAACTCATTGAGTGAATTTTCACAACTGAGAACACAATGGTAAAAGAGAAACTTGGTTTTTTACCGTTTCCTTTATAAATTCTGACCTGAATTTATTTTATATACAGTTTGAATTTACCAGCATGTTGTAGCTCAGTAATTATGTTTTGGTACAGTGACTTTTATTTGCAATCTGCATTTTATAAAAGACATTTCCATTAAAGGAAACAAGTTTTAATGAATAAGCTACACAGAAATTTTCATCTCACACTTAACAATGAATATTACTGTTCTTAAAATTTGCACTTCTCAGTCATAAGACATCCCTTTGTGGTTGTCATAATTGGTCTAATGAATTTCTAAAAATAAATGAAAGTCTAATTTGATCCAGCACCCATGAACAATCCACTTATTCATACAATTCACTGACCTGCTTTGAAGACAAACCATGCCAAAATGAAGTCATGCTTTTCTACTAAGTGTGTTGCCTCAGTGAAAGCTTTTGAATGGCCTGTTCTTAGGCTTATAGTGGGGATTTCCAGTGACAAAGAAACACAATTTGATCTCATAACAGTAGACACCACAGACTTATTTTAAATGACAGAAACTTAAGATTGGAAGAAAATCTGAGTCATTCTACCATCAGAGTTTTCCACCCAGTGGAAAACTTACTGATCATCTTGGATTTGGTCAGTTTAGCAACATGACAGGATACTCTACAGGTGGCAAAGTTAAGCATTCAAATCATTTCTCTAGATAGGCAGAAATCAATAGCTCTGAATGTCTAGCACCCCTTAGCACAGAATTATCCATCCAAAGGTTTCCAAGCAAATGTTCCTTTTTTTTGAAATTTTTTACATTGCTACTTGTTAAAGACCTTTGAAAGAAGGACACATTTTATTGTGTAAAGACACTAATCTCTGGTTAGGATTGTGTGTGAGAGAGAGAGAGAGAAAGAGAAAGACTCAGAGCAAGAGTGAGAGAGAGAGAGAGAGAGAGAGAGAGAAATGTGTGTGTGTGTGTTGGGGGGCATTTGTGATGCATAATCAAATGATAAGGTTACAAGAGAGATTTATCACAAATCATCTGTATTTTTCATAATTCCTTGAATGGTGGCTGAAGGTAAAGAATGTCATTGTTCTATATTTCATCTTTGGCCACCAATGTAATAGCATCAGTTTTCACATTGCTTTTGAACATTAATCATACTAGTTAGTGTAAAAGAGGAAAATTCATTGAATATTTTCACTAAGAATAAAATTATCTTACACTAGCAAGAATTTGGTCAATAATTTTCACTAGTGTCTGTCACCAGCCAGAATTTTGTCAATGATTTTCCAAAATCAGATTCCACAACTTGACCTTCTATATGACACTCACCCACCAAAACCCTCAAGAAGAGATAATGTTAAGATTGAGACATAGGGCATAATAAAAAAAATTAAAAACTGAATGATTTCTTCTTGACAGTTGTAGAAATTGGAAAAAACTCACATTTTTCTCTTTATCAATTAAAATATGCCTTTAATGACAGTAAGGATTAAATTTGATAACCTAGATGAAATGGATAAATTCCTAGAAGTACATAAATTACCGAATATGACTTAATAAGAAATAGAAAATCTCATAGTCCTATAATAATTATGTAGCCTGAACCAATAATCAAAAATTCCCCAACAAAGAAAAGCCCAGGATCAGATGGCCTCACTGGAAAACTCTATTAAACTTTTAAAAAAGAATTAACAGAAATCCTTTTCAAATTATTCCAAAAAATAGAAGAGGGGGATAGACTTCTTAAATGATTATAGAAGGCCAGCATTATCCTGATAATAAAGGTAGACAGAGACGTATAAAAAAAAAGGAAATTACAAATCAATATCCATTATGAATAAACATACAAAAAGGAAATTAATAAATGATCCCGTTTACAGCATCATCTAAAAGAACAAAACATCTAAGAATAAATTTAACCAAAGAGGTAAACAATTATACACTAAAAACTACAAAACACTGTGAAAGAAGTTAAAGAAAACTTAAATAAATGGAAAGATTGGAAGACTTAATATTGTTATAATTCCAGTAATACCCATAGTGAATAAAACTGAGAGTCCCGAAATAGCAATGGAATAAAGTTAATAGTACAGAAATAAACCCATATATTTCTGGGCAATTGATTTTCAACAGGGTTCCAAGTATATTCAATGGAGAAAGAATAGTCTCTTAAACAAATCGTGCTGGGACAACTGGATTTCCACAGGCAAAAGAACAAAGTTGGGCCCTTATTTCACACTGTATAAAAAAATAATTCAAAATTGATTAAGGACTTAAATATAAGATCAAAACCATAAAACTCTTAGAAGAAAACATAAAGGTAGGTTTTCCCAGTCTTGTATTTGGCATTGGATTGTTTGGTATGATGCCAAAAGTAGCAGCAACAAAAGATATGACACAAATTGGACATCATCAAAATTAAGAATTTTGTGCATCAAAGGACATTATCAAGAAAGTGAAAAAATGACTTACAGAATAAGGGAAATATATCATATATCTAATAGGGCTTTACTATTCAGATTATATAAAGAATACCTACAATGCAACAATAAAAAAAGAAAAGAACTAAAAATTTGGTGAAGGACTTGAATAAACATTTCTCCAAAGAAGATATACAATGGACAATAACCACATGACAAGATGTTTAACATTGTCAGTCATTAGGGAAATGCAAATCACAACCACAGTGAGATACCCCTTCATATCTACCAGGATGGCTATAATTAGAATAAAAAGGGGAAATAAAAAGCGTTGATGAGTGTGTGGAGAAATTTGAACTCTCTGACAATGATTATGGGAATGTAAAGTGGCGCAGCCTATGTAGAAGATAGTTTAGCAGCTTCTAAAGAATTAAACATAGAATGATCATATGACCCAGCAGTTCCTCTCCTAAGTATATACCCAAAATAATTGAAAGCAAAGTTTCAAACTGATACCTGTACGCCAGTGTTGATTATACACAATGGCTAAAAGGTAGAAACAAACCAAATGTCCACCAACAGATAAATGAATAAACAAAATGTGGTATATACATACATTATTCAGCCACAGAAAGGGTTGAAGTTCTGACACATAGTACGACATTGATGAACTTTGAAAACATTATGCTAAGTGAAATGAGCCAGACACAAATGGGCAAATATTGTATAATTCCACTTACTTGAAGTATGTAAGATAGGCAAATTCACAGAGATAGAAAATAAATTAGAAATTACCAGAGGCTAGAGAAAGGAGAGACTGAAGATGATTGCTTAATGGGTTTCTGAGTTGAGAGTTTCTGTTTTGGTGATGAAAATTTTTAGAAATAGCGATGATGGTTGCACAACATTAAAAATATAACCAAAACCACTAAATTGGACATAAAAAATGGTTAAAATGCCAAACCTTATTTTATGTATGTTCTACCACAGTAAACAAAGGTAAAAAGATAGAAAAGTAAAGCAGAACAGGTGAGGTTCTGATCTTACTAAGTCAACATGCTATTCTAACTAATGTTGATTTTATCTTGTTTAATTTATTCTGGTTAATTTAAATTGGAAAACAGCAAAATCAGATTTACATTTTATAAAAATATTCTGGAAACAGAAAGAAAATCAGAGATTAAATTAAAAATATTATTCAACTGTATGCTGTCTAAAAGAGACATGTTTTATATTCAAAGACACTAGTATGTTGAAATTAAAAGGATGGAAGGTTATGAAAACAGTAACCAAAAGAGAACTGGAGTGGCTATACTAATATAGACAAAATAGACTTTAAGATAAAAATTGTTACTAGAGGCAGACGTTTTAGAGTGATAAGAGAGTCAGTAAATTCGTTAGCAAGACATACAATTATAGATGTATATGCACCTTACAATAGAGATTTAAAATATATGAAACAAAAATGGACAGAATTGAAAAGGAAAATAGACAATTCAACAGTAGTTGGAGATTTCAATACCCCCTTTTTCAATCATGGTTAGAACAACTAGGCAAAAATTAACAAGATTCAACATTAAAAACCAGCTAGAACTATAAGATGTAAGAATAACCATAACCCAAAGCAGCAAAATATGCATTCTTTTCATGTGCACCTGGGACATTCTTTCTCCTAAATTATATAGTAGGTCATAAAATAAGACTCAGTGAATAGAAAGGATTGAAATCATGTTTTTTGACCAAGTGGAATGAAATTACGAACCAATTACAGAAGGAAATCTGGAAAATTCCTGATATAGTCTGAATGTTTGTGTCCCCGCAGAATTTGTATGTTCACATTCTAAGCCCCAAATGTGATGGTAGGTGGGGCCTTTGGGAGGTGCTTAAATCATAAGAGGAAACCTTCATAAATGAGGTTAGTTTCCTATAAAAGAAGATACAGAGAGATCCCTAGCCCTTCCACCATGTGAGAATACAATAAGAAATTGGAACAGAGGCCTTACTTGACTATTCTGGCACACTGATCTCAGACTTCCAGCCTCCAAAACTGTGGGAAATAAATTTCTTTTGTTTATAAGTTATCCAGTCTGCAGTATTTTGTTATAGCAGTCCAAATTGAACTAAGACACTCCAAATATGTGGAAATTAAAAACACACTCCTAAATAATCAATGGGTCAAAGCAGAAATCAAAGAAAAATTAGAAAATACTGTGAGATGAATGAAAATGGAATTACAACATCCTAAAACTTAAGGGATATACCTAAAACAGTGTGCAGAGAAATATTTATTGTGGTAAATGCCTGTACTAAGAAAGAAAAAGAACTCAAATCAATAATGTAACAATTCTTGTTAAGAAGCTAATAAAAGAAGAAGAATCCCTAGCCAAAATAAGCAGAAGGAAGCACATGATGAAGATTAGAATGGAAATAAATAAAATAGAGAATGAAAAATAAAAATTAAAAAGAAGCCCCAGTGAAATAAAAGATAGTTCTCTGAAAATATTAACAGAAGTGACAAAGATTTAGCTAGACTGAGCAGGAAATGAAAGGAGACTCAGATTACTTAAATCAAGAATGAAAAGGGGAAATATCACTACTGAATTTACAGGCACCACACAGGTTTATCAGGGAATACTATGAGCAAATGTATGCCAGCAGATTACGTGACCTAGATGAAATGGACTCTTAGAACGATGCAAACTAATGAAACTGACTCAAGAAGGAATAGAAAATATAAATAAACTAATAACAAATAAAGAAAATGAATTAGTAATCAAGTCACTGCTGCAAAGAAAAACCCCAGCCCAAATGGCTTCATTGGTGAGTTCTATCAAATGTTTAGAAAGAAGTAATATTAATCCTTCACAAATGATTGCAAAAATTAAAAATAAAAGTAGAGCAAACACTTCTCAACTGATTCTATGGGGTCACTGTTAACCTAATTCCAATACCAGACAAAGATATCATAAAGAAAGAAGCTACACACTAAAATACCTTAAGACTACAGACACAAAAATTCTCAAACAAACAAACAAACTAACAAGCTAAATGGAACAATATATAAAAAAAGGATTGATTATCCATTATGACTAAGTAGGATTTATTCCAGGAATACAAACATGGTTTAATATGTAAAAAGTCAACATAACATAATGTATCAATAGAATAAAGGGCAAGAAATGCATAAGCATCTCAATAGACACAGGGAAAGCATTTGACATAATCCAACAGTCAAAAAACTAAAAACAGTATAAATACTCCACAAAATATAACTAGAAGAGACTTGCTAAATCTGATAAAGGACATCTACTAAAACCCAAAGCCAACATAATACTTAATGGTGAAAGACTGAACGCTTTACCTTTAAGTTCAAGACAAATCAAGGATGTCCATTTTCACCACTTCTATGCAACGCTGTAATACAGGTTCCAGCCAAGTCAATTTGGCAAGAAAAATAAATAAAAGTCATCCAGATTGAAAGGAAGAAATAAAACTCTATTAGCATATAACATGATATTAGACAGAAAATCTTAATGAAGACACACAAAAATGCCTCTTAGAACTAAAATATAAATTCAATGTGATTTCAAGATACAAGATGAGTATGCCAAAATAATTGTATTTCTGTACTCTTTCAATGAAAAATCCAAAAATGAAATAAGGGAAACAATTTCATTTACAACATTAAAAAGAAAAAAAGGAATTTATGAATGAATTTAACAAAAGAAGAAAAGACTTGTGCATTGAAAATTTAAAAAATATTGTTGAAAGTAGTTAAAGATGACCTAAATAAAAGATGACATCCCATGTTCATGTATCAGAAGATTAATATTGTTAAAATGGCAAAATTCCCAAATTAATCTGTGAATGCAATGCATTCTTTGTCAAAATCCAAGCTTCTTTTTTCAGAAATTAACAATGTTATACTAAGATTAATAAGGAATGCAAGAGACCCACAATAGTCAAAATAATCTTGAAAAAGAACAAAGTTGGAAACCCCTCAATTCCTGGTTTCAAAACTTACTACAGGGCTTCCCTGGTGGCACACTGTTTGAGAGTCCACCTGCCAATGCAGGAGACACGGGTTCGTGCCCTGGTCTGGGAAGATCCCACAGGCCGCAGAGTGGCTGGGCCTGTGAGCCATGGCCGCTTAGTCTGCACGTCCGGAGCCTGTGCTCCACAACGGGAGAGGCCACAGCAGTGAGGGGCCCGTGTACAACAACTACAACAACAACAACAACAAAAAAACCTCACTACAGAGCTATATTAATCAAGAAATTGTAGAATTATCATAATGATAGACATATAGTTAACTGAAATATAATTGAGAATCCAGAAATAAACTCATTTATTTATGTTCAATCATTTTTTTTTTTTTGGTAAGGTTATCAAAGAAAGGAAAAGAGGGACTTCCCTGGTGGTACAGTGGTTAAGAATCTGCCTGCCAATGCAGGGTACACGGGTTTGAGCCCTGGTGCAGGAAGATCCCACATGCCGTGAAGCAACTAAGCCTGTGCACCACAACTACTGAGCCCACGCACTGCAACTACCGAAGCCTGCGAGCCTAGAGCCCGTGCTCCACAATGAGAGAAGCCACCACAGTGAGAAACAAAGAGTAGCCTCCTCTAGCCACAACTAGAGAAAGCCTGAATGCAGCAACGAAGACCCAGCACAGCCAAAAAATTAAAAAAAAAAAAAGAAAGAAAGAAAAGAAAGGAAATCTTTTCAATAAATGGTGCTTGGAGAAGTGAATATCCACATTCACAATAATGAAGTTGGACAGCTACTTTACACCATAAGGTGTAGTTAGGTATAACGATACAATAGAAGTTACATTTTTACAAATTTATCCACAATTTTGATAGCAAATACAATAAATATATTGGCAGCAAGATTTTTAAAAATTAATCTAATTAACAAAAGGTGATAGTTCACTTAAAAGAATTTACAAGACCATAAAAGGATACAAATTAAAAATCAAAACTCTTTTTTACTCCTTTCCCACAGCCTGCCCAGGATTCAACCACTAAAACCAGCTTCATGTGTGTAGGTTTGCATATGTGTGCATTTACGGATCCTTCCAAAGAAATGTTGTAAATGTAAAAGAATTGTTATATACAAATGTCTGCACTTAGCATGTAGTATTCTGAAACTTGCTTTCTGCTCTCCACCTCCCATTAAGTGAACACTGCATATTAACAAACCTTACATACTTACAAAATGTTATAATTTTATGCTATTTAATTATTTTATATCATATATAAATTATGATTCTCCTTGAACGTTTGTGACAAAATTATTCTAACAAGACTTCCTTTGATGCGTGTTTATGTTTCTAAATAAAGTAGTAATACTTTTAAATTTAAAAATGCATTATTATTAATGGTAATAGAAAAATTGTGCTAATAATGTCTTAACAGCCTTTTCTAAAGCTATTTCTCTTTCAATATAACATCCCGATACCTGCTGCATTGAAAATGTCTTTGGCATAACTTGAAATTCTGTATTTTGTGGTTCCTTTATTTTGAGATTTTTAAAAAATAATTTGATCATTGTCTCTTGCACAACTAAATTAGATTTTCCAAATCCTATAATTTCCATCCTACTTACTTTCACTGAAATGCTTAAACACTCTTAAAGAAGTCTCTGGGAATTTTCATTTGCTAAATTATTTATTATTTATTTGTTCTCCTGCTTTCTTCTCTTCTTCATTTTGCAATCTCCAAACTCTTAAACTCTTTTATTCCCTATAATTATTCCTTCCTTTCTCATTAAGACTTCTTTTTTTTTTTTAATTTGGATCAAAATTATGCCTAAAATGGATTTCATTGAATATCAAAAGCCTCAAACAGTAAAACAAATAAAAATAAGCAAACTGTTCACCATTTATAGTTCTGATGGAAGGGGAAAGGTCAAAGGAAATGGGGAACATGAAACCAGCACACTTGCAGGCTGAAATTCGTGTAATGACTATGTCAGGTCTCTCGTTTTATTTACATGTGGAAATTATGTTTTAGTTCCACACAATACTGAGTGGAAGGTGCAAACAAAGTACAGATATGCCCAGGAACAAATATATGATTGTTATGTTTAATTTTCTTGTATATATTCTCTAGAGTTCTTGTCCTCCAATAATCTTAAATTCAGGTCAAGATTTTGTAAGAACAGTTATGGGTTTTACAATGTACTAGTTGAGTTATTCATAATGTGCTAACAGTGACTTAAATGAAACATATTTGGATAATCAACATAAAGTATTTACAATGTGTGAAAAGACTAGTTATCTAGGTTAACTTGACTTTATTAAAATGATGGCATTTAAGTCAATGTATGCAATGAATTAAAGTTGCTGAATATATATATATATATATATATATATATATATATATATATATATATATATATATATATATATATATTCATGACATTGCATGATTTTTTTGGAAAGAAATCTGGAGACTTCCGGGAAAGATGGCGGAAGAGTAAGACGCGGTGATCACCTTCCTCCCCATAGATACACCAGAAATACAGCTACACGTGGAACAACTCCTGCAGAACACCTACTGAACGCTGGCAGAAGACCCCAGACCTCCCAAAAGGCAAGAAACTCCCCACGTACCTGGGTAGGGCAAAGCGGAGAGATTCCCGCACAGAGGATCGGTGCCGACCGGCACTCACCAGCCCGAGAGGCTTGTCTGCTCGCCTGCCGGGGCGGGCGGCGCTGGAAGCTGAGGCTCGGGCTTCGGTCAGAGCGCAGGGAGAGGACAGGGGCTGGCAGCGAGAACTCAGCCTGAAGGAGGCTAATGAGCCACAGCTAGCCGGGAGGGAGTCCGGGAAAACTCTGGAGCTGCGGACGAGGCAAGAGACTTTTTCTTCCCTCTTGGTTTCCTGGTGTGCGAGGAGAGGGGATTAAGAGTGCTGCTTAAAGGAGCTCCACAGACAGGCGCGGGATGCTGGGGCTGCTGCTGCCGCCACTGCCAAGAGGCCTGTGTGCGAGCGCAGGTCACTGTCCACGCCGCCCTTTCGGGAGCCTGTGAAGCCCGTCACTGACGGGGTCCCGGGATCCAGAGACGGCTTCCCTGGGAGAACGCATGCCACGCCTCAGGCTGGTGCAACGTCACGCCGGCCCCTGCCGCTGCAGGCTCACACCGCACTCCGTGCCCCTCCCTCCCACCCGGCCTGAGTGAGCCAGAGTCCCCGAAGCGGCAGCTCCTTTAACCCTGTCCTGTCTGAGCGAAGAGCAGACGCCCTCCGGAGACCAACACGCAGAGGTGGGGCCAAATCCAAAGCTGAGACATGGGAGCTGTGAGAACAAAGAAGAGAAAGGGAAATCACTCCCAGCAGCCTCAGAAGCAGCGGATTAAAGCCCGACAATAAACTAGATGTACCCTGCATCTGTGGAATACAATAGACAACAAATCATCCCAAATTGAGGAACCAGGAGTCAGTGCTGTGCCTCTGAGGTGGGAGAGCCAACTTCAGGATACTGGTCCACAAGAGATCTCCCAGCTCCACATAATATCAAACAGCGAAAATCTTCCAGAGATCTCCATCTCAACACCAGCACCCAGCTTCACTCAACGACCAGCAAGCTACAGTGCTGGAGACCCTATGCCAAACAACTAGCAAGACAGGAACACAACGCCACCCATTAGCAGAGAGGCTGCCTAAAATCATAAAAAGTCCGCAGACACCCCAAAACACACCACCAGACGTGGACCTGCACAAGAAAGACAAGATCCAGCCTCATCCACCAGAACACAGGCACTAGTCCCCTCCAACAGGAAGCCTACAAAACACATTAAACCAACCTTAGCCACTGGGGACAGACACCAAAAACAACGGGAACTACGAACCTGCAGCCTTCAAAAAGGAGACCCCAAACACAGTAACATAAGCAAAATGAGAAGACAGAAAAACACACAGCAGGAGAAGGAGCAAGATAAAAACCCACCAGACCTAACAAATGAAGAGGTAATAGGCAGTCTACCTGAAAAAGAATTCAGAATAATGATAGTAAAGATGATCCAAGATTCTATTTCCAAGATCCAAAATCTTGGAAATAGAATAGACAAAATGCAAGAAACAGTTAACAATGATCTAGAAGAACTAAAGATGAATCAATCATCGATTAAAAATTCAATAAATGAAATGAAAAATACTCTAGATGGGATCAATAGCAGAATAACTGAGGCAGAAGAACGGATAACTGAGGTGGAAGATAAAATAGTGGAAATAACTGCTGCAGAGCAAAATAAAGAAAAAAGAATGAAAAGAAGAGAGGACAGTCTCAGACACCTCTGGGACAACATTAAACACACCAACATTCGAATTATAGGGGTTCCAGAAGAAGAAGAGAAAAAGAAAGGGACTGAGAAAATATTTGAAGAGATTATAGTTGAAAACTTCCCTAATATGGGAAAGGAAACAGTTAATCAAGTCCAGGAGGCACAGAGAGTCCCATACAGAATAAATCCAAGGAGAAATACACGAAGACACATACTAATCAAACTGTCAAAATTTAAACACAAAGAAATCATATTAAAAGCAGCAAGGTAAAAACAACAAATAACACACAAGGGAATCCCCATCAGGATAACAGCTGATCTCTCAGCAGAAACTCTACAAGCCAGAAGGGAGTGGCAGGACATAATTAAAGTGATGAAGGAGAAAAACCTGCAACCAAGATTACTCTACCCAGCAAGGATCTCATTCAGATTTGATGGAGAAATTAAAACGTTTACAGACAAGCAAAAGCTGAGAGAGTTCAGCACCACCAAACCAGCTTTACAACAAATGCAAAAGGAACTTCTCTAGGCAAGAAACACAACAGAAGGAAAAGCCCTACAATAATGAAACCAAAACAATTAAGGAAATGGGAATAAGAACATACATATCAATAATTACCTTAAATGTAAATGGACTAAATGCTCCCACCAAAAGACAGATTGGCTGAATGCATACAAAAACAAGACCCATATATATGCTGTCTACAAGAGACCCACTTCAGACCTAGAGACACATACAGACTGAAAGTAAGGGGATGGAAAATGATATTCCATGCAAATGGAAACCAAAAGAAAGCTGGAGTAGCAATTCTCATATCAGACAAAATAGACTTTAAAATAAAGACTATTAGAAGAGACAAAGAAGGACACTACATAATGATCAAGGGATCGATCCAAGAAGAAGATATAACAATTGTAAATATTTATGCACACAACATAGGAGCACCTCAATACATAAGGCAAATACTAACAGCCATAAAAGGGGAAATCGACAGTAACACATTCATAGTAGGGGACTTTACCACCCCACTTTCACCAATGGACAGATCATCAAAAATGAAAATAAATAAGGAAACACAAGCTTTAAATGATACATTAAACAAGATGGACTTAATTGATATTTATAGGATATTCCATCCAAAAACAACAGAATACACATTTTTCTCAAGTGCTCATGGAACATTCTCCAGGATAGATCATATCTTGGGTCACAAATCAAGCCTTGGTAAATTTAAGACAATTGAAATTGTATGAAGTATCTTTTCCCACCACAATGCTATGAGACTAGATATCAATTACAGGAAAAGAGCTGTAAAAAATACAAACACATGGAGGCTAAACAATACATTACTTAATAACGAAGTGATCACTGAAGAAATCAAAAAGGAAATTAAAAAATACCTAGAAACAAATGACAATGGAGACACGATGACCCAAAACCTATGGGATGCAGCAAAAGCAGTTCTAAGAGGGAAGTTTATAGAAATACAATCCTACCTTAAGAAACAGGAAACATTTCGAATAAACAACCTAAACTTGCACCTAAAGCAATTAGAGAAAGAAGAACATAAACATCCCAAAGTTAGCAGAAGGAAAGAAATCATAAAAATCAGATTGGAAACAAATGAAAAATAAATGAAGGAAACAATAGCAAAGATCAATAAAACTAAAAGCTGGTTCTTTGAGAAGATAAACAAAATTGATACACCATTAGCCAGACTCATCAAGAAAAAAAGGGAGAAGACTCAAATCAATAGAATTTGAAATGAAAAAGGAGAAGTAACAACTGACACTGCAGAAATACAAAAGATCATGAGAGATTATTACAAGCAACACTACGCCAATAAAATGGACAACGTGGAAGAAATGGACAAATTCTTAGAAATGCACAACCTGCCAAGACTGAATCAGGAAGAAATAGAAAATATGAGCAGGCCAATCACAAGCACTGAAATTGAAACTGTGATAAAAAACCTTCCAACAAACAAAAGCCCAGGACCAGATGGCTTCACAGGCGAATTCTATCAAGCATTTAGAGAAGAGCTACCACCTATCATTCTCAAACTCTTCCAAAATATAGCAGAGGGAGGAGCACTCCCAAACTCATTCTATGAGGCCACCATCACCTTATTACCAAAACCAGACAAGGATGTCACAAAGAAAGAAACCTACAGGCCAATATCACTGATGAACATAGATGCAAAAATCCTCAACAAAATACTAGCAAACAGAATCCAACAGCACATTAAAAGGATCATACACCATGATCAAGTGGGGTTTATTCCAGGAATGCAAGGATTCTTTAATATACGCAAATCAATCAACGTGATACACCATATCAACAAATTGAAAGAGAAAAACCATATGATAATCTCAATAGATGCAGAGAAAGCTTTTGACAAAATTCAACACACATTTATGATAAAAACCATGAAGAAAGTAGGCATAGAGGGAACTTTCCTCAATATAATAAAGACCATATATGACAAACCCACAGCCAGCATCATCTTCAATGATGAAAAACTGAAATCATTTCCACTAAGATCAAGAACAAGACAAGGTTGCCCACTCTCACCACTCTTATTCAACATAGTTTTGGAAGTTTTAGCCACAGCAATCAGAGAAGAAAAGGAAATAAAAGGAATCCAAATCGGAAAAGAAGAAGTAAAGCTGTCACTGTTTGCAGATGACATGATACTATACATAGAGAATCCTAAAGATGCTACCAGAAAACTACTAGAGCTAATCAATGAATTTGGTAAAGTAGCAGGATACAAAATTAATGCACAGAAATCTCTGGCATTCCTATATACTAATGATGAAAAATCTGAAAGGGAAATCAAGGAAACAATCCCATTTACCATTGCAACAAAAAGAATAAAATATCTAGGAATATACCTACCTAAGGAGACAAAAGAACTGTATGCAGAAAATTATAAGACACTGATGAAAGAAATTAAAGATGATACAAATAGATGGAGAGATGTACCATGTTCTTGGATTGGAAGAATCAACATTGTGAAAATGATTCTACTACCCAAAGCAATCTACAGATTCAATGCAATCCCTATCAAACTACCACTGGCATTTTTCACAGAACTAGAACAAAAAATTTCACAATTTGTATGGAAACACAAAAGACCCCGAATAGCCAAAGCAATCTTGAGAACGAAAAATGGAGCTGGACGAATCAGGCTCCCTGACTTCAGACTATACTACAAAGCTACAGTAATCAAGACAGTGTGGTACTGGCACAAAATCAGAAAGATAGCTCAATGGAACAGGATAGAAAGCCCAGAGATAAACCCACGCACATATGGTCACCTTATCTTTGATAAATGAGGCAGGAATGTACAGTGGAGAAATGACAGTCTCTTCAATAAGTGGTGTTGGGAAAACTGGACAGGGACATGTAAAAGCATGAGATTAGATCACTCCCTAACACCATACACAAAAATAAGCTCAAAATGGATTAAAGACCTAAATGTAAGGCCAGACACTATCAAACTTTAGAGGAAAACATAGGCAGAACACTCTATGACATAAATCACAGCAAGATCCTTTTTGACCCACCTCCTAGAGTCACGGAAATAAAGACAAAAATAAACACATGGGACCTAATGAAACTTCAAAGCTTTTGCACAGCAAAGGAAACCATAAACAAGACCAAAAGACAACCCTCAGAATGGGAGAAAATATTTGCAAATGAAGCAACTGACAAGGGATTAATCTCCAAGATTTATAAGCAGCTCATGCAGCTCAATAACAACAACAACAAAAAAACAATCTACAAACAATAAATTCTGGAGAGGGTGTGGAGAAAAGGGAACCCTCTTGCACTTTTGGTGGGAATGTAAATTGATACAGCCACTATGGAGAATGGTATGGATGTTCCTTAAAAAACTACAAATAGAACTACTATATGACCCAGCAATCCCACTACTAGGCATATACCCTGAGAAATCCATAATTCAAAAAGAGTCATGTACCAAAATGTTCATAGCAGCCCTATTTACAATAGCCCAGAGATGGAAACAACCTAAGTGTCCATCATTGGATGAATGGATAAAGAAGATGTGGCACATATATACAATGGAATATTACTCAGCCATAAAAAGAAACGAAATTGAGCTATTTGTAATGAGCTGGATGGACCTAGAGTCTGTCATACAGAGTGAAGTAAGTCAGAAAGAGAAAGACAAATACTGTATGCTGACACATATATATGGAATTTAAGAAAAAAAATATCATGAAGAACATAGGAGTATGATAGGAATAAAGACACAGATCTACTAGAGAATTGACTTGAGGATATGGGGAGGGGGAAGGGTAACCTGTGACAAAGCGAAAGAGTGGCATGGACATATATACACTACCAAATGTAAGGTAGATAGCTAGTGGGAAGCAGCCCCATAGCACAGGGAGATCAGCTCGCTGCTTTGTGACCGCCTGGAGGGTTGGGATAGGGAGGGCGGGAGGGAGATGCAAAAGGGAGGGGATATGAGAACATATGTATATGTATAACTGATTAAATTTGCTAAAAAAAAATATAGTAATGACATATGCTAAAATTCAATATATCCTTTATATTGGATCGTAATACATTACATACACATTTTAATTTTTTTGCATCTATCCTATCCATCTATCCTATTTAATTCAGTGTACTGTTTTCCATTCCTACCCCTCACCTTTATTTTTAAAATGTGTAAAAAGATCTTTCACAAACTCTTATCAGTGTTCTTTACATTTCACTTTCTTTAAACAAATTACCCTTTCTAGTTATGATGCTACTTAAGAAGTTTACGTACTTTATACTTTATAAGTTGCTGACATCCTTTGACATATGTAAAGTATTAAATCGTTAATTAAAAGAATTTTCTTGCATGACAAAAAAAAAAGAAATCTGAACATTTATTAAGCTTTTACTGTATGGTTAAAAATTATACCCTCTTCGATCACTGCACACTCTTTTTCCTCTTATTAAATAAGGAAGCTCAGTCAAACTTACAGTGGAGACTTGCCTTTTAAATGATTGCTTTTAAGAATAGTTGCATTACTTCTAGGCCTTTTGGTCTTTTGGCTAAGATCATGTGTGAAAAATAGTGTGTTTTGTTTTTACACTTAATTGCTAGTTTTAAAGTTATTCATTCCTTGAATTAAAAAGAACAAAAAACTGAATGAAATTATAAAATTTTCAGCCAATATTTTCAAACTTTTGGTAGTATGAATTACAAAATGTATATCACAAATATGCCTACTATGATTGATCACTGGATGTTACACAGCTTCTTTCTATAGGTAATAAGGAGTTTATTGACACAAAGGGAAAGGTTTTTAAAGAGATATTTTAAAATAAAATCAAGTAACAAAACATGAAACTGGAAAGAAAATAGATTTATTAGGACCAAAAAGTCCTTAAGGCCTGTCAGAGATATTAAGTTGCCTTTAAACCTGTTTAAAGAGCCCACTCTGATTCTTCAGCTACCCACTTCCAAATCAATCAGGAGAGAAGAACTCACCAATACCATTTGAATAAATAGTGCTCTGCCTTCACCACCACATAGACACATTTTATGTATAAATATTGGCATTACTTTAAATTGCAAATAATTGGAAAATAATTAAATAGCCAATGATTTAAATGTAATATCTGAATTAAGATCTATTCAAATATTGCAATATTTTCTAGCTATTAAATATATGTGTTGAAAAATATTTAATGTCCCCGAAAGTATTTTAAATGGTGTTATATCAATAAGTAAAGGAAACACACACAAAATATAAATTCTGAATGAGTCTAGAAAGCCAAAAAAAAAAAAAAAAGAAAATATTTGCATTGGTTAACTCCCTTCAAAAGTATTGGTGATTTTATTTTTTTACTTTTTAAAAATAAAAGCAGCCTGCATTAATGTTTATAGTTTTCCTATAAAATTTAATGTATTAATAATTAATAATAATAATGTTTCATTCATTGATAAAACACATTATGTAGATATATTGATGAGCCCAAAGAAAACAAGAACTTCTTTGGAGAGTTTTTTCCTAGGGAAAATATCTCTAAATAGGGAACACTGAGCAATAGATATGTAAAATCTTAGGCTTGATCTGGACTTGAACTTTTTGTCATGTACTTCACCATTTCCCCAGTCATTCACCTGATATTGTTATAAAGGAGATAGATGATCAAAAGAGAAGAATGATTATACCTTCCTTTCCTGCTTTGCACCCACCATTGTTTTTTAGAAATAAGATAGATATTTATCCCTTCACCCCTATTTATTTATGCATTCGATTATTTATAGTTATATAATATGGGTGCATAGATATTGATTTTAAACTCTGGGTGATTTCCAGTATTAGTTTGTTGCTCAAATTTTTCAGTTTGCGCCATTGGGAGCTCTTTCAGTTGGCTCCACCTTACCTGCATATCTCTGACCTATCTTCATCCTTATCTTGATGTTTTCATTTGTTTTCTAGCATTATCCTTATTTCCGGTACCACAAGATGTTCCCAGTTTATTATCTATATCGGCTACCTCACTCTTAGAGTCAGTCATTTCTCCAGAGTCCTAGTTCCTTTTATTGGAGAATGCAGTTAGGAACCATGTTCTAGGTGCTAAGTTTACACATTGCTATTGGGATGTTGGTGTTTCTAGACCATCTCAGCTGACAGAGCAAGAAAATATATGTGTGTTTACTAATCCATGTATATATGCATGTCTGTATTTTTATATGTATCCATCAGCATCTATATTAAGCAAAACACGAGTTCATACTGATGTATCCAATTGTAATTAATTACAACATGGAGCATATCACCTTAGTTATCTGTAACCTCCCACTCTAAAACTAAAAAATCTGCCTCCCTCTCTCTGCCAACCATTTACATACTTGTTCAATTCCATTATATTTCTATAATGGTATGAGAACTTTTAACCTATACCCATGTGAAAATAACTTCTTCAACTAGAGTATAGTGTTTATGTACAGTTTGCTTTAGTATTAAAGACCCCATTCCACATTCCACTTATTTCCAAAGTTATTTAGATCACCACTTCCCCTCCCAAACCCTTTCAGAGATTGTTTTGTACTTCGGTAATGCAGTTAGAATTTTTTGGGTTTTTTTTTTGTTTGTTTGTTTGTTTATTGTTTTTTGTTTTGGTCACAGACTGCATTTGCTGTATTTCTTCTTGCGATCTCCTTACCTCCTATATAATCTTTCTAATTGTGTACATTAAGATTTATTTTTTGTTCTGTAAAGTTCTATGGACCTTGAAAAACTCATAGTTCATGTTTCCAACATTTCAATATCATATAGAATTACTTTACCACCCTAAAAAATCCCCTGTGCTTCATCTATTTAAAACCACCTTCCCTCTCACCCACCCCTACTGAACCCCTGGCAAACACTAGACTTGTTTACTATCTCTAAAGTGTTTATCTTTTCTAGAATGACATATAAGTATAACCATACAGTATGTAACATTTTCAGACTGGATTATTTCACTAAGTAATACACATTTAAAATTCATCCACATCTTTGCATGGTTTGGTAACTCATTCCTTTTTATCACTGAATAGTATTTCTTCATATGGATGTGCTACAGTTTGTTTATACATTTGCTTGTTAAAGTACATCTTGATTGCTACAATTTTTTATGGTAATGAATAAAGCCGCTATAAACCTATCTTTGTTAAGAAACAGCCAAACTGTCTTCCAAAGTGAAAGTGCCATATACATTTCCATCAGAAAGGAATGAGAATTTTAGTTTCTCAGCATCCCTTAGACCAAGGTTTTTTTTCTTTCTTTCTTTTTTTTTTTTTTTGGAAGGTCGCGTGACCCAAGGGCCTCCGCAAGTAAATATCGTCACATTGGGGATTAGTTTCCAGTATATGGATTTTGTGGGAACAAAAATATTCAGCCTGTAACAGTATATTTAGACGATTTACATTTAAAGTAACTATTAATATATTTGGATTAATATCCACCATTTGTAACTGGCTTTATTTCCTGTATTTGCCATATATTTCATTTCTGCTCTTTTTCTGCCTTTTCTGTTTATAATAATATTATAAACATCTTAGGTTGGCATTAGCCATGGTGTCAACATGCTTAGTCCCCTCTGTAACTGCTTCCCTTTAGTTCAGTGGACAGAGTTCCCAAGGCAAAAACTACCTTGTGACTTGGCTTGGGGCTGGGTTCCCCACTCTTGTTCTTCCCCCATCGTTAGAGCCAGGCCAAGCCTGTAGGGGCCCCAGGTCCTGCAGGATGGGATCTGTAGTCAAAGGATAGGTGAGGAGCTGTGGTGGTGTCCTGCCCCCACTGCCTCCATCTCGTCTCTTCCCCATCTTGCTTCTGTAGTTCCAGAAAACTCTTAGCATCTGGCAAAGGGGTACCCAGTTCTTTCCCTATTGGCTTTGCTGTTCCCCCACCTCCTTTTTGTGTTTTTCTGTCACCAGTTTAACCACTGTTTAAGTTGTGTATATTGTTCTGAAGCACCTAAGATTCTTAATTATGTTTTTTCTGGTTTTGATTAAACATTATATATTATTCCATTTTATCACCTCACTTAGCATTTATATTCTTTAAAAATTTATTTTAATGGTTGCTATAAGATTTATGCTATACATTTTAAACTAATTTAAGTCTACCTTCAAACGGCACCACTTGTGATGTACTTGTGGCACTTGTGATGCCAGGGTGTTATGGGAGTATTCTTAATCTCTCTGTCCTACCAGTGTCACATTGCTACATTCATTTCTCTTACCATAAAGCTACAAGTACCAAAGCTATTATTATTATTGCTTCAAACAATTATCTTTCATATAAGTTAAGAATAAGAAGCATGAATGTTTTAAATTTACCCTCATTTATTCCTTCTCTAACACCTTTCCTTTTCATTACATAAATCTGTTTTCTGATGCACCTCATTTTTCTTCCGCCTGAAAAATATCTTTTAATATATATTTGTGGGTCAGATCTGCTGATGAAGTAGTCCCTATGTTTTTGTTTCTCTGATAAAGACTTGATTTCTTCTTTACTATTTTTGATGGATAATTTCACTGAATATAGAATTCTAAGATGGTGCTTTTTTCCTGTCAACACTCTAAATGTTTCTCTTCTTTCTGAATCCTTCCATATTTTCTGATAATGTGTGCACTGTAATCTTATCCTTCTTTCTTGCTAAATAAGATTATTTTTGTCTCCTCTGCCTTCTTTGAGGATTTTCTCTCGTATTTTGGTTTTCTGCAGTTTGAATATGTTGTACCTAGGGTTTTGCGAGGGATTTGTTTTGTTCAGTGTTAATCATTCTTAGTATTCTAAGTTAATTTGATATCCTGTTGGTGTCTGACATTAATTTTGGAAAGTCTTCAGTCATTATTACTTCAAATATTTCTTCAGCTCTGTCTTCTCTTTCTTCTCCTTTTGGTATTCCAATTATGCATTTGTTATACTTTTTGGTATTGTTCTACAGGTCTTTCATGTTCTGCTCTGGAATTTTGTTATTCTTTTCTCTCTTTAAAAAAAAATATGTTTTCTCTTTGTTTTTCAATTTGGGAAGTTCCTATTGACCTATCTTTTCTCCTCGTCTGGATGAAGCTCTAGTTTATTTCTGGAGAATACCTTTTTTTTTTTTTTTGAAAATGCTCTAGATCTATGTCACAGTAATTACTCTTCCCTTATCTTTACCAGAACCATGGGACTCTTCCCAGCTCTTCATAGTGAGAATTTAATAGAGCCCTTGGAGGTAAAGCCATGAAAGCAGGGAGGGGCTCCTCTAAAAATGAAGTTCACTGAGAGTTTCTCACTATCATCAGTAGCACACTCAGTGTCCATCATTTTGTCAAAATTACTATTTAAATGTTCCTACCTGTTCATAGCTCCATTAAATTATTTTCCAGATAACCATATATTGGCTGTGTCTCTCTGGATTCTAGGATGGTGGTTTGCCCTGAAAACTCAGTTCTCTGATGGGTCTAACATAAATTGTTAAATTCTAGTTTTCCAGCTTTTTTCTTCTTGTGGAGATGGAAATGATATTTTTAATCTTTACATATCAGAGCTGAAAACAGAGTCTTCTGCAAATTTAATTTTGATGATCTATTAATCTTACTATATTCAGCATATCCATTTTGAAAATTCTATTTAACTTCTCATCAAGTTGCTAGTCAGCTAAAAAATTATTAACCATGAAATGGATATGAAATTAATTACCCTCCAATGTCCCTGAGATGCCCATCTGCTTAATATTTTTCCCTCTAACTCAGAATAATGAGGAAGAGAAATCAATTTCTATTTCTGTAGGAGTTGTCATTAGTTGTCTTGAGTTGGACAATTGCTATGTATTGACTCACCAACTTCTAGCTTCACTTCAATAGTAAACACCAGTATCATATATGTCATCCCTATACTCAATCTTAAATATCAGTACTTTCATTTTTTCCAGTATATTTCTGAATGAAAAGATCCACTTCAACTTTTATTCCTTAATTGGTAACACTGACCCATAACAGAAAAGTTATCTGCTAGCACATTACCTGATCACAATTTCACATCCAACAAGGCAGAACTTTTTATTATTCCTCTCTAAACTCTCTATTTTCCTTCTTCTAAGCATTTTAGCAAGATGACACTTCCATGTGATTGCAACAGCCCCTTATATATATGCATTCCCAACAAAATCTGTGTATCAGGAACTTGTGTTATCTTCTTTATTAGACCCTCAACTATGTCATTTGATGTTGATTGCACTTGGTTCACTCACTTTAATATTATTGTTATTTGGTAGTTTGTATACCATTGGAATGCAGCCTAAAGAAGGATACTTTTCTCTTCTTGCAAATGTACTGCATTAAAAAACTATAAACCAGATTCACAGTTTGCTATTTTATTTTTGTAGTGAGGCTGAAATAACAGCACCTTTTTTTCCTGCTTTAAATTAAAACCATTTGAGAATTTAGACTCACATGTAAAGATGCTCAACATCACTAATCATCAGGGAAATGCAAATCGAAACCACAATGAGATACCAACTCACACCTGTCAGAATGGCTATCATCAAAAAGACAACAAATAACAAGCATGATTTACATTCTTAACATACTGTAGGTATAAATAATATTATTCATAGAGTGGAAGCACTGATTCAAAACCGAACCTACATAACACAAAGAGTAAACTTCTCTGGAGCCCAACTCCTAAGTATTCTGGGAATCCTCTACATGTTATTTAACATGTACTTATAAACAAGTTTATTGTGACTGAAGGCTTCTGCTTTGCTTCCAGTCATCGCAGCTTTTTTTTTTAAAACCAAGAATCTATTGTTGCTTTGGTGGCCAGTATTGCTGTTCCATATCACATTAGTGTCTAGTTGAGGGTTTGTTGATGCTCCATTTCCTTCCAGATATTACAGATTTTGTTAAAGATACCACTGAGTATCACCATCAATATGTGTCAATGTCTCACAACAGCAGTGTGAGTCAAGATAGAGTCAGGCCAGGCTAAGCTATGCTGCAACAACAAACATCTTCAAAATTCCAGTGACTTAATACAATGGGATCTCTTTCTCACACCACAGTCTGGTACAGGACTTGGGATTCTAGCTCCCCTGCATCTCATGATGCTGCCTGCCTTCAAAATATGACCTCAGTGGTATCCATGATAGGGGAAGAGAGCATGGGTGGTCATGCATTGGGTTTAATGACAAAACCTGAACTTACATAAGTCCAGTGGTGTGCTGCAGCCAGTTCGCCGTGGTTTGACAGATTAAATTTGTGCATCTCTTCCCAACTCCAAGTTTACTGATGCCACATTTTTAGCTCACTATCAGCCATGGTGTATTTATACCAGGAAAATCAGCAAATACTATAAACAAGTTTTTTTTTCCTTTTTTCTTTTTCCAGCAAGCTGGTTTACCAACATGACACTGCAAAACATCATTTCCACTCTTCCTTCTATTGACCAGAACACAATCACTTGGCCTCACTTTAATTGCAAAGAGGTTGAGAAATGTAATGATTTTATGTGTCCAGGATGAAGAAATAACATTGGTGAATACCTGGCGAATTTTGCCCTAGTGCCTAAACTGTTAGATCATTGGTGTTGAAATAAGGGAGGAATGCATTACTATTGGCATGTTTCACTTCCTTAAGATGTATGGTTGTCCATGAATTCTACTCATGCCACAATGTCTTATGGAGTTTTATTTAATAAAACAACTCTTTAATTTTCTTCCAATATCTCCGATTCATTAAGAGTTCAATGAAGAAAACATAAACTATTTTCAGTATTTTAAGCAGGAAAAAAACCCAATAAGAGTAATTAGGCACTTACAAATTAATTGAAAGGGCTACAAAAGCAGAATTCAAGGGATTGTCAATAGAAGATAGATCCATGGTCGTGTGACCATAGCTGATCCAGAGGGAAAGAAGCTATAGTGGCTATTACTGCCATTATAACCTTTACCAAACATTGTAATGTAGCACCAATCACAGAAAATTTGCATACGTCTCTAAACACCAACCATAGTGGGAAATAGCTTCCACTTGACTTCAGAGTTTACATATAAATGGATATATTAGCAGACCTAATTTGCATCAAACAATGTAGCTATAGAGGATATGGGCAATGTAGTTTTAATCTTTCTACCTTCTTAGATACACTAAAAAATATAAAAGAAAGTGAGAATGGAAGTAAGTACCATTACACCTTATTCAGCATAAGTCTTCTCTCATTCAGTTTTAGGCAACAGTCAGTAATGATATTTTCCCTTCCTTCAAGCATATCAACATAAGAAATAGATTCTTAAGGGTCACCTACTTAGTCCAACTATTTTAGTAGGCTTTAGGCTCACCTGAATGACTGCAGTATTAATTTCATTATTTATTCATCAATGATAAATTCTTTTTTTTCTGTTTGTTTTGTTTTTCTTCCAGTTTTATTGAGATATAATTGACATATAGCATTGTATAAGTTTAAAGTTTACAGCATAATGACTTGACTTACATGCATCATGAAATGATTATCACAGTAAGCTTAGTGAACATCCATTATCTCATATATAGTTACAAAATTAAAGAAATAGAAAACTTTTTGTGTGTGATGAGAACTCTTCTCTTAGGGTTTATTCTCTTAACAACTTTCATATATAACATAGAGCAGTGCTAATTATATTTATCGTGTTGTACATAACATTCCCTTGTACTTATTCATCTTATAACTGGAAGTTTGTACCTTTCAACAGCTTTCATCAAATTCTCCCTTCCCCAAACTCCCTCTTCTGGTAAACACAAATCTGATCTCTTTTTCTATGAGTTTGTTTGTTTTTGAAGTGTAATTGACCTACAACACTATGTTAGCTCCTGTTACACAACATAGTGTTTTACTATTTCTATATATTTCAAACTGATCACCATGATAAGTCTAGTTACAATATGTCACCATACAAAGATATTATGTAGTTATGGACTATATTCCCCACACTGTATATTTCACACCTGTGAATCAGTTATTTTGCAGCTGTAAGTTTGTACTTCTTAATCTCCTTCATCTCTTTCTTTTCTCCCCCCCATTCTCTTTGACAACCACTTATTTGTTCTCTCACTCTATAACTCTGTTTCTATTTTGTTAGTTTGCTCATTTAGATTCCACATATAAGTGAAATCACAAGGTATTTGTCTTTCTCCATCTGACTTATTTCATTTATCATAATATTGTCTAGGTCCATCCATGTTGTCACAAATGGCAAGATTTAATTATTTTTTATGGCTGAGTAATATTCCACTTTACATATATTTACATATATTATAAATATGTGTGTATATACATATATATTTTTATATATTCTTTATCCATTCATCTATTGATAGGTACTAAGGTTGTTTCCATATCTTGGCTATTGTAAATAACACTGCTATGAACACTGGAGTACATAGGTCTTTTCAAATTAGTGCTTTTTCCCCCACTTCAGGTAAATAACCAGGAGTGGAATTGCTGGATCGTATGGTGGTTCTATTTTTAATTTTTTGAGCAATCTTCATACTGTTTTCTATAGTGGCTGCACAAATTTACATTCCCATGAACTGTGTACAAGAGTTCCCTTTCTCCACAACCTTGCCAACATTTGTCATTTGTTGTCTTTTTGATGATAGTCATTCTGACAGGTGTGAAGTGTTATCTCATTGTGGTTTTGATTTGTGTTTCTCTTATGATTAGTGATGTTGAAAATCTTTCATTTGCCTGGTGGCCATCTGTATGTCTTCTTTGGAAAATGTCTATTCATATCCTCTGACCATTTCTTAATCAGGTTTTTCACTTTTGATGTTCACTTGTATGAGTTTTGGGTATATTTTTGATATGAACCCCTTAACAGATATATCATTTGCAAATATCTTTTCTCATTCAGTAGGTGGTCTTTTTTGTTTTGTTGATAGTTTTCTTTGCTGTGCAAAAGCTCTTCTGTTTTATGTAATCTCATTTATTCATTTTTGCATTTGTTACCCTTGCCTGAGGAAACATACCAAAAATATTACTAATCGATGTCAGAGAGCATACTGCCTATGTTTTCTTCCAGAAGTTTCATGGTTTCAGGTCTTACATTTAAGTCTTTAATCCATTTTGATTTTTTTTGCATGGTATTTCAATTTTATATGCATTTGTAATTTATAAATGCATTTATATTTATAATGTAACTTGCTCCAATATATAATTGTCAGTGGTATCCAAAACACATGTAATGAAAATGAAATTTTTTTTAAAAAGATGCTTAGGAAAATATAGATAGAAAAGGGCATGGCATCAAGGAGGAAAGTTTGTTTTTATGTATATGACTCATAGATTCTTAAATTGTTGTTAATGTTGAGCTGTAAATTTCACTCTGAGTTTCATGGTAACCAACACAAAAACGGAAAAATGATCATCTGTACAAGGTACATTAACCATGAAGATTCATCCAGACCTACTACATGGTTTTCAGAGCCCAGTGCAAAATAAAAATACACATGCAAAAGTTATATAGTATTTCAAGACAGAAACAGAAAAACGTTAAAACCAAGAGCAGACCTTCTAAGCATGGGACACAGTAATAGTATACAGGTCACATGTCTGTGAATCCAGTTAGCCCTGGGCTCATCTTTTCCTCCACAGAAACAAAGCTTTTCCTAATACCTACAGCTAAGAAAAAACCTCTCACAACAGTTTCCATCCATACACATTAACTAACATAGTGACTAATAATAATAAAAATAGCTAATATTTCTCAGTGATTTACCATATGCCAGAAACAGACAGTTCTAGAGAGCATTCCCCTTTCCTCAGTGGAGATCAAAGTAAGCCCAGGCCAATACATTAGAGCAGAGAACACAGGTATCAATCAGTTAGAGAACAAAATTATATGGTACATGTAGCTCTCTGACTGTCTAGTTTCAAAAGCAGGAATCAAAACCTCAGCTACAAGAATACAACCATTGGAATGGGAATACAGATTTCAGATGAACACCCCCTTAGATACAATTTCTATGGGTCAGAAACTACAGACCATGGACCAATATCTGGCACTTTGCTTTTGTTCATATGGTCTGCAAGCTATGAATAGTCTTTATATTTTTAAATGATCACATTTTAAGTGGTATTGTAAATATTTAGATAATATCCTCCATTTGCCTCTTGGCTTGCAAAGCCTAAATATATATACTATCTCACCCTATATGGAAAAGTTTGCTAACCTCCTGATTTGTTCTATTGAATTATAATTAATCATGTTTTCATGTTTTTACTCTATGTGTATATTGCCATTTTTGCATTTATTCATTTTATGGTAATTAACATTTAATACTTTCTACAAGCTCAGTCTATACAAACTTTTATTATTATTACTACTATTATTATCTGAACTGTCAAAATATGCTGTGTGTCTACATCATTGACAGATTTTTTTATTCTATTTTGTCTTATTAGTTTTTAAGGCTATATATTAAATATCCTTCTGTCTTTCCAGCACCTAAGACTGCATCTTTCAGATGTAGGCAAAGCCCTGGAATTCAAATGAGGAGACAGTGGTTCACGTACTGACTCCAAACTTAACACCTCAGGTCTTTGGTAAATCATTTACGGTCACTTGATTCTCCACTTTCTTATCAGTAAATATGGAATTGTAGTATAATAGAAAGAAACCCTGAGCTTTGACTTATGAGCTGTGTCTCTTAAGAGTTGCTTTGTCTCTCTGGGTCTCATAATACTTTCCTTTAGGTTTATCATGGCAGCCTGTTACATTCTATTACACTCTGTCAAGGCAAGAAAATAGAGCTTATTCAATAAGCTCTCAATTGCTACTATTAAGATCAAAAACAGTAAGAGATGTGAAAGAAATTTTTAACTTTAAAATAGAAACCATACATATTTCTAATATTAAATAATGCCTCAAAGACATACAAAGAATAATCAAGTCCATGGTAGATGACATCTCTCCAATAACACAGTTTTCCATTTATTTACTGCTTATAGGAGCCACAGAACCACTATAGTTTGCATGCTTTTGCTAAGAATCAAAGTGTTAGGTTTTGTTCTGTTTTGTTTTTCCTATTGACATTCTACTGTATAAAATCATACACAGCTGAAAAGAGTGTATAGGAATCAGATGCAAACTTTATTGGTAGCCTTGAAACTTTACATCACAGACTCATTACTTGCCTTTAGGCTTAATTAACTGAAATAATACAAATTCAACCTATCTGTGTGGTATGCTGGCTGAACTTCATTTGCCAATATTATATTTAGTGAACAAGCAGTTAAACTTAGATGCAGAAATGTACTCTTAGCTTCAAATTGATACTGATAACTTTTTTTTACTCACTAGTTTCATTTGTGCTGAGGGCAACTTTTTCTCCTGGATACACATCCCATGCTTGGGACAATAACCAGGATAAAAATAAGAAAATAAAAACTGTACATATTTTTCTACAGCTGCTCTTTTCAAATGCAGTCATTAGATATGACTGCTAACATAGTTCATAAGATGTGTGCACTTCAAAATTCTGTGCATTGGTGAAAAATTATATACATGTCTCATTTAAAGGTGCTAATATTTTTTTACATTAATTTCATTTATGAAATACATTCTACTGTGCTGTGAATAATATTTATAACAGTTATAAAAACATAATTAAGGAGAATATACTCATCAACACTAATCATTTATTTACAAATATTAATTAAATAATCAAGCCAAGAAGTCACTTGACAAAGATTATTCAGCACTTGTTAGGTGGTGAACAGCAAGTTCTGTCTGGGAAGTACAGCAAAGAACAGCACAAAATCCAGCACTTCCTGGAGCTTACACCTCATGTTAAGTGTGGTATGAAAGTAAGAAATTCGTGGAAGGCAACCTGGCCCTGCAACCTTGTTTTGAAGTTGAAAGTCCCAAGCCCTACAAAGGTGAAAGGATTGGACCAATTCAAGAGCCATTTAGGAACCAGGTCAGGACTAGTACCCAGGTCTACCTGATCTCCAGTGTGTGCTGATCTAGTAAGCCAAATACATGTAAACTGGAGCACATCATTATATCTGTTTTAACTAGATTTTGCAATTTCATGTAGCTGTTTTAAAATTTAGCAAAATGCTTTTGGACATATGGGTCAGTGTAATACCTTGCAGTGCTTTCGTTAATGGAGAGCCTCTAAAAACATAAGCCAGGTAATAGTGAAAACCTTCAATGACTCACTGTTTTTCTCAAGGCAAAAGCTAAAATCCTTGACATGCCCTATAGAGCCCTGTGTAATCTGCCCTTCTCCCTCCCTTTTATTTCTCTACCATCATCTCTTACTACTCTTCCCTTTCTTATTCTAAACCTGTCCCTGATTCTCTCAAACATACCAGTCATACACCCACCTCAGGCCCTTTGCACTGATGGCTCCCTCACATGGAGAATTCTTCTCCAAGTTTCTCTTCAGGACCTGCTTCTGCACAGCCTTCAGGAATTTTCTCAGAGGTCAGCTCAGTGAGGCCAACCCTGAGCACCTACCTAAAACTCCATCCCAACTCCTCCCCCTCACAATTCCTTATCCTGCTTCCCCTGCAAGACTTTTCCTTTTTTCATACTAACCATAACCACCTAAGCTATTGTTTAATTTACTTATTATTTTATGATCTCTATTTTCTATTGTCTTTCTTCCCCAGTTGGAATATAAGCTCCTCAAGGAAAATGCTTTGTCTGTTCTGTCAGTGATGTATCCCAAGCACATAGAAAAGTATTCTGGTATGTAGTAGACACTCAATTAATATGTGTGGGAGAGATGAGTGTTGACTTTATGCTTATTATGTAATGAGGACTGTGTGCTGCCTAAGAGGTATGGAATATGCGAGCTCTCAGTCAGTTTGTATCTAAGAGACTGTCTTATGACACTTGTCACATAACACATATATACACACATATGTGCATACACACATCCAACACTGAAGGCATTCATGGATATATATATATATATATATATATATATATATATATATATATATATATAATTCTAAAGGCTTTATGGAAAGATGGAAGAGAAAATCACTTTACACTGAAGCACTTCCTATAAATTCCCTTAAACTTTTTGTCTTTCGCAAGTGTTCATTTCTCATGACAGCTGCCACATTTATGCTTTCTCCCAGGTCTTTTCAACCATCTTCTCAGTCAACCTCTTTTCAGTATTCTGTGATTAAGTCCCACCAAACATTTTCCCAATTATATATCTACCTTTCATCAAATTCAGCAGGACAAAAAGTCTTGCTAGAAATCCTCCCTCCTCAGCAGTGATTATTGGGGTTTTCAGTGGAGAAAGTTTATTACCTTGTTGTTTTATATGAATACATCTTCTTCTCCACAGTCTTCAATAATTGAAGGGTATTGCTTAGGATTCTTGGAAGCAAAGAGAGAACAAATTATCCTATGAAATAAGAAGTTTCCAGTCCATAAAAGGAAACTGACCAATATTTTTATCTTTCCAGCAAAAGACAAGGGAGTTATACTAGGACAGTACAAGAAAAGCAAGTCAAACTGAGTATATGATAGAAAGAGATTATATCCAGAGCCTGAAGAAAAAAGTAGTAAAGGGAGATTTAAACCAAAAACAAAACAAAAGAGACCAAGAAGTAAAAATTCAGAAACGTTCAGATGAAATGAATTAGAAATAAAATTCATAGAGATGGTTTTAGCCACAGGAAAGAAATAGTTAATTGAGTGTAAAAATAAAATTCATTAAGCAGTAGTCCCTAGAAGTAAAGTCAAACAGGCAAATTTAACACTCTCTCTGTTCATTGTGGAAAACGATTCAAAATATTAGGTTTTATCCTAACAGTGTTTGGTTGCTGTATCTGTCAAGCATTCAAACCTTCATATTCTCTATGCTTTTTTTCAGTGTGTGTTCAGGTGTGGAGGTCATCAGAAGGATACCTCATGCCCACAGCTAGCTTTGTTGATTTCCTGCATTCCTAGGGAGTTGACTATAGAATGACATGGAACCAAGAGAAAATAACCCTGAGATTACATTTAAAGGATTATCAGCCTTCAAGGATGCCAACCCTTATGTATTCCAAAGTTCAGTGCAACAAAATTTGACAGTTGAAAAGATTTGCACAATACATACATGTGCAAATGCAGTCTTTATTGGTTAATAGCAAGTATCTACCATATTACTCCCCAGATATATAAAGTAGATTCTTTATATTACTCAGATTAATGGTATTAAAACTGTGGATGGGGCTTCCCTGGTGGCACAGTGGTTGAGAGTCTGCCTGCCAATGCAGGGGACACGGGTTCGTGCTCTGGTCCAAGAAGATCCTACATGTCGTGGAGTGGCTGGGCCCGTGAGCAATGGCCACTGAGCCTGCACATCTGTAGCCTGTGCTCTGCAGAGGGAGAGACCACAATAGTGAGAGGCCCACATACCGCAACAAAAAAAAAAAAAAAAAAAAAAAAAAAATTAAAAAAATAAAACTGTGGATGATGAAGAAACTAAATGAGGTGTCCAAGCTGCCATTCCTCTTTCACATTCTTTTGTCTTTCTCATACATGAGGTTCGTACTGAGATTTCATTGAAACAAAAAAGACTTTCCTTATTTTCATCATTTCTATTATGCTGTGTTAGCACTGCCAAAGAAATAATTTAAATAAATAGGAAATAGATGAATATCCATGATAATTTCTCTACCATTATTTATTTGCTTTCAGTTAAGAGAAGGCATTCTTTGTTTTCTTTAAGAACTATGACTGGTGAGCCACATGCTGTTATTTTTTTTCTCTCCTTTTTTCTCTCTTTCCTTCTTCTCTTTGTCATCAAATGTTTGGAAATGATATAAATAAATATTAGTTATTTTCTAGTGCTAAGAACTGTAAAATATGCCATTGTTTTCATGAAATTTGTATTCCAGTACAGATGACAACTCTTTTACAATTAATTTCATAAAATCATGTTTCTCTATAAGTAGAAATATAATTTCTTCTGGAAAGAAACAGTGTCCTAAGAAAGGGAATAACTAAGAAAGGAGAAGAGAAACTCTGTTCTTGAACCTGCTGTAAAAAACAGGGAGCTCAGCTTGGTGCTCTGTGATTACCTATATGTGTGGAATGGGGGGGTGGGAGGGAGGTCCAGGAGGGAGGGGATATATGTATACATATAGCTGATTCACTTCCTTGTACAGCAGAAACTAACACAATATTGTAAAGCAACTAAACCCCAATTTAAAAAATAAAAGAGGGAAACACACACACAGAAAAGAAATTGATGATTGATAGGAGAAGTATAAAATCCTTGAAAATTATTAAGGCAAAAAATTGGGATTTGCCAAAGAAGAAAGATGCAGTGGTACTTCTGAGGTTAAATGTTTCTGTCAATAGCATAATGTAATTTTGTTCTCTCTAATTACCTACTACCCACTTCATTTGTATGTTTTTTTTTGCACCATCACAAATTGTTGCCAAGGAATGTAAGAATTCCTCTCCCTCACCCCCAACCCCCTCCACCATCCTTTACCCAATTCTTGCTAATAAATCTAGAAGACTAGTGAGTTTAGAGTAGAAAAAACTGAGAAGTAGGCTTTGGTGATATGGGAATGGAAAATAAGGCAGGTGAGACAATGCAGGAATTTGTTTGCCATGTAAAGAACTTTGGTTTTCATTCTAAGAGCATTCAACAGCCATTCTACAAATATTTATTGCCTGTCTATGATAGGCCATCGTTTGGATGTTTGCAAATATGTGTTAGCAAAGACAATAAGTAAGTAAATGATGTTATACCTTTGCAGGTGAAAGATAATATGCAAATGTAGATGAGGATAAAGGGTCAGGAGTAAGTGGGGTGGGGGCAACAGTGAGCAATGACATACTCTATTTTGCCTTGTAAGGATGCATTTCTCAGAGCAAGGCGAAAAATGAACTGAATGTTGGTTTTTGCAATAGTCCAGGCCAGAGGTAATGGCTTGTCATGTTAGTGATGATGGAGATAATGAGAAGTGAATAGATTTAAGAGACATACAGCAGGTAAAATTGGTAGGACTCCATGATGCATTTGATATGAAGGATGATGTAATAAAGAAATATCAAGAGTGTTTCCTTCGGTGCAGAATTGATCAGTAGCAGTTCTATTTTTGAGATAGAGAACTCTGGGAAAGGCTGGATTGGTTCTTTTTTTCCAGCTGGTAGTAATCAGGAAAACCTTGAATCAATTCTTTAGTAATTCACCATGACTTATGACATGGCATGACCTGAATTATTGTACATATATTCTTTTTCTTTCATCTTTCTATGTTTTCATTGGATGTTTGTAAGTAACTTTGTATTTTAAAAGTGGTTTTGATTAAGCTAGAGTTAGTAATAAATTAACATGATAGAAGAAAAAAGTTGGAAAACTGTTGTTACCTAACTTCAAGACTTACTATAAAACTACAGTAATCAAGACAGTGTGGTATTGGCAAAAGAATAGACAAGGAGATCAGTGAAACTGAAGAGACCAGATATAGACCCCCATAAATATAGTCAACTGATCTTTGACAAAAGAGCAAAGGCAACATAATGGAGAAAAGTTAGTCTCTTCAACAAATGGTGCTGGAACAATTGGGCATCCACGTGCAAAAAAAAAAAAAAAAAGAATTTAGACATAGATATTACACCCTTAGGAAAAATTAACTTGAATGGATCAGAGACCTAAATATAAAACACAAAACTATAAAATTCTCATAGACAATAACATAGTAAAAAATCTAGGCGACCTTGGGTATAGTGATACTTTTCTAAATACAACTTCAAAGTTTAAAACTGGACCAGTGACCTTAACAGACACCTCACCAAAAAAGCCAGATGAGAGCTAAGCATATGAAAAGATGCTCTACATCATTTTATCAAGGAAATGCAAATAAAAACAGTAATTAAATTCCTTTAAACTCCTATTAGAATGACCAATATCTGGAACACTGACAACATTAAATGCTGGAGAAAATGTGGAGCAACAGGAACTCTCCTACACTGTTAGTGAGAATGCAAATGGTCACAGCCACTTTGGAAGACAGTTTGATGGCTTCTTACAAAACTAAACATACCCTTACCATACAATCTAGCAATCATGCTTCTTGATATTTTCCCAGAGCATTTGAAAACTTATGCCCACACAAAAATTTGCACAAGATATCTATAGCAGCTTTATTCATAACTGTCAAACCTTGGAAGCAACCAAGATGTCATTTGGTAGATGAATAGATAAATAAAATGTGGTACATCTCAATAATGGAATTATTCAGCACTAAAAATAAGTAAGCTATCAAGCTGTGAAAAGACATGGAGGAACCTTAAGTTCATAATTCCTAAGTGAAAGAAGCCAAACTGAAAAGACCACATACTGTATGATTTCAACTATATGACATTCTGGAAATGACCAAACTATGGAGAAAATAAAAAAGATTGGTGATTCCTGTGGGGATGAGGTGTAGGGGATGAATAGGCGGAGCACAGAGGACTTTAAGGGCAGTGAAAATACTCTATATGATATTATGATACTATAATGATGTGTCATTATACATTTGTACAAATCCATAGAATGTACGACACCAAGAGTAAAACTTAAGGTATGAACACTGGACTTTGGGTGATTAAGATGTGTCAGCATAAATTTATCCTTGGTAAAAAATGTATCATTCTAGCAAATAATGTTAATAATGGGGGTGGCTATACATTGTGGGAGCAGGGAGTATATGGGAAATCTCTATACTACCTCCTCAATTTTGTTGTAAACCTAAAACTACTCTAAAAAAAATAAAGTCTTAAGAAAGTTAATGGGATAGACGTCTGTTCACTTAACTCTAAGAGAGTAACACAAACCCCTATTTGTATTATGGATACTCAGAGTTGAAATAAGTGTATTCGCTTTCTATCCAGCATAGATTTTTATTGTAGTGTACCTGTCTGATAATTAGCTTTTTTGATTGTAATGTAAGTGCTTGACATTAAGCTTTTGACTGTCGATCCATTCACATCAAATATATTCACCTGGAATAAACACATTGCCAGCTACACAACTAGATAAAGAGCCAGGCCATCCCACCTATGAAGTTCCTTTCTTATTTTATTCTACTTTTTGAGAGCCCTGGTTGACTTAGATAACTGACCATTTGAGTGACTTCTTGCTTTTCCCTTCCTGCACTTTAATACCTGCTCTTATGTTTTAAATTCACCAATATAAAGTGAACTCACAAAACCATAGGTACCCCAACCTTGACCCCAATAAAAACAGAATCATGGATCTGCTCTCTCTCTCTCTCTCTCTCTCTCTGCAACCTCTCTGTTTTATCCTTAAGTGTGACTTGTACCCTCTAGGACTTGTAAGTAATAAACTTGTCTTTTCAAAGTTCCCCGATGGTTGTTGAGAGGTGCATCTTGCAATCATGACAAGAACCACAAGGGCCAGTCCAGACACAGCATTGGCTCCAGGGAAGGAAATCTCTGTGAGGGCTTCCTACAAATAATACTGGCCCAGGTGAGTTCCCACAGGTATTTCCAGCCAATGGCATCACTATCAATAGGCTGACACAGACACAAAACAGTTATGTATCTAATAAACTTTACTGAGAACCTGAAATATGTATGTCACCCTGTTACCAAGTCCAAGCTCTCTCTGTTCGCCACATAAAAGGCCAATAAATTGGGAGAAGAGGTGATGAGGCAAGGAATAGTGACTTTATTCAGAAATTCATGCATCTATGAAGATGGTGGACTAATGTCCTCGAGTACCATCTTAGTGGGGTCTGGATGCCAGTTTCTTTTATAGAACAGACAAGGGGAGGCAGTGAGGAAGTAAAGTAAAAAGGCTATTAGTCTTACAAAATATCTCCTGGCTTGGCCAGCATTCGGGAGGAGATGTATCAATTTCTTCTTTTCATGGGTGGGCATGGCCAGAATATCTCCCTGTGAGCTGAACAAAGGCACTTTAGTTTAACATTCAAGAAGAGAGGTAGGGTCCCCCAAGGCAGGCCATTATGTCTGCTTACAGCTATAGACCACATCTTTTAGTGATTATAGTAACAAACAGCAACAGAGAGCAAAGCTTAAAGTAAAAGAAACAGATGCAACATGGAGTCAGATTTTGTTCTTCCCAATTACAATTCTACCCCCTTTGGATGGATACAATAAGAAAAATCAAACTTATTTTCAGACCTCTGTATTTACTTATCCTTGAATTCTGGGAGTTGTCAAAAGGATCACAGAATGGCTTCACATGTATCTTCTGATGCAGCTTTTCACAGCTACCTCTTGGTCTTAGCTGCTGCTTGTACAGGCCTCCTGGAAATTGTCCATGATCACTAGGTCTCTCACAATGAAGTTCTCAGAGTCTCACTCATAACTTGTCCATTATATAAAAGAAAAATTGTACACTGGACCTGGCAAGACATATTTTATTCAGACTACTGCAGTAGGAGAGAGAGACTTCTGTGTAAACTGAGCTTGAAAAAAAAGGCAGGAGGCTTTTTTAAACACTGGGATGTGCTAAAGATAAAGCATTGAAGGATGCTGGGAAGACGGGATTGGACAATGTGATTAGGCGACCTGTGTTTCTTAATTGACATTTATCCAAAGAGGAGAAACAGACTTATCTTCATGACAGAAGGTAGTTTTGCAAAGTACATCAAAGTTAGACTCTTGCACTCCCACAGGATCTAGAAGATTAGGAGGCTATCTCTCTAGATGTTTGGATTTCAAAGACAGGGCTCCCAGATCTCTGAGGAAAGAGTGCTGAGTAGTAGGAGATTTACATCTCAAAGAGGAAGAGAGAGACGGGCGCGAGTCGCGACTGAAAGCGCGGAGCCCAGTGACGGGCGTGGGACGCTGGGGCTGCTGCTGCCGCCGCCAAGAAGCCCGTGTGCGAGCGCAGGTCACTGTCCACACCGCCCTTCCGGGAGCCTGAGCAGCCCGCCACTGCCGGGGTCCCGGGATCCAGGGGCGGCTTCCCTGGGAGAACGCACGGCGCGCCTCGGGCTGGTGCAACGTCACGCCGACCTCTGCCGCTGCAGGCTCGCCCCGCACTCCGTGCCCCTCCCTCCCGCCCGGCCTGAGTGAGCCAGAGTTCCCGAAGAGGCTGCTCCTTTAACCCTTTCCTGTCTGAGCGAAGAACAGACGCCCTCCGGCGACCTACACGCAGAGGCGGGGCCAAATCCAAAGCTGAGACCCGGGAGCTGTGAGAACAAAGAAGAGAAAGGGAAACCTCTCCCAGCAGCCTCAGAAGCAGCGGATTAAAGCTCCACAATCAACTTGATGTACCCTGCATCTGTGGAATACATGAATAGACAACAAATCATCCCAAATTGAGGAGCCAGGAGTCAGTACTGTGCCTCTGAGGTGGGAGAGCCAACTTCAGGACACTGGTCCACAAGAGACCTCCCAGCTCCACATAATATCAAACGTCGAAAATCTTCCAGAGATCTCCATCTCAACACCAGCACCCAGCTTCACTCAACGACCAGCAAGCTACAGTGCTGGACACCCTATGCCAAACAACTAGCAAGACAGGAACACAACGCCACCCATTAGCAGAGAGGTGGCCTAAAATCATAAAAAGTCTGCAGACACCCCAAAACACACCACCAGACGTGGACCTGCCCACCAGAAACACAAGATCCAGCCTCATCCACCAGAACACAGGCACTAGTCCCCTCGACCAGGAAACCTACACAACCCACTAAACCAACCTTAGCCACTGGGGACAGACACCAAAAACAACAGGAACTACGAACCTGCAGCCGGCAAAAAGGAGACCCCAAACACAGTAACATAAGCAAAATGAGAAGACAGAAAAACACACAGCAGGAGAAGGAGCAAGATAAAAACCCACCAGACCTAACAAATGAAGAGGTAATAGGCAGTCTATCTGAAAAAGAATTCAGAATAATGATAGTAAAGATGATCCAAAATCTTGGAAATAGAATAGACAAAATGCAAGAAACAGTTAACAAGGACCTAGTAGAACTAAAGATGAATCAAGCATCGATTAAAAACACAATAAATGAAATGAAAAATACTCTAGATGGGATCAATAGCAGAATAACTGAGGCAGAAGAACGGATAAGTGAGGTGGAAGATAAAATAGTGGAAATAACTAATGCAGAGCAAAATAAAGAGAAAAGAATGAAAAGAACAGAGGACAATATCAGAGACCTCTGGGACAACATTAAACGCACCAACATTCGAATTATAGGGGTTCCAGAAGAAGAAGAGAAAAAGAAAGGGACTGAGAAAATATTTGAAGAGATTATAGTTGAAAACTTCCCTAATATGGGAAAGGAAATAGTTAATCAAGTCCAAGAAGCACAGAGAGTCCCATACAGAATAAATCCAAGGAGAAATACGCCAAGACACATATTAATCAAACTGTCAAAAATTAAACACAAAGAAATCATATTAAAAGCAGCAAGGCAAAAACAACAAATAACACACAAGGGAATCCCCATCAGGATAACAGCTGATCTCTCAGCAGAAACTCTACAAGCCAGAAGGGAGTGGCAGGACATAATTAAAGTGATGAAGGAGAGAAACCTGCAACCAAGATTACTCTACCCAGCAAGGATCTCATTCAGATTTGATGGAGAAATTAAAACGTTTACAGACAAGCAAAAGCTGAGAGAGTTCAGCACCACCAAACCAGCTTTACAACAAATGCTAAAGGAACTTCTCTAGGCAAGAAACACAACAGAAGGAAAAGACCTACAATAACGAACCCAAAACAATTAAGAAAATGGGAATAGGAACATACATATCGATAATTACCTTAAATGTAAATGGATTAAACGCTCCCACCAAAAGACACAGATTGGCTGAATGGATACAAAAACAAGACCCATATATATGCTGTCTACAAGAGACCCACTTCAGACCTAGAGACACATACAGACTGAAAGTAAGGGGATGGAAAAAGATATTCCATGCAAATGGAAACCAAAAGAAAGCTGGAGTAGCAATTCTCATATCAGACAAAATAGACTTTAAAATAAAGACTACTAGAAGAGACAAAGAAGGCCACTACATAATGATCAAGGGATCGATCCAAGAAGAAGATATAACAATTGTAAATATTTATGCACCCAACATAGGAGCACCTCAATACATAAGGCAAACACTAACAGCCATAAAAGGAGAAATCGACAGTAACACAATCATAGTAGGGGACTTTAACACCCCACTTTCACCAATGGACAGATCATCCAAAATGAAAATAAATAAGGAAACACAAGCTTTAAATGATACATTAAACAAGATGGACTTAATTGATATTTATAGGACATTCCATCCAAAAACAACAGAATACACATTTTTCTCAAGTGCTCATGGAACATTCTCCAGGATAGATCATATCTTGGGTCACAAATCAAGCCTTGGTAAATTTAAGAAAATTGAAATTGTATCAAGTATCTTTTCCGACCACAATGCTATGAGACTAGATATCAATTACAGGAAAAGAGCTATAAAAAATACAAACACATGGAGGCTAAACAATACATTACTTAATAACGAAGTGATCACTGAAGAAATCAAAGAGGAAATAAAAAAATACCTAGAAACAAATGACAATGGAGACACGACGACCCAAAACCTATGGGATGCAGCAAAAGCAGTTCTAAGAGGGAAGTTTATAGCAATACAATCCCACCTTAAGAAACAGGAAATATCTCGACTAAACAACCTAACCTTGCACCTAAAGCAATTAGAGAAAGAAGAACAAAAACATCCCAAAGTTAGCAGAAGGAAAGAAATCATAAAAATCAGATCAGAAATAAATGAAAAAGAAATGAAGGAAACAATAGCAAAGATCAATAAAACTAAAAGCTGGTTCTTTGAGAAGATAAACAAAATTGATAAACCATTAGCCAGACTCATCAAGAAAAAAAGGGAGAAGACTCAAATCAATAGAATTAGAAATGAAAAAGGAGAAGTAACAACTGACACTGCAGAAATACAAAAGATCGTGAGAGATTACTATAAGCAACTCTATGCCAATAAAATGGACAACCTGGAAGAAATGGACAAATTCTTAGAAATGCACAACCTGCCAAGACTGAATCAGGAAGAAATAGAACATATGAACAGACCAATCACAAGCACTGAAATTGAAACTGTGATAAAAAATCTTCCAACAAACAAAAGCCCAGGACCAGATGGCTTCACAGGCGAATTCTATCAAGCATTTAGAGAAGAGCTAACGCCTATCCTTCTCAAACTCTTCCAAAATATAGCAGAGGGAGGAACACTCCCAAACTCATTCTACGAGGCCACCATCACCTTGATACCAAAACCAGACAAGGATGTCACAAAGAAAGAAAACTACAGGCCAATATCACTGATGAACATAGATGCAAAAATCCTCAACAAAATACTAGCAAACAGAATCCAACAGCACATTAAAAGGATCATACACCATGATCAAGTGGGGTTTATCCCAGGAATGCAAGGATTCTTCAATATACGCAAATCAATCAACGTGATACACCATATTAACAAATTGAAGGAGAAAAACCATATGATCATCTCAATAGATGCAGAGAAAGCTTTCGACAAAATTCAACACCCATTCATGATAAAAACCCTGCAGAAAGTAGGCATAGAGGGAACTTTCCTCAACATAATAAAGGCCATATATGACAAACCCACAGCCAGCATCGTCCTCAATGGTGAAAAACTGAAACCATTTCCACTAAGATCAGGAACAAGACAAGGTTGCCCACTCTCACCACTCTTATTCAACATAGTTTTGGAAGTTTTAGCCACAGCAATCAGAGAAGAAAAGCAAATAAAAGGAATCCAAATTGGAAAAGAAGAAGTAAAGCTGTCACTGTTTGCAGATGACATGATACTATACATAGAGAATCCTAAAGATGCTACCAGAAAACTACTAGAGCTAATCAATGAATTTGGTAAAGTTGCAGGATACAAAATTAATGCACAGAAATCTCTGGCATTCCTATATACTAATGATGAAAAATCTGAAAGTGAAATCAAGGAAACACTCCCATTTACCATTGCAACAAAAAGAATAAAATATCTAGGAATAAACCTACCTAAGGAGACAAAAGACCTGTATGCAGAAAATTATAAGACACTGATGAAAGAAATTAAAGATGATACAAATAGATGGAGAGATGTACCATGTTCTTGGATTGGAAGAATCAACATTGTGAAAATGACTCTACTACCCAAAGCAATCTACAGATTCAATGCAATCCCTATCAAAATACCACTGGCATTTTTCACAGAACTAGAACAAAAAATTTCACAATTTGTATGGAAACACAAAAGACCCCGAATAGCCAAAGCAATCTTGAGAACGAAAAATGGAGCTGGAGGAATCAGGCTCCCTGACTTCAGACTATACTACAAAGCTGCAGTAATCAAGACAGTATGGTACTGGCACAGAAACAGAAAGATAGATCAATGGAACAGGATAGAAAGCCCAGAGATAAACCCACGGACATATGGTCACCTTATCTTTGATAAAGGAGGCAGGAATGTACAGTGGAGAAAGGACAGTCTCTTCAATAAGTGGTGTTGGGAAAACTGGACAGGGACATGTAAAAGTATGAGATTCGATCACTCCCTAACACCATACACAAAAATAAGCTCAAAATGGATTAAAGACCTAAATGTAAGGCCAGACACTATCAAACTCTTAGAGGACAACATAGGCAGAACACTCTATGACATAAATCACAGCAAGATCCTTTTCGACCCACCTCCTAGAGAAATGGAAATAAAGACAAAAATAAACACATGGGACCTAATGAAACTTAAAAGCTTTTGCACAGCAAAGGAAACCATAAACAAGACCAAAAGACAACCCTCAGAATGGGAGAAAATATTTGCAAATGAAGCAACTGACAAAGGATTAATCTCCAAAATTTATAAGCAGCTCATGCAGCTCAATAACAAAAAAACAAACAACCCAATCCAAAAATGGGCAGAAGACCTAAATAGACATTTCTCCACAGAAGATATACAGACTGCCAACAAACACATGAAAGGATGCTCAACATCTTTACTAATTAGAGAAATGCAAATCAAAACTACAATGAGATATCATCTCACACCAGTCAGAATGGCCATCATCAAAAAATCTAGAAACAATAAATGCTGGAGAGGGTGTGGAAAAAAGGGAACACTCTTGCACTGCTGGTGGGAATGTGAATTGGTACAGCCACTATGGAGAACGGTATGGAGGTTCCTTAAAAAACTACAAATAGAACTACCATATGACCCTGCAATCCCACTACTGGGCATATACCCTGAGAAAACCATAATTCAAAAAGAGACATGTACCAAAATGTTCATAGCAGCCCTATTTACAATAACCCGGAGATGGAAACAACCTAAGTGTCCATCATCGGATGAATGGGTAAAGAAGATGTGGCACATACATACAATGGAATATTACTCAGCCATAAAAAGAAATGAAATTGAACTATTTGTAATGAGGTGGATGGACCTAGAGTCTGTCATACAGAGTGAAGTAAGTCAGAAAGAGAAAGACAAATACTGTATGCTGACACATATATATGGAATTTAAGAAAAAAAAAGGTCATGAAGAACATAGGGGTAAGACAGGAATAAAGACACAGACCTACTAGAGAATGGACTTGAGGATATGGGGAGGGGGAAGGGTAAGCTGTGACAAAGTGAAAGAGCGGCATGGACATATATACACTACCAAACGTAAGGTAGATAGCTAGTGGGAAGCAGCCGCATAGCACAGGGAGATCAGCTCGGTGCTTTGTGACCGCCTGGAGGGGTGGGATAGGGAGGGTGGGAGGGAGACGCAAAAGGGAGGGGATATGGGAACATATGTATACATATAACTGATTAAATTTGTGATAAAGCAAAAAATAAAAAAATAAAAAAATAAAAAAAAAAAAAAAAAAAGAGGAAGAGAAAAAATTTACAATCATAAATTTTCAAAAGTAAATGTTCTAAGAAAAGGGAAGTTAGCATTGTATAGTTAAGTTTTGGCTGGAACAAATAGTAAATGTTTTTGGCAGTGCTGAGCTTTCTCAAGCAGTCCATTTTAAGAGAACAAGGGTCATCCTAGGTAAATGGTCTTGGACCAAAGAAGCAAGGCTGGGATTCCCTCTCAGTGTAGGGGGTTGAACAGAAGCATTTGCACCAGGAGTTTTGCAGTGCTCACCTGCAATATTATGGTTTATAAGAAATATATATTTGGTCATTTAGATTCCTGAGTGAAAAGGACAATGGGAACATCTTTTATTATAATACTTGGTCTCTTGCCCTCAAAGCCATAAAGGTGAAATGGTGGTCTTGTTATTCACAACAAACCCTTTTCCACCACAGCTGAGTTTATATTAATGAGGTGACTTTTCGAAAGCACCTAAGGCTGGGGGCAGCCAACCATGAATAGAGGGTGGAACGTTTTGTCTCTTCCCCTGATTTCTGGGGAGGAAAGAGAAGCTAGATATTGAATTGAACACCAATGACCACTGATTTAATCAACCATGCCTATGTAATAAAGCCTTCATAAAAACACAAAAGGAGAGGGTTCAGAGAGAATTTGGGAAACCAGAACAATTCAATGTGCCCCCATCATGGGCCCAAACTTCATGGGGACAGAAGTTCCTTTGCTGGAGACCTCATTCTCTGTGTCTCTTTATCTAGCTCTTGATTTATATATTTTACTATCCTTGGTAATAAACTAGTAATCTAGTGAGTAAATGGATTTCCTTCATTCTGTGAGCCACTCTAGCAAACTAACTGAACCCAAGGAGCTGGTTATGAAAACCTTTGATTTATAGCCAGTTGATAAGAAGCACAATATTTTTCATAGATAAGAAGCACTGGTATTGTGATGGTGTCTGAAGTGGAGGGCATTCTTGTGGGACTGAGCCTTTAACTTGCAAAATCTGATGCTATCTCCAGGTAGATAGTATCAGAACTGAGTTGAACACATACAGCTGGTGCCTGGAGAATTGTCATATTGTGGAGAACCCTTTCCCACACACCACACACACACACACACACACTGGAATTTGATGATTAGAATCTTTTTATCATCCAATTCCTGTCACTTAAAAATATCCCATCATGTTGATGACTTTCTCATTCAGCCCAACACTTGGCACAGTGAGGAATCTTCAATCTCAGACAGTATTTGAGCAATCCTCCAACTACTCATAAAGCCTGTAATACCTGATGTATCTTTCTGCTATAGGTTGTCTTTCAAAGGCATCATTTGGGTTTCCAGAGACATATATCAATATGTAGTTGAGAATGAACTCAAGTACAGACTCTTACTATACGTAGCTTCAAACCATGATTTTCTTCCTACATAAGACTCCCTACATAAGACTTTTTCATACATCTATTTTCCAGAATTTTCTCATTTTTTTCTTAAGGAACTCCTTATTCTTTCCCCCCCTCCATGCTGTCTTCCATTGGATCCACTCCCTTATTTCCATCTGAGAGACAGTGTATGTCAGAAGGGTAGGATTCATACTTCTCATGGGCTAAACATCTCCATTAAAAAAAAAAATCGATGAATGAATCCATTGATATCTTAGGAAGGAGATATTATATGATTATATTCTTCATATAATGGTTTATCAGAACAACAGCTTCAACTCAACCAGCATTCCCACCAGTATTTATTTCCATGTTTGTAGAATTTGTATTCCAGCACAAAATAGACATTTTTTACAAATTATGATGATTTTCGTGAGTGAATTTTTTGGCATTTCATTTTTTTTTTAATTGAAAGAGCCGTATATAGATGGGCCTAAAGTATTATGAAAAGTGAAATGTCAGACAGAGACAGCAAATACTCTATGTTATCACTTATATTGGAATCTAAAATATAAAACAAACAGAAACAGATTTATGGATATAGAGAACAAAGTAGTGGTTACCAGTGAGGAGAGCAAAGAGGGAAGGGGCAAGATAGGGGTGTGAGATTGAAGTACAAACCACTAAGTATGAAATAAATAAGCAACAAGGATATATTGCATAGCACAGGGAAATATAGCCATTATTTTGTAATAACCTTAAATGGAGGGTAAACTATAAAAAATATTGAATCACTATGTTGTACCACTGAAACTAATTTAATAGTATAGATCAACTATACTTCAATTAAGAATTTAATTTAATAAGTTAAAAAATAAGAGAGCCAGGCTTCCCTGGTGGCGCAGTGGTTGGGAGTCCGCCTGCCGATGTAGGGGACATGGATTCGTGCCCCGGTCCAGGAAGATCCCACATGCCGCGGAGCGGCTGGGCCCATGAGCCATGGCCACTGAGCCTGCGTGTCTGGAGCCTGTGCTCCACAATGGGAGAGGCCACAACAGTGAGAGGCCCGCGTCCCGCAAAAATAAATAAATAAATAAATAAAATAAAATAAAATAAAAGAGCCATAAAATATTGTGAAATTGTCAGACATAACTGATAGTGGGATCCACTGCTGAGAGAGATCTTGTTGACTTTTCAGGGGTGTATCTCTTTGATCTTAATACTGAATCATCTCACATATGAAATCGGGCCCTTTGTTAACTGTTTTATCACATGACACACGATGTTAGGACTAACACCAGTTAAATTTTGCATGTTTACACATTTGAATTTTAACACTATCTCTTATTTAGGTGAACCTGGTTTTAATAGTTGATATTTAACACTCTGTATTCAGGACTTTTTATTAACAATGAAAATAGGAATTGATGACTGGACCCATATTCTCCAAACTTATCCTTTTATTGACTATTTAAACTAAGTATAATATATATAAACACACTTCTGTAGTATGCTTCTGGTATTAAATTCCATAACTTTCTCATATATGAAACATTACTTCCTGTCATCTGGTGTTGAAAAATGTCTTATTCTGGTCTTACTCTATGAAAATGATTTAGTGTGCATTGTTTAGAAGAATAAGCTACTCAGTTTAGCTTTCTTATCCCTATGACTTAAATATGCATTTGATGTTTTTCCACGTGCTCTTACAATAAATGCTTTAAATGATGTCATTTACTTATAAATCCAACATGCGAAACCTAAAAGTTGACTCTCAGCGTTTTCTTTGCTCTCTTCATTTCGTGGTTGATTCTGACCTACATAACTTCCCTGAAATGAGCAGGTTCCTTCCAAATAGTTTAGCATTCCAAGCACTTCATACAGGCTGCACAATCCTTATTCTTTGCTCATTTCCACTGCCAACGTGCGTTGCTATAAAAATGAACCATTTTTTTTTGCCAGTAATAAAATATTTACTATAAAGGTTATATTGTAAATTTCACCAGGTCCCACAAAGAAAGTGATATATTTTTATCGTCACTATTGCTATTACTCTAAAGAGATGCATGTAGAAAATTGTGTACAGGGGAAGGTTTTTAAAGCTTGGAACAATGTTTCAGTTTCATTCATCTACTTAGTGTGTATACCAGGGTCAATTATAATGAAAAAAATCTTCCCAAAACAAAACCACAGCTTCGTTATTTTTGTCCTCTCTGTAATAGAGGTTCCAAGTTGACACAGATGGTAATAATAAGGAGGTAAGGCCTGAACGCTGCCAACTGCGTCATCCTGAACCCTTTCAACACACCTCATCTGAAACAATAAGTATAATTCCTGTCCTATGTTGTACTCTGCTTAACTGCCATACATCTTTTAAAAGTATTAAAGAAACCATTCAGAGAGCATTATTGGAAAATAAGAGAGGGCAAATATTCTGGTCAACCAAATAATGCTTTTTAATACTTCCCAGCAGTTACCTAAAATCCCAGCAGAATCAAAGACTTTAAGAGGTAAAGGGGAAAAGGGCTTGATGGCAGTGGGGGAAGGGCGAGAACTAAAAGGTTCCATTCAGTGTTATCTCCTGCCAGTTTATCTGAAATATTTCAGCATATATAAATTCATTATAGCATTCATGAAAGGCCCCAATATTAGAGGAGAAACATCCTTGTAAAACTCTGTGTAGATTAGGTAACCAGATGTTAGATACCAGAGAATGACTAATTGGCCAAGCAAAATTTTATCCTACTTTATCTTACCTATAACATAATTAAAAAATAATAAGTAGTAATAACATTTTAAAATGAAGTCAGTAAATAAATTTTCCAATCTGTGCAATAAAGTACTTGCACAGTTTTGTGAAATACTATATTCATGTGAATAAAATATTTTTTGCTATTTACTGTAAAAATGCTCATTTTTGTGTCCTAGAACTGAGTTATGTTTACACAACTCCAATGTTAAATTAAAAACCTACAGCCTTTCACAATAAATGTATGCAAGCAATTTCTGTAATTCAATTTTTAACTAAAAATATCAGAAAAATACAAAACAAAATGTCATTAATTACTTATTCTATCAGTCCTGCAGTAAACAGAATCTAGCTCAGATAGTTCAAAAAGCTTCACCAGAATAGGGGCATGGACAATGGATGTTGAGGCATCCAGAGATTAGCAACAGTGAGACGCCCTTATCACCCCTAAGTCTGAGGGACAAAGGAAGTTCAAACTCAAGCTGGGGAGAATGGGAGGCTTAATGTAGGGATTGCCTGATTGGAGCTGCAGTCATGGAGGGTACCAAACACAATGAGAAAATGCTGCCCAACATGGTAGGGAGTGGGGAACAAATACCCCAACCTTCCCTCTTGCTCTGTGATTCCCCTACCAGTGACTCCCATTGGCTGAATCCAGCAATCTGATGCCAGACAGTAAAAAAACAGGTAACAGTCCAAGGAATCAGCTTCTCAGTGCAGAAAAAAGAGCATACAAAGACAGAGGGCAGATTGGGGTCAGATGGCAAAATAAGAAAACCCAACACATCCCATATTGATCTTAAAGATTTCAAAAAATGCATAATCACAAAAAAGGTATAACAATCACTGCAAATCTTTTCACACTGAAATAAACAATTTTAACTATGATTGAACTTCATTTCAGATATTTTTCTATGCACATATACAGATACATAGAATAATGGAAAACAAATTTATTTAAGAAAACAGGAAATCACCATTAAAACATTATAGTAAAATTATTAAATTAAATTGTATTTTAATTTTTAATAATAAAGACATTGAAAATGAAACATAAATATATTATTGGAATTCATATAAATGTTTCTTTACCACAGTGTTATTATGTATTAATAAAAGCTGGAATTTAAAAAAATATTTTATTCATAAGCATGAGTTATGAATCAATAGCTTTAACCAGAGATTTCCATTAAAGAAATTTATTAACTCCCTGTTATAAATGAGGAAAATTTTAACATCACATATTTCAAACTCTCATCTGCCTATATCCCAACATTTGTGAAATACATTATTATATTTACACTACTCATGTTTAATTTTTATATTATTATGTTTTTCAAAGATGTTTAGTCCTTTTTAAGGGGAATAGATTTTCATCAGTGGTAATTTTTAAGGCTTTCTATACATAAATTCTTTTTTTATTAATTAATATTTTTTATTGAAGTATAGTTGATTTACAATATCATGTTAGTTTCAGGTATACAGCACAGTGATTCAGATATATATATATATATATATATATATATATATATATATATATATATATATATATATATATATATACATATATACATATAGCTATTCCTTTTCAGATTATTTTCCTTTATAGGTTATTACAAAATATTGAGTATAGTTCCCTGTGTTATACAGTAGGTCTTTGTTATTTATTTTACATACAGTAGTGTGTATATGTTAATTCCATCCCAGTCGTACACTGCATTAAATCTTTGGGTTTTTCATGTTTTTTTCAAACATTTCCATGCTCTATTTATACTTGAAAGATATTTTAGCTGGCTATAAAATTATTGCATTACAATCATTTTCCTTTTCCTTGTAGACATTGCATCATTGTCTTTAGGTACAAAATATTGCCGCAGAAAAACTATGTGAATTATGATTTTTCTTCCTTGTTTGTATTTTCTTTTTCTGCTCTAGAGGACTGATGAATGATTTCTTTACCTTGAAGAAGGATAGCCTGAATTAGTTATATATTAATGTTGAGTAACCTGAATTAAAATTTCCTGGTACACTATATGCAGATTAATTTTTCTTAGTCACTTTCTTTTTTCATATAAAGTTAAGAGATATCCCAAAGAAATAATGGTTCAAAAATCAATTAAACATGACTCCCTCTTGCGAGAACACCAGAATCACAACTAGCTGCGTGGACAATCATCGATGGGAAGACACTGGAACTCACCAGAAAAGATAACCCACATCCAAAGACAAAGGAGAAGCCACAATGAGATGGTACAAGGGGCACAATCACAGTAAAATCAAATCCCATATCTGGTGGGTGGGTGACTCACAGACTGGGGAACACTTATACCACAGAAGTCCACCCACTGGAGTGAAGCTTCTGAACCCCACGTCAGGCTTCCCAACCTGGGGGTCTGGCAATGGGAGGAGGAATTCCTAGAGAATTAGACTTTGAAGCTTAGTGGGAATTGAGTGCAGAACTTCGACAGGACTAGGAGACACAGACACTCCACTCTTGGAGGGCACACACAAAGTAGTGTGTGCATCGCAACCAAGGGGAAGGATCAGTGACTCCAGGGGAGACTGAACCAGACCTACCTTCTAGTGCTGGAGGTTCTCCTGCAGAGACGGTGGGTGGCTGTTTCACTGTGGGGACGAGGACACTGGCAGCAAAAGTTCTGGGAAGTACTCCTTGTCCTGAGCCCTCCCAGAGTCTGTCATTAGCCCCACAAAAGACCCCAGGTAGGCTCCAGTGTTGGGTTGCCTCAGGCGAAACAACCAACATGGAGGGAACTCAGCCCAACCCATTAACAGTCAAGTGGATTACAGTTTTACTGAGCTCTTCCCACCAGAGCAAGAGCCAGCTCTACCCATCACCGGTCCCTCCCATCAAGCCTCTTAGATAGCCTCATCCACCAGAGGGCAGACAGCAAAAGCAAGAAGAACTACAATCCTGCCACCTGTGGAGTAAAAATCACATTCACAGAAAGATAGACAAGGTGAAAAGGCAGAAGGTTATCTACCAGATGAAGGAACAAGATAAAACCCCAGAAAAACAACTAACTGGAGTGGAGATAGACAACCTTCCAGAAAAAGAATTCAGAATAACAATAGTGAAGATGATCCAGGACCTCAGAAAAAGAATGGAGGCAAAGATCAAGAAGATGCAAGAAATGTTTAACAAAGACCTAGAAGAATTAAAGAACAAACAAACAGAGGTGAACAATACAATAACTGAAACGAAAATTACACTAGAAGGAATCAATAGCAGAATAACTGAGGCAGAAGAACTGATAAGTGACCTGGAAGACAGAATGGTGGAATTCACTGCTGCAGAACAGATTAAAGAAAAAAGAATGAAAATAAATGAAGATAACCTAAGATACCTCTGGGACAACATTAAAAGCAACAAAATTCACATTATATGAGACACAGAAGGAGAAGAGAGAAAGGACCAGAGAAAATATTTGAAGACATTATAGTCAAAAACTTCCATAACTTGGGAAAGGAAATAGCCACCCAAGTCCAGGAAGTGCAGAGAATCCCATACAGGATAAACCCAAGGAGAAACACGCCAAGACACATAGTAATCAAATTGGCAACAATTAAAGACAAAGAAAAATTATTTGAAGCAGCAAGGGAAAAATGACAGATAACATACATGGGAACTCCCATAAGGTTAACAGCTGATTTCTCAGCAGAACTCTACAAGCTAGAAGGGAGTGGCATGATATACTTAAAGTGATGAAAGGGAAGAACTTACACCTAATATTACTCTACCAGGCAAGGATCTCATTCAGATTCGATGGAGAAATCAAAAGCTTTACAGACAAGCAAAAGCTAAGGGAATTCAGCACCACCAAACCAGCTCTATAACAAATGCTAAAGAAACTTCTCTAAGTGAGAAACACAAGAGAAGAAAAGGACATACAAAAACAAACCCAAAACAATTAAGAAAATGGTCATAGGAGCATAGGTATTGATAATTACCTTAAACTTGAATGGATTATGCTCCAAGCAAAAGACACAAGCTTGCTGAATGGATACAAAAAAAAAAAAAAGACCCATATACATGCTGTCCACAAGAGACCCACATCAGACCTAGGGACACATATAGACTGAAAGTTTGTATGGGGACACAAAAGACCCCAAAGAGCAAAAGCAGTCTTGAGGGAAAAAACAGATCTGGAGAAATCAGACTCCCTGACTTCAGATTATACTACAATGCTACAGTAATGAAGACAATATGATACTGGCAGAAAAACAGAAACATAGATCAATGGAACAAGATAGAAAGCCCAGAGATAAACCCATGCACCTATGGTCAACTAATCTATGACAAAGGAGGCAAAGAAAAAAACAGTCTCTTCAATAAGTGGTGCTGGGAAAACTGGACAGCTACATATAAAAGAATGAAATTAGAACAATCCCTAACACCATACACAAAAATAAACTCAAAATTGATTCAAGACCTAAATGTAAGACTGTACACTATAAAACTCAGAGAAAAACATAGGAAGAACACTCTTTGACATAAATCACAGCAACATCTTTTTTGATCCACCTCCTAGAGTAATGGAAATAAAAATGAAAATAAACAAATGGGACCTAATGAAACTTCAAAGCTTTTGCACAACAAAGAAAACCATATACAAGACGAAAAGACAACCCTTAGAAAGTGGGAAAATATTTGCAAATGAATCTATGGACAAAGGATTAATCTCCAAAATATATAAACAGCTCATGCAGCTCAATATTAAAGAAATAAACAACCCAATCCAAAAATGTGCAGAAGACCTAAATAGACATTTCTCCAAAGAAGACATACAGATGTCCAAGAAGCACATGAAAAGCTGCTCAACATCACTAATTATTTGAGAAATGCAAATCAAAACTACAATGAGGTATCACCTCACATCTGTTAGAATGGGCATCATCAGAAAATCTACGAACAGCAAATGCTGGAGAGGGTGTGGAGAAAGGGAACCCTCTTGCACTGTTGGTGGGAATGTAAATTGATACATCCACTATGGAGAACAGTATGGAGGTTCCTTAAAAAACTAAATATAGAATTACAATAGGACCCAGCAATCCCACTACTGAGCATATACCCAGAAAAAAAAAAACATAATTCAAAAAGACACATGTACCCCAATGTGCATTGCAGCACTATTTACAATAGCCAGGTCATGGAAGGAACCTACGTGCCCATCAACAGACAAATGGATAAAAAAGTTGTGGTACATATATACAATGGAATATTACTCAGCCATAAAAAGGGACAAAATTGAGTCATTTGTTGAGACGTGGATGGATCTACAGACTGTCATACAGAGTGAAGTTAAGTCAGAAAGAGAAAAACAAATATCGTATATTAACGCACGTATGTGGAACCTAGAACAATGGTATAGATGAGCTGGTTTGCATGGCAGAAGTTGTGACACAGATGTAGAGAACAGACGTATGGACACCAAGGGGGAACAACTGTGGTGGGGTGGGGATGGTGGTGTGCTGAATTGGGCGATTGGGATTGACACGTATACACTGATGTGTATAAAATTGATGACTAATAAGAACCTGCAGTATAAAAAAACAAACAAAAAAACAACTAATACTAAACTTTCTTTGGGTTATTTGTATGGAAATATGTTAATATAAATGTTTCAGACATTACATGAAATTTCTAAAAATCTTATATGTTCTGGTATAATGTTATAAGTCTGAATTCTAGTTATTACTTTAAAATGTATATCTCAGAAATAACTAAATTTCCTTGTCAATTGCATTATTTTGAACTGTCATCAAATCTCTAACCATGGTCATTTTTAACTCGTTTGTCATTCACAGACAGTTTTGTCTGTACTCTGGTGCTTTTGCAAAAATGTTCCTATAAAAGGTTTTCATCTTCAAGGAATTCAAGGAAACAACTCTGACAAGTACAGGTTTCTGGTAACTGACTATACTGCTGAACTGAATGAATAAGCATTTTCAGAACTCTAGTGGAAAACTGAACTCATAAAAGTGCTAACAAAAATCAAGATGAGAAAAAAATTAATTACATGGGACTGAGTGAAATGATGAGGGTGATTATAATTTTTGTGTTTCTATTTGAATAATAATAAAAATAAATCCCCCAAGGACTCAGAGGCAAAGAATATACAAATCAATTTTCACTGCAAAGTAAAGGAGCTGTTACTGTGGAGGAATACTGGACTGAATGTCAATATTATGACATAGTATGAGTGTGTTTTGTGTTTGGTAATTGCAATCATTGTTGCTTTTGTTGTGGTCATCTATTTACAATGCTTGGTGTCAGTCTATTTATCTCTTGGTAAAATAAAATACATTGTGTGTGTGAGAGAAAAAAAGAAAATAGAGGTTACCCAGAATTGGCCTAAAATAAATAAATAAATAAATAAATAAATAAATAAACAAACTGAAGATTAAAAAAAAATTAATTAAATGCTTCAAGGAAGCACATGAACCTGTAAGTGCAAGAAAGTTAAAAGGCTGAAATCACACAAAGGGCTTACACAAAACAAACAAAAGCAATGTTACAACCAAATAAAAACACTTTTGAGTTATGTTCGAGGCCCAAAGATGATGAGTTACTGTCTTTACTTGAGCTGGGTAATGAAATATTACTTAATAACAAAAGAAAAGCAGATGTGGCTTCATAAGATAAGCAGAAGTGTTTCAGCAAAAGCAGATTCAAAATGAGTATAAGCCATACAGTAATAAGATTAAACTTGTTTTCCTTTTAGAGGGTCTTTAGCTCTGGAAAAATATGGAATGAAACTTGTTCAGTAACTTTGGTAAATTACAATGTCTCATATTTTAAGTTTCAGGGTGCAGAGTTCAGAGTTCAGACTGAATTATAGTGCAATTGGGTAAATCAGTACCCAGTTTAATGATCATACCTAAAAATCAATTATTAATAAATCTATTTGAACCAGGAAGGGGATTTTTTTTGGTTTTTGCAGGAAATCGAAGCTAGCCTGTAATTTCCTGATGGAAGATACCATGTCTCTGTTGTTCAGGCATATCTCATGTGACTGATGCTGTGCTCAACTCATAATCATTGTATGAAGAATATTTCATCAATATGTGAGTAATAGTGCTCAAAGTGTATAGAAGGATATTCCAAAGGATTCAGCCTTATACTGCTCAGGATTTCATTTGACTGACTTGGCTGAAGACCTCATGTACATGTGTATCAAGTGTACGGAGGACTCCAAATCATAAAGGAATGCATATCAATTGGATGATCAACTTGGAGTGCAACAATGTCTTAGTAGACATAAAACAGTGCATTGCTTAGTGGACTAAAACAATACAGTGAACTTGACAAGAGGAAATTATATAGAGCCTCTGGATCTTCAAAACCAATTTCAAAAGTACTAGAGAAGAATAATATAAATGAGTAGTGGGATAGAGGAAAGAGACTCAGAAGTTACACTTGACAGCAATTTCAATATAATGTGAACAATGTGGTCTGACTTCTGGAAAAAAAATGAATAGAATCTCATTGAAATTGATGGTCCACTCGTCTCTCCTCCTATAATGTTAGAAATATTAGTTTTACATGCAGCACCTCAAAGGAGGTATAAGCCTCTTGAATCATGTTCAGAAGAAAGACATCAGGGTGTTGTGTAAAGCCAAATATCTCCAAACATGTGAAAAGGTGTCATGTAAAAAGATATTACATGTGTCCTCTATAGCCTCTTGGATGCTGTTGATCTAAGACAAATGGAGTGAAATCATTAATAGCCTTTCAAAAATCAGAGGGACCTGGAGATGAGAAACATGATATGAACTTCCTTGGCTGGTGGTATATTTCTCATCACTGGGAGTGTTCAAAAGAGGCAGAATAACTCTTCAAAGAGGATTTGAATAAAGTTACCCCTAAACTGGATAAATAATAAACTATTTTAAAGTCCTTTCTAACCACTAAGTTTATATGACTCTATTAATACTTCTTTTTACTTCTATTTTCTTTTTTTTTTTTAAGGAATTTGGAAAAGTAATTTAAGTGGGACAAATCCTGTTTCCACCACTTACTAGCTGTGTGAAATTGATTTGGCAAACTGTTTAAAGTGTTGGTGCTATAGTTTCTTCATCTCTAAAATGGGAATAAATAGGTTACTGAGAAAATCATATGAATTAATATATGGAAGGTACAGTGAATGGCACAGGATAAACATGCACACCCTGCAAAAATAAGTATTAAAATTTTGAGGAAAACATTGAAAAATTCAACTCTTTGACACTACTATTCAAACTATGTCCCCACAGTAGGGAGAAAAAATTGGTCATATTTATTTATTTATTTGAAGTATAGTTGATTTACAATGTTGTGTTAGTTTCTAGTGTACAGAAATGTGATTCAGTTATACATACACATATTTTTTCAGACTCTTTTGCATTACAAGATATTGAATATAGTTCCCTGTGCTATGCAGTAGGTCCTTGTTGTTTATCTATTTTATGTATAGTAGTTTGTATCTGCTAATCACAAACTTCTAATTTATCCCTCTCCTCTCCCTTTTGCTTTGGTAAACATGTTTGTTTTCTATGTCTGTGAATCAGTTTCTCTTTTGTAAAAATGTTCATTTGTATCATTTTTTAGATTCCACATGTAAGTGATATCATATGATATCACTTAATCTCTAGGTCTATCCATGTTGCTGCAAATGACATTATATCATTCTTTTTTATGGCTGAGTAATATTCCATTATATTTATATATATATATGTATACATACTATATATATATATATATATATATATATATATATACCACCTCTTCTTTATCCATTCAACTGTCTGTGGATACTTAGTTTGCTTCCATGTCTTGGCTATTGTAAATAGTGCCACTATGAACATTGGTGTGCATGTATCTTTTCAAATTAGGGTTTTCTCTGGTTATATGCCCAAGAGTGGGATTTCCGGATCATATGGCAACTCTAATTTTAGTTTTTTAAGGAACCTCCATAGTGGATGCACGAATTTACATTCCCACCAACAGTGTAGGAGGGTTCCCTTTTCTTATATGCTGAGAACTATAAAACACTGATAAAGGAAGTTTAAGATGATTCAAAGAAACGGAAAGGTATCTCATGCTCTTGGGTTGGAAGAATTAATACTGGTAAAATAGCCATACAACCGAATGCAATCTATAGATTTAATGTGATCCCCATCAAATTACCTATGACATTTTTCACAGAACTAGAGCAAATAATACTAAAATATATATGGAATCATAAAAGACCCAAAATTGGCAACAAAATCCTGAGGAAAAAGAACAAAGCTGGAGGCATAACCCTCCCAGACTTCAGATGATACTACAAAGCTACAATAATCAAAACAATGTGGTATTGACACAAAAGTAGATATATGGATCAATGGCACAGAATACAGAGCCTAGAAATAAACCCACACATCTGCAGTCAATTAATCATTAACAAAGGAAGCAAGTATATACAATGGAGAAATGGCAGTCTCTTCAGCAAGTTGTGTTGGGAAAACTGGACAGCCACATGTAAATCAATGAAGTTAGACTACCCCCTCACATCATACACAAAAATAAACTCAAAATGGCTTAAATGTAAGTGATGACACCATAAAACTCCTAGATGAGAACATAGGTAAAATGTTATCTGACTTAATTGTAGCAATGTTTTCTTAGATCAGTCTCCAAAGGCAATAGAAATAAAAGCAAAAATAAACAAATGGGACCTAATCAAACTTACAAGCTTTTGCACAACAAAGGAAACCATAAACAAAATAAAAGAACAACCTACAGACTGAGAGCAAATGATGACCAACAACTCATACAACTCAATAACAGAAAACAACCCAATCAAAATATGGGCAGAAGACCTAAATAGACATTTCTCCAAAGAAGACATACAGATGGCCAATAGACACATGAAAAGATGCTCAACGTCGTTAATGATTAGAGAAATGCAAATCAAAACTACAATGAAGTGTCACCTCACACTGGTCAGAATGGCCACCATTAAAAATTCTACAAATGATAAATAGTGGAGATGGTCTTATTTATTTTCAGTATTCAGGAAGCAAACACATAACCTGAAGAACTTTTATAGGAAATATATAAGCTTGAAATAGTCAAAACTTTAAATGCCAATGTAGCCACATTGCTAAAATGATTACTTTAGTTGTACTAATTATATGATGTTTTCCTTCATAATATTGCATTACATAACTATTTTACTTTGGAATCTCCATAGTCGGGGTGAAAAAGAGAATTCCCAATAATGACAAATTTATAAATGTAGAAATTTGAATATTCACTTGAAGGGCTTTTTAAAAATTTTAAATGTGTCTAGCCTCTATTTTTAATCTGTAAGCATTCAATTACAGGCTACTTACTAGGATAAGAAAGATGTCAAGTTGCTAGGTGTCCAGGTGGTCAATTAGGACAATATGTCAAGCTGAAAATAACACTTAAGCCTTATTCATTTAACTGCAATAGGTCAGGTAAGAGAAAAGAAAAAGTAAAGTGTCAGCTCCTTAATATTCCATGTTTCCTCACAGAAGAGCACCAGAAGAGTCAGACTGCAGGCAACATAAGTACAGGGAATCCTCTCACTGCTGAAGAGCCCTGAACAGAAGTCTCTGCCACTTCATAGACACCAGGGAGCCAAGGGTAGCAAGAAGGGAAGGGCTAGGGAGTAGAAAAGTACTGAGTCAGAGTGGGGAAAAACAGCCTAATCAAGGTCTCCTAATAAGGAGACCTCCAAGGGGAGTCACATATGCTAGTATCCAGATAGGTTTATGAGCATGGCTGGCCTGGGAGTGAGGAATGCTGAGTTCTTGATCACAATTCCCTCCAGAGACTACAATGCACTAGCTATGCACTGAGTCTGGTGTGAGGAGGGCAGATTTCACCTACTATGCCGCTGCAATTGCCTATTGTTAGATAAGAAAGATCACACATAGAAACTTGCCTGGAGAAAAATCCTTAGAAGATTTTGATATTTTCATAAGTGAGAATAATAAACAGATGTGCACTACCTCTGTGGAAATGGAAAGTGCAGTATGACTACACTTTCTGTAAATTCTAGAGGATTAAACGTGATGCTAGTTTAAGACACTCTAGGTCTAAAATAAAGAATTATTTTAGTATTTAATAGAAAGGAGAATAGGGTATAATATAAACCCCTTTCATCTGTATTTTTTTTTCTAAAAGATAATCTTATTTAGGTCAACTTTATTAGCTAAGTGAAAATTTTTAGACTTTGGTTTACAAAACTTTTTAATATTATTTTGCATGAAAATTCAATTTTTAACTGCAAAGGCATTAAATTTTAAAGGTCAAAAGTCTTGAACTCAACAGCAAATGAAATCTGATTGAAGAGAATGCTTTATCCATCAAGGGAGATGGCTCAGGAACATTGTGTCCCATTGATGAGAGTTGACAAAGTAAGTGGTAAGTCTCTGAATGTATGATGATCCTTTAGCTAGTATCCTTGAAGTCTGAGGCCCACTAGATCCTTCTAGATTTATCTTTTGCATTTTGCACTTCTGACCATCTTTCATCCTTTGAAGTTCCTGTCTCCCTGCCTTTTAGCGTTTATGTCAAAGATCTCTCTCTTATGTTTTTTTAGTTAACTTTTAGTTTTCTCAAAATAGGTACATAATTTCAAGTCAAATAGAACAACAGTTTTGTTTTTCTAAAATCAAAACACAAACACAAAACCCAGCAGTATTTCAAGCCAACCTCATCTTCTTTTTCCACATTTATCCATATTAACTAATTATTTTAATGTTTATCTCTACAACACAAAATAGCATAAACTTTGCATTATCTGTTTAATTCCAATTTGGGAAGTGAAGTTTTCTCAGCTCTCTACTAAGCACTCATATTGGAATTTCCCATAACTATTATTTCAGTAGTCAATGTAATGTAAGTTTCATCAGGGTAGGATTTTTTTTTCTATTTTGTTCACTGGTATATCTAGAGCATCCACAACAGTAACTGGTGCAGAGAAGATAATTAATAAATATTTTTTTGAATTGCTGAGTGAATCCTGTAGATTTTATACCTTTACCCTGTGTTGTATTGGATCATCATTTTCATTGAGCCTGTCTTCCCCTTTCTTGTTTTATTCCTTTTTTTGGCAGAGCATAACCTCATGGAGCTTTGCAAGAGAGGGCAGGAAAGATTTTTGATTTAGTTTTAGAAATTATATATATGGAATTGCTTTTATCCTAAATTTAAATTTGAAAAATTCTTTAGCAAGGTAGAGAATTCTAGATTAAAAATAATTTTCTCTCAGAATTTTGAAGTTATTGATCTATTGTCCCTATTCTACTTTCATGTTTGGTGAGAATTTGGCAGGGTATAGAACTGTAGAATGAAAGTAATCCTCCCCTTTATTCCCTAATATTCTAATTCTTCCTCTTTGATATTCAAACTTTTCAAGTTTTATTGTATATTATATGAGATTTCTTCAACTTTATCCTCCAGTTTTTCTACTGAGTGTTTCATTTCTATCATATATGCAATTTTTGAAAACTCTTTTGTTGTCTGATGTTTTTAGAACACTCTTTTTGTTTCATGCATGCAGTTTGTTCCCTTACCTCTCAGAAGTTATTAAAGATAGCTGAAGTGCAACATCCTTGGAGAAGTTTTTACAACTACTTCAGGCAGATTAGTTGCTTTGTCTGCTGTTTTTCCAAAGATGTGTGATTATATCTATCATGTTTATGTTCTATAATAGTTTTTCTATTTTTTAATGTTATTATTTATAGTTCCCCAGGCAGGAAATCTTGGCAGCATTTACACTGTATTTATATTATTGTCCTTCACTGAACTCTAAATAGTTTAAAGTTATATGTTTCCTCAAAATATGTTTTTGGAATAAAGCATGAAAAAAAAATACATAATACATACTTGCTTTTACATTGTTTATAATACTATCCTTATAATTCATTAAAGTGCATATAACACTGTATATCCTCAGAATTTTTCTCACAAATAATTTGATGAAATTTGAAAGGGATTATTTTTTTGTATAAAGCATTTCAATGACCCTAAATTTTCAAGTATATGATTTGTGCATAGGGAGTAATTCACTTACCTATTTGGTAACAATATTTCTTTCATATGTACCCTGAATTATAAGGAAGTAGGTAAAAAATTAAAAGTTAAAAATTTTCTTGTGAATTTAATCATCAAATCACATAGTTTCTCATAAGTCCATGCAAATATAAGTTAAAGAAATAAACAATTCCAGGCTTCCCTGTTGGCGCAGTGGTTGAGAGTCCGCCTGCCGATGCAACGGATACGGGTTCGTGCCCCGGTCTGGGAAGATCCCACATGCCGCGGAGCCGCTGGGCCCGTGAGCCATGGCCGCTGAGCCTGCACGTCCAGAGCCTGTGCTCCGCAGCGGGAGAGGCCACAACAGTGAGAGGCCCGCATACAGCAAAAAAATAAAAAATAAACAAATAAAATAAACAATTCCATGGGGACTGAGAGTCTATTTATTTACTTGTAAACATATTTATTAGCTCTCATAACATCTGCTAATTTTGGGACATTGCTATTTTCTGTAGATCCTGAGTCTAGAGTAGCCAATTAGTGAATGCAGTCAAAACTCAAAAAGGTAATACAATAAAAGAAATACAACAACAACAAAAAATCACCTCCCATATTTTAAACTGCAGATTGTACAAATTACTTTTCTTATTTCCTAAATACTGTTTGGTGCCCATCATTCTGACACATAACTTTTACACAGATTATATAACTCATTGCCTAGAAAATTAATGTTTGCACTTATGGGAGAGTAATACACCACTGATGTTCCATTACAATGATAGCCTCAAACTACAAGGATTTTCCCTCAGAAATTCTATGCACTCATCAAACCCTTCTACTTCTCTTAGCAACTAACATCATTTAACAGCCTATATTAAGGAGAATAATAGTCCCTTCAAAGATACGCATACCTTAAACACCAGAATCTGTGAATATATCACCTTACATGAAAAAATACTTTGCAGATATAATTAGGTCCTTGAGATGGGAAGAATATCCTGGATTATTTTAGTGGCCACAATCTAATGACATTGTAGAAGAGGAAAAAAAAATTGCCTATAATTCTTCTAAATTCTTATCTGGAAACCCTGAAAGCAAAAGAGAGATTAACAAGAAAAAATAGCAAACAGAAGTTTATTGGCATATATACATCATGTATATATGGGAGATACCTAGGGAAAAATAAGTAACACTCAGAGGTAGTTTAGAATTCAGGCTTAAATATCATTTCAGCTAACGATAAAAGAGAGAAGGAAGTAGAGGTAGGCAGTTATGGGGAGAAGACCAAGAAATTACCAAAAACAAGAGTCAAGGTGGTTATGCATTTTAAGTCAGTGCCTTCCCCATCAATAAGATTCTTGTGATTTAGTCATCCTTCTTTTCCTAGTACAGTGAGAGAAACATACTGACAAATTGAGATTTCCTTTATAAATGTACATTTACTTTACAAAAGGGTAAATTCTACCCCATTTTTCAGAGCTTCTCCTTTGTCTGCTATTTCTCAAAATAATCAAAACAAAATAACCCCTTTTTTAAGAGGTTATTTTATGTTTTGGGATGGCATATTATTCCACCCTTCAATATGATCCCTAAAAAGCAAAGAACATTGCCTGTCTAGGTTAGAAGATATGAGATAGGCAAAAATAAAGGAAAATATTTGAAGAGGGAAAAGTGGCAAGAACTGATGTTGCTGGTTTGAAGATGGAGAAAAGGGACCAGAAGCTGAAGAACATGGATGGCCTCTAGAGATGGAAATGGCCCTCACCTGAGAGCTAGCAAGGAAATAGGAAACTTGGTACTACAAGATTAATAAGGAATTAAATTCTGCCAATAAACTGAATGAGCAAACAAATGAAGAAAACAGAACCTCTCTTAGAGCCTTTGGAGAGGAATGTGGGCTGCCAATACTTTGACTTTAGCCTGGTGAAAACTGTGTTGGACTTCTGATAATTATTTTATATTATTCAGGTCATTAAATTTGTGGTAATTGGTTATGCAGCAACGGAAAACTAATACAATGTCATAACAACTTCTCTTTTTCTGAGTCCATTTTGAACTTGCTAAGCCTCCTAATATTTTTATCAATGGGACATTTTATACTGAATTATAAGAAGAATGTGTGAATTATTTTTTAATTATCACAAGTCTTTGTCATTTACTATCAACTAAAACTAAAAGACACACACAGAAGGCTGAAAATAAGAAAATCGTTTATTTAGGGGTCTTAAAATTTGCAATTTGGGGACATAGATTCAGGTAAAATCTAAAGAGTGTTCCAGGAAGAGAAAGAACAAGGGGCTTATAAAGGCAAAAGCCACCAGGGTGTACTCTGACATAAGACAGGAAACATCCTTAAGGGACTGTTGTCACTAGTTGTTTTAGGATAAGGGTCCAATAAACATCCTGAGTTTCTGGGAGATGTTCTGGATGCCTTTGCTAGTACAGTAAATGGTCCAAAAATCAAATCAGATTTCTTTCAAGCTGAGGACCAGTACATAAGTCACACTTCCTCAGTGGTCTCCCAGCCATTTATAGAAATACTGACTCTATTTTGATTTTCTTTCCACATCACTTTATTTGGGTCTATCGGACCAGGTATTAAACTGCACAGTGGTAAAGGGCCATGACAAACAATTATATGTCCATTATTTAACTCAGAGATTTGGAAGGGAGGCAAAAAGTTGGAAACTTGTATACACTTGAATTACTTTTTATCTTGCCTTAGAAAAACACAAAAAATAAAAATAAATGAAGCATCAACTTTAAATAAATTAAAGGTGATATAAATTTAATGTTATATTCCATTTCTTGAATAACATATGAAAGATAAAATAATAAATTACACTTAGGCCAAGACAATTTTCTTTAAAACCACTAGTTTAAATTTTGGATAAACTGTCATTGGCTCAATTCCTCTTTCTCTTTCATTGTGTGATCTTAATCTGTCCTGAGTACAGAAATGTTAGAAAATAAATAGCTTGAAACACTTGTTGAGGATACATTTATTTCATCTGTCCAGTTTAGTTTCAAAAATTCTCTGGGAGAGAAACTCTGCTCCCGACTCCACCAAAGAAGATTGAAGAGACCACCAAGCAATTTAAACATCCTATGAAATACTTAATTCTGAAAGCCTCTTTTGGGCTCATTATTTTTCAAAAGTCTGACCCTAGAGCTCTGATACTTGGACTCATTTTAGTATTTGTGAATGTATAGATTTGGCCTTTCCCGTTAGAGTGGTGAATAGAAGAATACAGTTATCCTCACCTATGTCTATTAAATAAGTGGTGAGAGTGGGTTAAATTCATACACATCTTTAAATATAACATTTAAATATCAATATCAGTTGTATTTTAAAAGCCATATATCTTATCCACTATGTGTTCCGTTTGGAAATCATCATGTACTTCATGAGAAATACAACTTATTCTGTGATATACAAGGCTTTATTTAGGATCATGGAGAAATGTATTTATGTTACCACAGACATGTCTGCTTTTGGCCATGTTTATTTTAATCCAAACTTTCACAATATTTCCAAACCCAAAATGTTCACTATTATACTCTCTCCCATCCTCTTAGTTCTACTTTGTAACAAGCATCTGGGGTTCAAGGAAAAGCAGTTGAAAGTGTCAGGACTTTAGATGAGTAGATTTTTATCACCACTCTGAAAAAAAGAATAGAAAGAAAAGGAAACATCATAAAAATAATTGATTCTAGAAAAAACAACCTGATGTTTCAAATACACTAAGAAAGCAGACACTATGTAAACCTGAAAGGAAGTTGTTTGATTCATGCATACTACTAAGAGGCTGAGCTCTTAGTAGCCAAGGGTTGTCTTGATAGGATCTACACAAGCAAAAGCTCCAGGCAAGCAAACTGTTGCATGCTTTGTACATGTGGGCAAAGCATGTTCCAGTATGTGTGTGCATGTGTGTGTGGATCCTTGCGTGTAGGTGCACATATGTTTCAATGTAAATCCACTTGCACTTGGACCTTTGAGAATATCCTGACTGGACTTTATGTTATTAAAACCTCATTTTCATAACATACGTTCGGAGATGGGGAACCCTGAGATGCTTGTTGCTGGATAATCCCTTGCTGGTGTCACGGTTGCCGAGCCAGCCTGCCTAAGGGTCACAGTCATTTTACTTCCAAGAAATGGCATCAGGTCAACAAATGACTTGTTTGTGGTCTGTTTTCCCACGTCTGGTTTTCCTTTGATCTTGGGTGAGCTCAAACTAATTTCGAATAAAATGAGAACAGTTCTCTGCTTCCCACCTTTAATCAGTAATATCCTAATATCCTTCTTTGTTGGAATTAGAAGAAAGAACAGTTCTGTGTCAACTTCAGGCAAAGGACACTCAGTCCTTCCATGGCAGAGGGAGTTGGCACCCAGGGTGGAAAACAAGGCAATGCATATGAAATAGTGTTTGGCCCTATTTTCTTAGGAAAAATGAGTAAGGATTTGCTTCACTTTAGTTTAAGTTACAGCACACCCTTTCCTCTTTATTTTTTGTTACTGCTACTCCATCCTCCAGTAATTCTTCAAACTCTGCCTCCGTGCCCCAGTGGTACTGTAAAACCTTGGCATTCTCTTCGGGAGAATCTTGATTATAATCCTTCACTCAACTTTGCTAAACATATGACATTATAAAAAACTATGCAAAAGCTGCATAGTAAAGATTGATAACTTTTATTCTTTAGTTGAAATCAAGATAAACACAACTTGCTAGCCACTCTTCATGAAGTCAACACGTTTAATTTCCCTTATCATTCTTATGCCTTGTGACTACTGTAAGTTAGAGGTAGCAACCATTATTTTTATTAAACAGGATGTATGGAAGCAATTTACTCAAAATATAAGATTTCATAAGCTGGATCACTGGTTTCAAAATGGTGAAGGCAGATTTCCGAATCTGATATATTTTTACAACAAATATATATATATATATATATATATATATATATATATATTTAATCATAAATATATAGAGGTGATTTTTTGTTCATATCATTTCCTAATTTAGTTTAGTTTCTTACTAACTTTCTTATGAATTATGCGTAAGTGAGAATCCAAGCCTTTTTTTCACGTACAGTGATCCTATTTTCCTGAACAGAGCTCTGGCTGAAAACTATTAAAATTTGGATTCCAAAATTAAGTAGTGAAAGAGGACAACTAAGGATGGAAAGTTAACACATCCACTTATTACATACTGTGCAAAATGGTGCTTCATGATATTTCTACTTAGTTTTGCTCATTCTCTCTACTGTGGTTACAGAATTAGCTCCCACTAGTATCTCTTATTCTAGGAATATCTGGACATTTATTGTAGCTTAGAGTCAGCATGGAACTATTGGTCAAAGAATAAGAACACTCTGGGTCTAGTCACTATTCTGCTCCTAACCTCCTGGGTAAACAACTCTGGAGCTTAATTTTTTCTTATCTGCATTATAAAAATGTTGAGATAATTTCTAAAATCTTGAATAATTATATAATTCTGATTCTCAATGTAAATAACAGATGGCAGAATCTCTCCCCTTTTGTTGCAATACTTTAAAATTTAGAATCGAGATTTTGTCATCACATCATGGCATTTTTCTACTCCTGATATCAGATGAGTAACCTATTAATGCAATGTACACTTACCATGAAATTCAGTAAGAAGATATTATGTAAATGAGTCAAATTTACAACTTAATGGAGGATAAGGAACCCAATTAAAAAACATGGTTAATAATTCATAAATTATAAAGATGTATTTTGTGCTAGTATATAGTTATGGGGAAGGGTAATATGCTCCTCCTATTTATGTTTCCTCTGGTAACTGAGATCTTTTTTCCCCTAGTGCAGTTACCCTTTATTTAATGTTTAGCTGTCTAAGCTCTTATTTTTTTTTACTAGTCTCAGCATTTTCTCACTTCTTTCATTTTTCAGCAGAACGATCTTTGGATTGGAATCTTTTCTGCAATGTTGCTATAAAATTGCCACCATCAAACAAACTTAGCCAGCCGGCACACTACTAAAAGTTGTATAATTAGTACAAAATGGCCCCACATATTTTTGTATGATCTTTCATTAACAACAACAAAAAAAGTGGGATGCTCTCTTCCTGTTTCTTTCAAACAATGGAATTAACAAGTGGACAAAAATAAGATTCATGAGAGAGTAGAGAAAAACAGGGAAATTTTAATTGTTCTTTTGAAAAATCTATAAAAATATGTCTCAGTACCACAGTTAAGAATTTTTTTTTTTTTTTTTTTTTACCTTCAGTGCCACCATAAAGATATCTTTATAAGGGGCATCAGTAGATACCCAAGGAAGATAACAGCACGCTTGAACTCTTGCTACCCCTAGTAGGTGAGTGTTGTAATCACACCATTTGGCTGTTGGAAATCATGTAGTAGTAAGATTCCCCTCACACTATCCTTGCAGCATTCAATAGAAAGAATGATGAAGGCTCTTTTCTGTTACTTAATCTTTCTCCTAGAAGACTCCTCTGCTGTCAGGTAAGTGGGAGAGCAGGGGAGAGACTCTCTGGAAGTCAGACACGGGCACTATCTAGATCACACAAAACAAGAAGGTGCCCCATTTGCGGAAGGGAGCAGGATGTATTGTGAGCAGAAAACCACTTGATTTTTAGCTGCTACCCTGAGACTCATTGAACTCTAATGAAGTAGAGAAACTATTTCCCAGAATTTTTTTCAAGAGAGGTAATTTTGGGGATTGGCAAAAGAAGAATGATTAGGCAAGAACAGACATCAGTAAAGGACCTTAGAAAAACAGGTCTGGAGTTCTTTGTTTTGCTTAGTGGGGCATTCAGGTCTATAGCAGGAACTCAATAGAGGAGTCTAAGAGTAGCCAACAGGGCATTCACCTTCACACTTCACCGACACAGCACTCAGACTCTTTTCCAAATAAATGTGGAGCTGAAAAATTGAGAAGATTGGTTAGACATCACCAAATTATTGCCTAACTTGGGACACAACAGATCTTCATTTGATTCTGTCCCTAGAATTTCAGATATTATGATTTAAATATACCAACAACACCTAGCAAAGTCAGGTAATCAAACTTTAAACTTTTTCAAGGTCATCCTTAAATTTCATTAAACTTTTTCTTTTCATACTGCTCTCTATTTATAAATGTAAACTAATTGATGCTTAGAACAGATAGTAAGCATTAAAACCATTGCAGTGAACTACCTCATTGTTTTATATAATAGTGTTTCACATATGAAAGCACAAATTATTAGTAGTATTTAAACAGGTGTTGAGAGGGTATGGGGATTGTGAATGTATGTGTGTATGCGTGGGGAGAAGCAGGTGTGAGGAGGTAATATGTGTGTGCATGTCATTGATTTTATTGTCTAATTCAATAAGAGCAAAACTACTAGATATTTTGCTAATTCCACACAGAGACAGTGTGGAAATATCAGCTAACCAATATTTCAGTTTCCAGATTTATCTAGTACAGTGATTAGATTCAGTGCTTTCAAGTCATTGCCCAGCAAGCCCATCTCTTACTGATTTTCTTTCCATGTATTCTAAAAGAGAAGTGTTGAAGTCTCCAACTCTAATATAGATCTGTGTATTTGTCCTTTCAATTCTATCAGTTTTGGCTTCATTGAATCTGAAGTTCTATTGTTAGGTACATACACAATTAAGATTTCTCTATCTTCTTGGTGACGTGAATTTACCCTTTTAGTGTTAGGCAATATCTCTCTTTGTTCCTGGTAAATTTTTCTATTCTGAAGTCTACTTTGTCTGATATTCATTTAGTCACTTCAGTTTTTTGTTGTTGTTGTTGTTGTTGTTGTTGTTAGTGTTTCCATGATGTATTCTTTTTCGTGGTTGTACTTTTATTTATATAATTGTATTCAGTGACGTTTTTATAATCAGATATATTTGGATATTTTTTCACCCATTCTAGCAATCTCTGATTTTTAGATCATTTACATTTAACTTAATTATTGATATTTGGAATTATATCTACCACTTTATCTTTTGATGGCTTTCTCTTACTTTTGCTTTTCATCCATTTTCTGATGACTTTTGTGTTAACTGAACATTTTTCAATTGAACAGAGTTTGGGTTTTTCTGTTGCTATTTCTTCTACTATGTCTTACAGTCTTCATGTACTTTTATCAGGACTGTTGCTTTCTGCTTAAAGTGGTGGCTAGAGTGCCAGGAATTTATTTTTAATTTATTTCTCAGTGTTTGTGTTCCACCCTGAACTTTCATCATCTCTGCATACCTACAGTACAGGGAATCTCAGTCCATGACATTATTCTCCTCCAGTGATAGACCACTTTTCCTGTTGCTGGATTCTGGGCTAGGGGTGATGGCTGGCAATAATTTACTATTGTCCAGTTTCAGCCTCAGTTTAGGCAGATCCTTTGTGCCCAGCTTCATGGGGAGCAAGATGTGGGAACTTTCTCAGCATTCTTTCTCTGTGTGTCACCCAAACTGTGCCCTTGACCTGTGTTGATTTTTACCAGGTATTCCATAATCCTACCTTATTGGAGGCAAACCTCTAAGTGGGTGCAGATATAGGATTCTAAGGCCAGATGGTTTTCTTAACCACACCCTGGAGTACAGGGATTTCTCTTCTGCTCTTTCCCCAGTGACCATGAGTCTTTGCTGTGCCCTTAAGGTGATTGCCTATTGTTCCTCCACGTTTTTGTTTAATAGGAGAAAATAGTTTAGAGGAAACAGATAGGGCTTTGTATCTTCCCTGAGCAGTTAAAAAACGTTTTCTGCAAGATTCCACCAAGGAGAGGACCTTTTTTGGTCTCCAGCCCTTCCTCCAGATTTTCTTTTAGTTACTAAGTGAGGTTCATTAAAAAAAAAAAAAAAGAGCTGATAAGAGGATGTCTGGGCCCCAGTTCTTACAGTCTTATATGGATAATAGTTCACACTTCACTTTTCATAATTTGCTAAAATTTCAGCTGATTTTTTTAATTCACTTTTATAATAACTGCTAAGCAGCCTCTTCCCCCAGTGCTTCGACCCAGGTGAGCTGGTGCTGTGTTCCATCTCCTCTTGTAGAGACATGTTTCCTTTTGGAATTCAAATAATTTGGTTGGATAACAACCTCAGCTTTCTGATGGACTCAAGAAAAGTTATGATTTTATAGTTTATTTGACTTTATATTATTGTTAGAATGGAAGCAATGTTCCTTCCAGCTTTTTACATCTTAGCCAGAGACAGAAATCTCCCTCTGGTCTGGCTCCAGCTACATAATCTAAAGGTTAATGAATTAATATGTAGCTACAGTGAACTAGGAAAATGAACTAGCACTTACTAGCTTTCTGCTGCTAATGCCCTAATTTATTTTTTTAATTAAATAATCAAAATTATTTAAAGAAGTTAAATAATGTTTTAAAGGGCAGACATTGTAGATAATCAGATTTCTAATCTGCACATTCAGTAAAACCATATAATTTGCAGCCTATTCAAAGAACAGGAAAATATTTTTTAGCATCAGCCACTAAGTAAAAGAGACAGAGAAGAGGTACAATCCCATATGAACTTATCTATCAGTTGAAAACATCGGTAGAACAGAGAAATTTAATCATAATGAGACATAAAGATAGAGCATTCCCCCACTGTCACCTACTTTCTTTTTTTTATTGTGAGATTGATTATATTTACTATTTTTCTTAATATTCCAAGGAATTCTTTCAAATTTTAGAGTGCTTTCTCCTTGTTTTCAATGAGTTTGTATAACAACTGCTTTTAAGGGTAATAGGTAACAATTAAATCAACTAAAATGTAAATGAGTATGATCTTAAAATACAAAGAGAGGGTACATTGACAAAGACAATTTTATTTCAAGGACGGTCAGTCAACAACCCATCTCAACTGGTGTCAATACAAGTTTAGTTTAATTTTCAATACGTTATAGATGCTGTATAAATGGTATCAAATTGTAAAGTATCATATAGATGGTTGTTTATGTTCACTGAGCTGCGTTTAGGCAAGAAAAATACCCCAAGAGGTTTTATAAACCATTTTAACATTGTAGACAGAAATAAAATAGTTTTATCCACTAATGCTTAGTTCAACAGAAAATTAAATTAAATTAACTGGAACATTCTATTCCCAGAGAAATTCAGTCAATAGTGGTTTTATAATAACAAGAATATCTTAGAAATATTTATAAGAATTTCTTCTGAGAAAGTCACAGAATTTTCGTCAATGTAACTGAAGTTAGTCCTTCAAGGTCCCTATGAAGTAGAGAAATGTTTTATCATTACTACTTGACAAATAAAGGGTATAAACAGTTAAGTATCATCACAAAACACTTTGGTAGAAAACTAAACACATCTTCTGTTGGTTCATAGACATTTTCATTCAGGTTAATTTATAAATGCATGAAATAAATAATCTATGTCATTTTTATAACCTTTTAAAAAGTCCCAAGAATACATGATGTATTTATACTTCCACTGCTGGAGATTACCTAATATTTAAAGATAATAAACAATCAATAACAGAACCATTGTATAAAAAGCACTGGTGTATAATCATGCATGCTTATCACGGATTAATAATCTTCTTTTAATAAACTTCATCTTAGAAAAGTACAGCAAATACCCAGTCCTTGTCTTTCTTCTTTCAAGTGCATCATTAATTTTAGTCTCGAATATAATATGCTTTTATGAACAAACACTTGATTTTTTTGTCCATGAGGTTGTCTTTCTCTCTTTTAATCTATTCTAAATTCTTTACAAAACTGATGTCTTTGTGTGTGTGTGTGTGGCAGGGTTGTTTTTAAACAGAACGGAACACAAGATCTTTTGTAGAGCTACAGTGCTTATTCAGAAGTAGTACTGAGATGAGAATTAATCATTTTTAATGTTTTACCAAAGCTTTTTTCTTATTGGGAACTGCATAATGTTATGCAGTACTAATACCTATTTTTACTCTCCACCTTCTTTCAACAAAGGACAGGGTGATGAGTTTTGTTTTGTTTTACATTAAGAGAAAACATTTCTTTCTGTGCTTCCTCTCCCTACAGCCTACTCCTTGTCAGTTTATGTATATTTTGTGCTTTCTAATAAATAATTTCAAGATTCATTGCAATATCATTGTGCCTGAAGCAAGGGGTTTCTATTCCACATGTTGAACTCTGGGGGATGCTGGTGGAGAAAGAAACAAAATTATAAATGCTTAATATTTTTAAAAAATGTGTTTCCACGATCTACTCTCTAACACAGAAACCCTTAGACTTAGAAAGAAACATGTTTTACTTTTTTCTGAAACGCTTCTAGTGATAGGTGTCTCACTACCAGTTTCATTTATAGACAGATTTGAAGAATTTAGTCAATATCTGACCCCCTAAAAGTACCCAGTGTAAGTCCTATGGACCTATATAGACCAATTCTAATTCTCTTTTCTCATGAGCATCTTTTAAGAACACTGCTCATGACCTATAGTGAATATGTTGTTTTTCTTTACTCACATCCCTTCTTCAAGCTCTCTTTGATTCCTTTACTCCTTGTAGTCTTGGTGAGACTATCTTGGTGGCCTGTGGGTGGGGTGATCAGAAGTATATACTGTGTCTCTTGTACAGAGACAATTCTAGGTGTGGCACATGTACAAAACAGACACTTCTTGGTTTTCTTCATTAACCAAGATCTCCCTTTTTAGCTTAAAATAATCTGAGTGGTATTTCTGTTCCTTCATTACCCATGAATGGCTTTTTAATGTACTTTGTTTGTATCACACTCTTCCTTTTCTTTTCCCTCAGTGTCTAGCCTATTCTAGACTATTTACCATATGAGTGTTCTTCCTTTCAAAGTGGTGCATTTTTTTCAATATTTTCATAAAATGAATTTCCCATAAATGGGCAAAACGGTGCTCTCTGACCATGCAGAATAGTGTGTACCAACACTCTCCTTGTTCTGAAAGCTATCTTTCTCCTAATATAAACTGCATGGGCATTACTTTGCTGGCACTCCTTCACTTAATTTGTTTCCATTGAGTTTGTGATCAAGTGAATGTTTGGGAAGTCCTTACCAACCATCAGAGGGAGGAATGAGAGTGAATTTAGGGTATTAGATAAAACTTTTTGATGTCTTCCTGTGGAGTTTCCTCCAGGCATAGGTCACTACTCCTCTCATAACAACTTGCGCTCGGCAGCCCTTCTCCAGGTTTCTATAGCTTGTCCCCACTTTCAGTTTAGGCTTGCTAACAACTTCACTGCTGCTAACCTAGTTTCCTTTGAGGTTCTTCTGTACTTAGTCTGTACTTTTGTTTAATGTTATTGTCAGTAAACTTTCTTAAATTTATCCTATTTTGAATGTGTTATTTATTTCCTATCTCAAGTATGTTGAACAAGTTAAGAACAAATATGAATCCTTTACCTGATTGGTAGATATCTCTCTTTAGGATAACATTGATCCCTCTCTCTAAAGATTAAAAAAAATAATAATATATTGAATCTTAAGCCAAATACTTTACTAAAGAGGCATAGATACCTTCTGACTCAGTAGAGACAAGTTGTGTTTTAAAATCAGATAATTTGGTTAAAATTCTGATTTTGCTATTTTGTTTGTGACTTGAATCTGTGAATCTCAGTATTCTTGTTTTGTTCCTCAGAGATTGCAGTATATCATTCTAAAGGTGGCTGTAAGAAGTAATTGGGATAAATATTTAAGGAGACTTACAGAGAAAGTGGAGTTTAGTAGATCTTGCATCATTTTATTCCTCTTTGATTTCCATATATTTTACAACAGATCGGGTACATGGCACATGCTGGACACCAAATGAGAGGAGAATCTGCATTTGTTTGTTAGTTTTGAGATTACATGGAACAACCTGTAGTTTAAGAAACTTCCAGAGTTTAATGTATTAAGTCTCGCACACTTGGAAAATTCTCTGAACTGGAGTTGTGGAGTCCTAGATTCTACTCTTTTATCTTGTATTAGTTATGTGATTATCTTTATTTATGAAAAGAAATATATCAAATAGGAAGTTTTGTTTCTTTCAAATAGACAATTTTGATGATATTTTTGTTACTGAGTCCAAGCTCATACTGCTTTCTGCATGATAGGCCAATAAATCATGAGACAAGGAATTGTCTCTTGACATTCCTTTTTGGGGCAAGGAATAGCAATTTTATTCAGAAAGCCAGCAGACCAAGAAGATGGTGGACTGAAGTCCCAAAGAACCATTTTCCCTGAGTTAGAATTCAGGTTTCTTTTACACTAAAAGGGGAGGGAGTAAAGTTCTGGTTCTGGTCAGACTCTGGAGGGGAAGTGTTAATTTATTCCCTTCTGCAGGCATTCACAGGTGAGACTTGTCAAGCTATTTCCTGTGAGCTAAACAAAGGTATCTTAGCTTAACACCCATTAAATGGGTGGCAGGCTTCCCAGAGATGGGCCATTATGCATAATTTAAGGTTATTGGCAACATCACTTAAAACCCACTTTTCCATTCAAAAAGGAAATGCTCTAGACTGCCTTGTTAGAAAGTTTTTAACTTATTTTAAGAGATATGTCTTTGTTTGTGTGTGTGTGTGTTTGTGTGTGTGTGTGTGTGTGTGTGTGTGTTTGTGCACATGAAGAGAAAACTTTTTAGATAACATCTTTATGTTTTGGATATGTTTCAGAACAGTGAACATAACAATGTGAAAGAACCATCCCATTTGCTAGGTCCCTTGATTAACAAGCTATAGAGAATGAGTTTTGAAAAAATCACTTGTAATTCCACCATCCATAAGTAGGATTTTATTTTTTTTTTAATATTTTCCTTCTGAAGGTATTCTATTCATGTGGATACGTTTTCTACAGAGTTGAGAATTACAGAGTCAAGGGGTGTAAATGTGTTTAAATCTCTAAATTTGTATTGCTAAATTCTATATTCCTAAATCTTGCTAGTAAAATTATATATATTTATATTTCAAACACAATATAAGGAGTGCTGCTCTCACACTATGCCCACTCATATTGTTGAATCACTCTCTAATTGCAAGCTCCCTTAAAAGTACAAATTCAAAATCCTTGGGGGATGGGCAAACTACTTGAAGACAGGTACCCTATTTTGTACTGAAATACCTTTTTTTTTTTTAATAGTGCTTACCCAGTTAAGCTTAATCCAGACCTCACCATCTAAATTTAGTCCCTCATATAACTTGAGAATCAACACTGAGAGCTAACATTATTTAGCCTTAAAGTGACCAGTGTACTGGGGAGAGGAGACAATGTCTAATACAGATTTCTTTTTTTTTCTTTTTTTTTTTTCCTTTATTTTGACAGCTAAAGGAGACTACTGCATATTTAAAGGCAGATAAAGAAGAGGCAATTGGAGATGTTTGTACATGTCAAGTGAGTCAATCCTAGCTGGAGGCCCTTTGGTCTCAGGATTACTTGTGACAGAGAAAGAAGAAAATCTTGCCCTTAGGATATTATTTCAAATTTATTCAAAATTTCATGCAAAAGTAGTCACCCACAGATGGTTTCTCTGTAGCTTGCCTGAATTTAACAAATCCTCTCAGACCTGGTCTTAGCCATGGATAATGCCCACTTCACAAATCCCTGCTTGTCAGTCTTCAGGTAGTGAAGAGGAATAGCATGCAGCTGAGGGAATCTAAACTCTTCTTCAACCCTTGGAGGAGGCCTCTTTCCAGGGCAACATTCGAGTACATCTGCCTCGCTGCAAGGTAAGTTCTCTTCTTTATGGGAGATCAACTCAAAAGGATTCAAAACACTTGCCTGGGTATTTTTAAGACCACATTTACTGACACTTTAAAATGTAACTTTTATGCTTTTGACCTTTAACCATGCTTTAAAAAATAGTCTGTTTTAAATCTTACAATTCTTTAAGACCAACTTCAGGTCATCAGGTCCATGAATACCCCAACCCACAGTGAACTCCTTCTTGGTGTTTATTTTCTCCATTGTCATGTATTACCTCTTATTGCTTTGTGGTTTTGCTGCTGCTGCTGTTGTGGTGGTGGTTGTAAGCATGCCTTCAACTTTAAGAAAATTATAATTATACTGAGGTTAGGGCTGGATATTTTATTTCTGTTTATTTCCTTCAGTGCATTGAACAAAGTGGGTTCCATCATTTTGTACTGAGTACTTGCTAACTATTCTCAAAATGTGGACTATACTAATTATTTAGCTCATTGGAACAGTAATTTAACATGATTAGATGGAATGTTTATGGTCTGGCTAGGGAGTGATATTTCCTTCCATTAATTCTTATATGTAAACTATTTTAAATGGAAATAGTTTTCATTGGAGAAAAAGCAACAGGAAACCACATTGGATCTTGCTGCTAGTCATCACAGGCTTTAATTTTTGTGATTCCAGGCAGAGAAACTAAGTTTAATAAGTAAACCAGAAGTTAACATTATACATTAAAAAACACACTTTCAACCTTTAAAAGAGGAATATTTATTAGAGAGAGCCAATTATGTGAATTGTTGGGGGAAAACTGCTCAAACATTTAACAAAGGGAGAAAATTTGCAGTCTTTGGAATATTTATTAACATGTCTATAAAATACCTTTATAAGTAGGATATCCATACATACCAGTGTGCTCAGGATAGTCCTGGTTTGTGCCTAATATCCTGAGAAATTTGAATATCATTTTCCACCCCTTTTCATATCTATTATGCCACATATGAGATCATAAACTTTATGACCAATGCACAAATTGATGTCTTAAAGTTCTTTCTTTCAAAGCATAGAAAACCACATGAGCCAACTCAAAACAAAGGAGTATGCCAAGATTAAATAGTTATATGATTTGTTAGTTTTGAAATACATACCATATAGTGGACTGTTTAAAATATATTGCCAACATTATCAAAGTAAAAGTAAAATGTATATATATATTTCTTATCAGGTTCTGGACTAGTTCACTGTGTTTAGACTTTCAAAATAGTATTTTAGTATTTCTGTTATTTGCACTTTGTTCATGTGAAGCAGATTACAGTGTAGTATATTGTGAAGACTTTTTAAAAGAATGTTGAATTCTTTCCTTGAATTGAAAACAGTTCTTTAGAGGGAACATTTTGATCTGATTAAAGGTATTCAAGTTGAGAAGAAATAAATGACTTCATGGCAGAATGATGGGGCATGTGCAGAGTGACCTGAAGTCCCAAGAGGTGATAAACGTGTGTATTTTTAACAGTGTTATTAACAAGCAAGTGGCTTTTGTGTTCAAGAGCATGGTTTTAAAAAGGTGTATCAAAATCCATCACATATTCTCAAAATCATGCCCATTTAAGAAATTCAATCTCATGATGCAAGCTCATGTCAATTTTAGTTTTCAGATTCCAAAGATGTTAGAAGAATAATCAATCCTTCAACCTGCAAATTCTAGTTGAAGTAGGTATCAGTCTTTGGTATAAACAAAAACCATCACAAGTAGCAGAATGTTCTGGAACAATTCATTCCTTTAAAGAGCAATTTGTTCCTTTTTCTTCATTGAAGATAAAGTGTTTGATGGTTAATTCCTAAATTGTCTTAAAATGTTTATCAAAAAATTTGAAAATAGTAAAATTACACATGAAAAAAGAAACATATATTGTGAGTCCTGGGTTGTAATTAGGACATATCCCAGAAGTGAGCAGAAGAAAGTTAGAGTTGCTCTTTTTGTTATTCATGACTGTTGTCTCTTGTCAATATATTTATGGCCCAGATAGCCGGGAGATAGAAAGAATTACATAGGAAGGGATAAATCTAAGAGATGAAAATTGAGGGAATGAGAAGGTGGAGACTCGAGTGAACTGTCAATTATGAGAGATAAAACAAACACAATATCCATGTGACAAAATGTCAATCACTTTTATGGTCCTAGAGGATGAGCCCTACTATTAGCAATACCTTGACTCATCTCTTACAACCATGTCTATTGGTTGAAACCTCATTATCACTCTCTATTTGTTATACATTCCAGGCACCCAATACTTTGGACAATTTGAAAATAAAAGCACAAAATTGGTATTTATGGAGGAAGAGACAGAGAGAGAAACATAAGAAACCAAACAGCCAAAAGCAATGGGTGGTCCTTGCTTGGGACCTCACTGAACTAATCAGGGATTAAAAAAACAAAACAAAATCAAACAAACAAACAAAAAAACTTTGAGATCATTGGGGAAATTTGAAAATGAAGTATGAATTATATTAAGGAATTGCCTTAATTTGGTCTTGCTTGGTAATAGCATTGAAATTATGTAAAATCTGGATTTCTTAGAAATGAATACCAAAGTATACATTGACAAAATTGAATGGTGTCTGAGATTTGTTTTAAAATATTTTAGGAGAAAAAGGGGAACGTATGAAACACCATTTAAAAATATTGATAATTGTTGAAGATTAATAACGAGGTTTGCATAATTAAGATTGAAGAACCAATATTGTACTTCAAGTTACTTAACAAGCTGAAATGAAAATGTATATGATTGATGAGAGACTCAGAAGTAGGCAAGTTGCTCCTGAGGAAGAGTGAGGTGAGAGGACTTGTGTTACCATATTTCAGAACTTACTGTAAGGCAATATTAACTCACTTCTTGAAAAAGTATTTGTTGAATACCTATTATTTCCTAGGTTCCCTTACATAGTAGAGGCAGTATAGTATTGGTACAGAGATAGGCAAGAAGATAAACTGAAAAGAATATTGAAGCCAGTGGCAGATCCCTGCATATATTGATACTTAATATACAACTGATTGGAAAAGGAATCAAATAATGCTGGTACAATTGATCTTCCACAAGAAAATAAGATTTGATCCCTACATCAACTGCATACATTCATACACACAGAAAACAACAGATTGGCTTGCTGGCAGATTAGAGACAGATGTGAAAAGCAAATATTAACGTTTTAGAAGAAAATATAGGCACATATATTTGATCTGAAATCAGAGATACATTTCTTAGAACAGGTACAAGAAGTGCAAAGCATGAAAGAAAATGTTTATGAATTTGAGTAGGTAAAAAGTAAGAACTCCTGTTCTTCAAAACATACTGGAAAGACACGCATACACACAGATATAATAAAGAAAGGATAAGTTTTTAAAATCTATAAATGCTACAAATCAGTCAGAAGTAAACTAAACCTAAAATGGGTAAAAAGGCAGAAAAGAGCATTGTACTGAAGAGGAAGGATAAAGTGTGAACAATTGTAGAGCAAGGTTGATCAACATCTTATACTGCTGGTGGGAGTGTAACTTGGCATAATCACTTTGAAAAAAAACATTTGTGTATTATCTTGTAAATTTGGGAATGTGCATAGTCTATGACTCAAAAATTTCACTAAGTATATTTCCTATCAAAACTCATGTTCACAATGTACCGAGAGTGTTTTGATGACCTATTGCTATGTAACAAAGTACCCATAGACTCCGTGGTTTAAAAACACATTCACTTTATTATGAACTTAATACTTTGGGTTGAAAATCAGTAAGGCCTTATTTTAGTGATTCTTCTGCTCCATATGCCATCAGTGAGGTCACTCCATGGTGTCCCACTTGCCTGACAACTTGTCTGGAGTTTTCATGAAAGCTTGGTGTCTTGATAGGGACAGTTAGACGCTGGCCTTGGATGGATGGGCTCCTCTGATTCTCTACAAGTAGGTCTTAGAGCCTCTCCACTAGGTCTCTTCATTAAAATAGTCAGGCTACCTTCTGACTGTATATAGACTGCACTGCAGCTCAGCTCTATACAATACGAGGCTGAAACTATAAATCCGCTTTAGAGCTAGATCTGAAACTGACAAGGTATCATTTTCTCCACATTTCATTGGTTAAAGTATCACAGGCTAACTCAGATTCAAGAAGGGAGGAAATAGTCCACACTTTTTCATGGAAATAGTGTCAAACTATTCACAGCCATATTTAAGTCACAGAGTATCCATAGCAGCATTGTTCATAACAATAATATAATAATTTAAATGTTCATCTATAGGAGGAAAATTGTAGTTCATATAGCGAAACACTGTGTAACTGTAAAATCTCAATGGAGGGACAGTTCCCTGCTGTCAAATAGATGAGTATTAGGAATTTTGAATAGAAAAAAATCAAGTCAAGAAATATTACAGAGTGTGTTACATTGTTATAAAACTATATCTACAAATCTCATAAGCAAATAAATCTAATAGATATATGGGTAGTTATATATATATATATATATATATATATATATATATATATATATATATATATATGAATTTCAAACAATATTTGGGAAAAAAGTTGTCTCGGAAGGAGACACTAGCATAGGACAGAGGAGGAAGACTCAGAACCACGAGTTTTGTGTAAACTTGTAGCTCTTAAAATTATTATTATGCTCATATATGTTAAATAGATTATTTAGCACATGAGTGCTGCATTTAAAAAATATGTTTTGTATTCCTGGAACTGGAAAATACCCTCAGGCCCATCTTGCCTTTAGAATTGATTTATTATTCTGTTGTTCTTAGGAATTTCCTTTAACTTCTTACAAGCAGTTATGCATTTAAAAAAAACTGTATATATATATATATTTTGTTTGTTTCTTTAATATATGTGTTAAAGGTATTTTATAGAAGGAGTGTTTTCCAGAATTACCACTTGACTATACTCCTAGAGACAGATATTGGTTCTAGCCTCTTCTCTGTGTGCTTGTGTGTGTGTGTGTGTGTGTGTGTGTGTCCTTTCCCTGAGCTTATATATGCTGTGTATGGACCTCCTGGATCTGTGGCTGTCAACTGACAGAGGAGTCTTTCCACTAGGAGGGTTTTGAAAATATGTGGAGAAGTTTTACATTGTTATAATGGCAGTCATTCCAAGCCACTGAACATCAGTGATAAATGTACAGCAATTAACAAAGAATCGTTCATCCAAAAAGTAAATATTGAAAAGCACTCCCCTAGATTGATGATATGTCTCTTACTTAACCTTTCTCTTATTTACTTTCCTTCCCGACCTCCTTTTCCCTGGGAAATTTTCTCTACTTTTTTTTTTCTAGTTTATCTATTGATTCCACTTTTTATAGCAATTATATTTTTAATTTCTAAGAGTTTTTACTTTGATCATCCCTTTTGTGACTTTCTGTCCCTGTTATATGTCAGTAGTAATTTCTCCCCTGTCTTCATTTTAGTACTTACATTATTTTAAGTTTATTCTGTTTACTGAACTATCTCTGGGTAATTTGGATTAATCATTCTGTGTCTGTATCTTGGTCTTTCACTTTCATACTCTTTATGTCCCTGGCAATCTTTTGTTGAAGTTTCATTTTTTTTTTCTTTTGCTCATGTCTGGATAGATATTATTGTATAAGTAATTTTTCTGCCAACTTCCTCCTTAAATGGGAACTCTGGCTGGCTGCTCAGATATACACATTAGACAGGACTTGGCCAACTAATTAGTGGGTTTTCATTTTTGAAAAATAAATCCAAAGAGCAAATCCAAGTGTGCACCATCCTAAAACTAAAAGAGGAAGTTGTTTATCCATGGTACTCATACCCACTATAAACATCCCCCAATTTGTTGGTTTACTTTCTTTGGAAGAGATTACTCTCTTTCCTTTGAATTTCTAGCTACCTTCATGAGGGTAGGAAGTCAAGTCTGACATGTGTTTTTTCATTATACAAATTCACCAGGCTAAGAAGGCAAGTTTGGCTGAATGGCAGACCATCAAGACTTGAAAATCCTCAAAAAGTTACCTCTGGGTCAGCAGTTACCATGGAAGGAAGTGACCTGGGAATGGTGAAAGTTTCTTACACAGTCCATCAATTAATCTTCATGATTTTAGATATATATAAATATTTTCAATCTTCTTGATAGTTGAGATGTTATGTCAAAGAAGGGTGGCTGCCATCTGCAATGAGGTTTTCTCCTCTATTACTTGAAGCTTTAGCCATCTCTGCTTAAGCTTCTTATGAGCTCTCATTATCCACTACTACAATGTTTTTTAAATCTTTTAAAAATGGATGATGCTCCCTCCTTTTCCTCTTGTCTTCTGTATTCGTGCTACACATGCCTGGGTGATGAATGTATGTGTGTAGTTAATTATCATGTACAATGTATTTTATGTATACATTTTCAGAATTACAACCATGAGAATATTGGAGCCAGAGTAATAGGATACAAAATTGGTGAGTCACAATCCATATTGTTTTGAATTACCTATATAAAATTTATGTTAGCCTTGAATTATTCCAATCAAAGGAGAAAGGGGCACACAATCTGTTTATTTTGTTTTCTTAGAGTATATATTAAAAATAGACGAATGAACATCTAGAAGATAAAATATTTCAGCAGAGTGCTTCCTTGGGATGTTGGGAGCCCTGTAATGTCTCTTGGAATTCAAAAAGCTCTTACATAAAACATTTGGATGACTTTAAGTGTAAATGTAAATAAATGAAAATCATAAGGATTAAATTTTCTTTGACTTACACATGAAAGTTTTGAGGGAAAAGATTTTTGGCACATAGTCTCTGGACCCAGCAAAACAGGAACTACGGTAAAAATTTACCAAAGTAGTTCACAAAACTCACAAAATTCATAAGAAAAAGGTTTCCTAATAAAAAGATAGATAATTAACATTATTATAATAATGTTAAATCTTTATAACTTAGTTGTTTGCTTGGGAATAGAGCATCTTACAAGTTAAATTTTATTAGGTCAGCCTTATATTTACCTAGTATACTTAAATAGAGACACACATTTTGCTTCTAAAATTGTGAACTGTCATCTAAAATCAGGTAACAGATAGGTAACAATGATAGTTAATATTTCTATGCATACACATACACAAAGGGAGGATCAGAGTTTTGTTTAAAAGTTTTCCCATTGCTCAAAACTCTTCCTTGGTATGGTACTACCCATGTGTATATATGTTTATAACAAGTTTATGCTCCTGATACGACAGTCATACAAACTGTAACATGTTGTTTACAGATCCTGATGCTCTAAGGACAATATCAGTGCTATGATTGTTCAGAATTTGAAAAGGCATGAAGGATTTAATATCAAACATGAACTTCATTGTAATTAAATAGATGGACTTAATTTAAAGCCAAGTGTATTTCCATTCCCTTACTTCCTAATACAAAATAGAAGAGGCAGAAGGATACTATCACATAAGAACAATTTCAACCAGAATAGTCTTAACTGGAAGGTTAATGATTGTAAATAAGATTCAGTTTAAACAACCAAATGGAACTGAATGTTCTGCCAGAAGCAGCAAAAATATATCTCAAGGTAATAAACTATACTATCTTCAGGACTGTATCCAGGGAAATAATCATCTTAATTCTCTCAGCAGATGATATCTATATTAGAGTAAGGGATTTTTTTTTCCATGAAGTTTATAATCTGCAACTGATAATGAACCAGGTTTATTTTGTGCCAGGTACATCCAGGAAATTTGCTTATTTTTGGCTGTTCTTATTGTTTTATGAGGGTAGCATTGTAGAAAGAAATTGGAAAACAGACACTTAGGACCAAGCACACTAAGTCCAGTTCACTTCAAGAGAGCGGAATGGATTCAGAATCTTCTTCAAAATGAAGAATCTATTCTTGTAATTATTGCTAACCTCCCAAAACAAGGGCTATTAATTTGCGTGAAAGGACCAATTGTAGATTTTAGATTGGATACACATCACAGAGCAGTGATGACTAAATGCTGCTCACATTAGAATTACTTGAGAAACTTTTAAAAAACATAGAATCCTGAAGACCAACCCAGACATCATGAATCAGAATCTCTTGTGTTGGAAGCTACTGCATCGTAAGACATAGAAAGGAAGAACTTCTCCCGTGACTTCTCTGCAGGATCTTCTCTGATAACTGAAGATGGTTGGGATAGGAGTGGCACCAAGAAGCCTCCTATCATATCACCAGGGGTGCTTGCCTGTTCATCATTTTCCTGTCCTGACTTAACTTAACCTGATGCCACTCCACGGTCACTATGCTTGTAAAGGGCAGTGCATGAGTGTGGAAACTTTCACAGAGAATGAAACGAAAGAACTAATATATACAGAGAATGCATTACATGCTAGATACTTATTGCATTTTATACATCCTATAACTAAAACCTCTCACCACTCCCATGGGGAGTGTACTACCATTATTGAATAGATTATACTGATTAGGGTACCAGTGGGGAAAAGAATGGGACATTGCAACCAGGTCACAAGGCATGCAAGTGACAGAACTGGAATTCAGATTCAGTTCCAGTCCTTTTAAAAATAACATGAGAGATATAATTCTTTTATCCTTTATTCCTTGGAATATGAGGACGCTGGTAAAATATAATGGAACCTCTTTTCTTCATTATAGGTGTGTGGGGAGACAGGTATGTCTCTTCTGACAAATCTAGAAATCTAAAAATTGTGACAACCGGTTTGAGAGATTATCTTGATACCACAGACTACCTAATTTCTATCTTACATTGTTTAACTTTTAGGAAATGTATAATCAGTATTTCAAATGTCTGATTTCATTATTATGAATTTATCATATTGATTGAATTAGATTTAGCAGCTTGTTTTTATTTATTAGCTTATTTCAAGAAAGGAAAGTGCTTCATTTATTGAAGAAAATTGACAAAACAAATAGGTTCTTTAAAGAAAATTGCATACTACAAAAGTGTTAAATCTATAAATCTAGTTGTTGCCTTCATTTTCTTCTTCTGTGATTTTTATTAGACACCTTGTAAAAAATATTCAGAAATAGAAGCATGTACAACCAGGTGGAAAGCCAGATGGTCTCATAATTTTGTACACAGCCTTTTGTGACTGGCTCTAACAATAATTGCAATCAGTGCACTTCACATTAAAGGAAAGTGTTTCTGCCCATATTGGCTTTCTAATATTTTTATTCATTCATTCAAAAATGTCCATTTTTCACGTACACTTGCTGGGAATTTGAAATTGAACAAATGGCTCTTGGAATAAGATTAGAAATCAACTTTAGAGTTTATAGACTGGACATTCTGCAAGCTCCTTGGAAAAAAACAATCAATCGAGTTTAATTTCTTGGAGGTTCTGTTTCACCAATGACAGTGTTTGACATGCAATTATGGTTCTTCTAATACTTGGTGAATGAATAGGCAATTGCACAGCAGGGACTATTCTTTGCATGGTGTATTATTTTTCTATTCACTCTATATATTTCTATACATACCACTGTCTTCACCAATACTCAGACAAGTGGCATGTCACTTCCCCTTTCATATGAGTCAATTTAATGAGATGTCACTTTGAAAAATATCCTTGAACACAGTTTAGAATGTTCTTTCTTTTGCAGTGTGGATATTATGAAAAACAAAAGAGTCTGAGAGGCCCTTGGGCCCCTTCAGATGATCATGAGGAACAGACATTGCAAAATAACTGAACATCTTGCTTTCCCAAGGGGGGAGGTGAGTGCATCACCAGATGCAGATGTGTTCTTAGTTGTTGTTGTTTTTTGACACGTGCATAGAGTACACATGCATCAAATAAAATAAACACAAATGTGCTCTTTACAGGAAAGACACCTGGCTTTTGGGAATGTTAGAAGTCCACATGATGCCTCAGAAAAATGCCTAAAAGGAAATGTAACTCAGCATTAAATTCAATACTAAAATCCCTCGATTTGAACTCTAAATTAAATTACCATTTCCATTAGCATGCAAGTAATACTTACATGCCTAAGCTTTCCTAAAACCCATAATCCTGGAAAGAAACAGTCCCATGGCCTGCAAGTATCGGAATTAGTTCTGTTTCACAGAAGAAAAGGCAAAAAGAGAAAAAAGAGCTAATATCACTGAGCACTTAGCATATTCCAGGCATCATGCATGATGTTTTATTTAGGTCACCTCCTTCCCTCTCTTTGTGAAGGGACAAACAACAATTGGAAAACAAATAATAGTATATATTTCAACAAAAAATATTCTTTTCATAATTATTGCCTGCTATAGGCATTTTATATTTACCAGTCTAGGGTAAGATGTAGCAAAAATAAAAGAAAATAATTGGGATTCCCTGGTGGCGCAGTGGTTGAGAGTCCGCCTGTGGGTTCGTGCCCTGGTCTGGGAAGATCCCACATGCCGCAGAGCGGCTAGGCACATGAGCCATGGCCTGCTGGCCTGCGTGTCCGGAGCCTGTGCTCCGCAACGGGAGAAGCCACATCAGTGAGAGGCCCGCGTACCACAAAAAAAGAAAAAGAAAGAAAAGAATTTTAAAAACAACATGTTTTTCTTTAACTTGCTACTTGAATTTCTATCATTGGAAGCCTCAACCTGTAACTGAAAGAGTGGTCCGGCTGCTCGCCGCTCCAAAGCCAATAAAGAGGCAAGGTTGGTGGAAAGGGAAGTTTGCTTTATTTGGGATGCTGGCAACCAGGGGTGGGAGAGTGGGGCAGGGCAGTCTCCTGTCCAAAGGCTGACTCCCTGACCCTGCAACCAGTGGACAAAAGCTTTTATAGGCTGAGGGAGGGGCTACATGCAGAAACAGCACAGGCAGCTCTGACAGTAATCTTGAAATTGGCCATCGATGGTCTGACCAGCATCATCTTGATTGTTTTAGGTACAGTTAGTCTTCAGTTCCAAGGTCAGTTTGTTCTCATTTACTTGAGGCTAGTTCTTGGAAATGGGGCAGCTTATGCCATGGCTACAGTCTGATCATCAAGTAGTTAACTTCTTCCACGTGGTAGATGTTTCAGTATCTATAAGACAGCTCACAAGATATGGCTCAGAATACTACCTATAGCCCTTGAAGAAGAACTAAAAGCCCTTGACTATGCTTAATGACTAAACTATTATTATTCAGACTTGGACTGTTTTCCCTTGTTTCTGCATTTTCTCACTTCTCTGATTAAACTTACTCTTGGGCTAAAGTTTTTCCACACATGAAAGGCAGAAGGAGGACATGGGAGGAAGGACCATAGTGTCCTGATCTGCTTCAAACCCACTGAGACGCTCTCTCTCTGGTTAAAAAGGTGAGTTTCCTGGATAATCAAACTGCCATCTCCCGTGTCCCCATGAAAAGAATACAGCCAAATGCTTTTATTCTAAACTGGGTTGCCCTCTGGGTTGGATCAGGAAAAAAAAGATCTTTTTTATATCATTTCCATGTTTGAAAATCAGACGACACAAATGTGATGATTTACAGACTTACTGCACTGTACACCCGCACCAAACTCATATACCTTAAATAATTTTATTCTATTAAAAGGTGATGGTTCACCGTGGGGAAGTTATTTACCTATTCCAAGCTGAAATCTTCTCATCTGCAATACAGGACTTCCTGTAACATATACCTCAAAGGCTGGTTGAAAGTATTAATTTATATAATGCATGTTAACTTTTTTTTAACATCTTTATTGGAGTATAATTGTTTTACAATATTGTGTTAATTTCTGCTGTATAACACAGTGAATCAGCAATACATATACATATATCCTCATATCTCCTCCCTCTTGTGTCTCCCTCACACCCTCCCCATCCCACCTCTCTAGGTGGACAAAAAGCACCGAGCTGATCTCCCGGTGCTATGTGGCTGCTTCCCACTACCTATCTATTTTACATTTGATAGTGTGTATATGTCCATGTCACTCTCTCACTTCATCCCAGCTTACCCTTTTGCCTACCCGTGTCCTCAAGTCTATTCTCTACATCTTAATCTTTATTCCTGTCCTGCCCCTAGGTTTGTCAGAACCACTTTCTTACTTTAGATTCCATATATATGTGTTAGCGTAAGATGTTTGTTTTTCTCTTTCTGACTTACTTCACTCTGTATGACAGACTCTAGGTCCACCCCCCTAACTACAAATAATTCAATTTTGTTTCTTTTTAGAGCCGAGTAATATCCCATTGTGTATATGTGCCACATCTTCTTTATCCATTCATCTGTTGATGGACACTTCGGTTGCTTCCATGTCCTGGCTATTGTAAATAGAGCTGCAGTGAACATTATGGTACATGACTCTTTTAGAATTATAGTTTTCTCAGGGTATATGCCCAATAGTGGGATTGCTGGGTCACATGGTAAGTTTATTTTTAGTGTTTTAAGGAACCTCCATACTGTTCTCCATAGTAACTGTATCAATTTACATTCCCACGAACAGTGAAAGAGGGTTCCCTTATCTCCACATCATCTCCACATTTATTTTTTATAGATTTTTGAATGATGGCCATTCTGACTTGTGTGATTTGCATTTCTCTAATAATTAGTGATGTTGAGCAGCTTTTCATGTGCTTCTTGGCCATCTGTATGTCTTCCTTGGAGAAATGTCTATTTAGGTCTTCTGCCCATTTTTGGATTGGGTTGCTTGTTTTTTTGATACTGAGCTACATGAGCTGCTTATATATTGGGGAGATTAATCCTTTGTCAGTTACTTCATTGGCAAATATTTTCTCCCATTCCGAGGGTTGTCTTTTGGTCTTGTTTATGGTTTCCTTTGCTATGCAAAAGCCTTTAAGTTTCATTAGGTCCCATTTTTTTTATTTTTGGTTTTGTTTCCATTTCTCTAGGAGGTGGGTCAAAAAGGATCTTGTTGTGATTTATGTCATAGAGGTTTCTGCCTATATTTTCCTCTAAGAGTTTTATAGTGTCTGGCATTACATTTAGGTCTTTAATCCATTTTGAGTTTATTTTTGTGTATGATGGTAAGGAGTGTTCTAATGTCATTATTTTACCTGTAGCTGCCCAGTATCCCAAGCACCACTTGTTGAAGAGGTTTTTTATTCTCCATTGTATAGTCTTGCCTCCTTTATCAAACATAAGGTGACCATATGTGCGTGGCTTTATCTCTGGGCTTTCTATCCTGTTCCATTGATCTATATTTCTGTTTTTGTATCAGTACCATATTGTTTTGATTACTGTAGCTTTGTAGTATAGTCTGATGTCAGGGATCCTGATTCCTCCAGCTCTGTTTTTCTTTCTCAAGATTGCTTTGGCTATTTGGGGTCTTTTGTGTTTCCATACAAATTGGGAATTATTTTTGTTCTAGTTCTGTGAAAAATTTCATTGGTAGTTTGACAGGGATTTCATTGAATTTGTAGGTTGCTTTGGGTAGTATATTCATTTTCACAGTGTTGATTCTTGCAATCCAAGGACTTGGTGTATCTCTCCATCAGTTTGTATCGTCTTTAAATTTTTTCATCAGTGTCTTATGTTTGCCTGCATACAGGTCTTTTGTCTCCTTAGGTAGGTTTATTACTAGGTATTTTATTATTTTTTGTTGAAATGGTAAATGGGAGTGTTTCTTCAATTTCTCTTTCAAATTTTTCATCATTAGTGTATAGGAACGAAAGAGATTTCTGTGCATTAATTTTGTATCCTGCTACTTTACCAAATTCATTGATTAGCTCTAGTAGTTTTCTGGTAGCATACTTAGGATTCTCTATGTATAGTATCATGTCATCTGCAAACAGTGCCAACTTTACTTCTTCTTTTCCCATTTGGATTCCTTTTATTTCTTTTTCTTCTCTGATTGCTGTGGATAAAATTTACAAAACTATGTTGAATAATAGTAGTGAAGGATAACCTTGTCTTGTTTCTGATCTTAGTGGAAATGGTTTCAGTTTTTCATGTTGAGAATGATGTTGACTGTGGGTTTGTTATATATGGCCTTTATTATGTTGAGGAAAGTTCCCTCTATGCCTACTTTCTGAAGGGTTTTTATCATAAATGGGTGTTGAATTTTGTGGAAAGTTTTTCTGTATCTATTGAGATGATCATATGGTTTTTTGCCTTCAGTTGTTGATATTGTTTATCACATTGATTGATTTGCGTATATTGAAGAATCCTTGCATTCCTGGGATAAATCCCACTTGATCATGGTGTATGATCCTTTTAATGTGCTGTTGAATTCTGTTTGCCAGTATTTTTTTGAGAAGATTTTCATCTAGGTTCATCAGTGATAAATGCCTGTAATTTTCTTTTTTTGTGACATCTTTGTCTGGTTTTGCTATAAGGATGGTGGTGACCTCGTAGAATGAGTTTGGGAGTGTTCCTCCCTCTGCTATATTTTGGGAGAGTTTGAGAAGGATAGGTGTTAGCTCTTCTCTAAATGTTTGATAGAATTCACCTGTGAAGCCATCTGGTCCTGGGCTTTTGTTTGTTGGAAGATTTTTTATCACAGTTTCAATTTCAGTGCTTGTGACTGGCCTGATTATATTTTCTATTACTTCCTGGTTCAGTCTCGGAAGGTTGTGCTTTTCTAAGAATTTGTCCACTTCTTCCAGGTTGTCCATTTTATTGGCACATAGTTGCGTATAGTAATCTCTCATTATCCTTTGTATTTCTGCAGTGTCAATTTTTATTTCTCCTTTTTCATTTCTAATTCTATTGATTTGAGTCTTCTCCTTTTTTTTCTTGATGAGTCTGGCTAACGTTTTGTCAATTTTGTTTATCTTCTCAAAGAACCAGCTTTTAGTTTTACTGATGTATGCTTTTGTTTTCTTCATTTATTTTTCATTTATTTCTGATCTGATATTTATGATTTCTCTCCTTCTCCTAACTTTGGGGTTTTTGTTCTTTCTCTAATTGTTTTAGGTGTAAGGTTAGGTTGTTTATTTGAGATGTTTCTTGTTTCTTGAGGTAGGATTGTACTGCTATAAACTTCCCTCTTAGAACTACTGTTGCTGCATCCCATAGGTTTGGGGTCATTCTGTTTTCATTGTTATTTGTTTCTAGGTATTTGTTCATTTCCTCTTTGATTTCTTCAGTGATCTCTTGGTTATTAAGTAGTGTATTGTTTAGCCTCCATGTGTTTGTATTTTTTACAGATTTTTTCCTGTAATTGATATCTAGACTCATAGCACTGTGGTCAGAAAAGATGCTTGATACAATTTCAATTTTCTTAAGTTTACCAAGGCTTGATTTGTAACCCAAGATATGATCTACCCTGGAGAATATTCCATGAGCACTTTAGCAGAAAGTGTATTCAGTTGTTTGGGGGTGGAATGTCCTATAAATATCAATGAAGTCCATTTTGTTTAATGTATGACTTAAAGCTTGTGTTTCCTTATTTATTTTCATTTTGGATGATCTGTCCATTGGTGAAATTGGGCTGCTAAAGTCCCCTACTATGATGGTGTTACTGTCAATTTCCCATTTTATTGCTGTTAGCATTTGCCTTATGTATTGAGGTGCTTCTGTGTTGGGTGCATAAATATTTAGAATTGTTATATGTTCTTCATGTATTGATCCCTTGATCTTTATGTAGTGTCCTTCTTTGTCTCTTGTAATAGTCTTTATGTTAAAGTCTGTTTGGTCTGAAATGAGAATTGCTACTCCAGCTTTCTTTTGATTTACATTTGCATGGAATATCTTTTTCTATCCCCTCATTTTCAGTATGTTTGTGTCCCTAAGTTTGAAGTGGTTCTGTTGTAGACAGCATATATATGTGTCTTGTTTTGGTATCCATTCAGCCAGTCTATGTCTTTTGGTTGGAGCATTTAATCTATTTACACTTAAGGTAATTACGAATATGTATGTTCCTATTAACAATTTCTTAATTATTTTGGGTTTGTTATTTTAGATCTTTTCCTTCTCTTGTTTTTCCTGTCTAGAGAAGTTCCTTTAGCATTTGTTGTAAAGCTGGTTTTGTGGTGCTGAATTCTCTTAGCTTTTGCTTGTCTGAAAAGGTTTTAATTTCTCCATCAATTCTGAATGACATCCTTGCTGGGTAGAGTAATCTTTGTTGTATGTTTTTCCTTTCATCAATGGATTATGTCCTTCCACTCCCTTCTGGCTTGCAGAGTTTCTGCCTAAATATCAGCTGTTAACCTTATGGGGATTCCCTTGTATGTTATTTGTTGTTTTGCCCTTGCTGATTTCACTATTTTTTTCTTTGTGTTTAATTTTTGATAGTTTGATTAATATGTGTCTTGGCGTGTTTCTCCTTAGTTTATCCTGTATGGGACTCTCTGCACTTCCAGGACTTGATTGACTATTTCCTTTCCCATATTAGGGAAATTTTCAACTATAATCACTTCAAATATTTTCTCAGTCTCTTTCTTTTTCTCTTCTTCTTCTGGAACCCCTATAATTCAAATATTGGTTCATTTAATATTGTCCCAGAGGTCTCTGTGACTGTCCTCAATTCTTTTCATCCTTTTTTTCTTTATTCTGTTCTGTGGTAGCTATTTCCACTATTTTATCTTCCAGGTCACTTCTCTGTACTGCGTCAGTTATTCTGCTATTGATTCCTTCTGGAGAATTTTTAATTTCATTTATTGTTTTGTTCATCATGTTTCTGTTTGTTCTTTAGTTCTTCTAGGTCCTTGTTAAGTGTTTCTTGTATTTTCTCCATTCCATTTCCAAGGTTTGTGATGCTCTTTACTATCATTACTCTGAATTCTTTATCAGGTAGAATGCCGATTCCCTCTTCATTTGTTTGGTCTGGTGGGTTTTTACCTCAATCCTTCATCTACTGTGTATTTCTCTGTCTTCTCATTTTACTTACCTTACTGGGTTTGGGGGCTCCATGTTACAGGTTGCATGTTCGTATTTCCCATTGATTTTTGTTTTTGCTCCCAGTGGGTAAGGTTTTTTCAGGGTTATGTAGGCTTCCTTGTGGAGAGGACTGGTGCCTGTGTTCTGGTAGATGGGGCTGGATCTTGTCTTTCTGACAGGCAGGACTGCATCCGGTGGTGTGTTTTGGGTTTTCTGTGAACTTCTTATGATTTTAGGCATCCTCTCTGCTAATCTGTGGCCTTGTATTCCTATCATGTATGTTGTTTGGCATGAGGTATTCAGCCCTGGAAGTTGCTGATTTTTTAATGGAGCTGGGTCTTTGCTTTGAGACAGAGATCTCTGGAAGAGGTCTCACCAGTTGATATTACGTCGGACCAGGAGGACTCTAGTGGTCCAATGTGCTGAACTGAGCTCTCCCACCTCAGAGGCTCAGGTCTGACACCCTGCCGGAGCACCAAGACCAGGTCCTAGAGAGGAGGTGTGGCAGGGCATGACATGCAGGGCCACAAGGAAAATCGCCCTGGCGGTCACAGGCAGAAGACAGGAGTTCAAGGAGAGCTTAGGCTTTCACATTTATTGGGGTTTCTTTCATTCACAGTTTCTCTCTCAGGGCGTTTTTCCTTTTGAGGAGCTCAGGAGTTATTCATGTTGACTGTTAAGCACAGAGCAAATGCTAATGAAAATATGCCATTTTTCCCATCTTGCCCCAAATGGTGAGATCTGGGAAAGAGATTTAGTGATGGTCACAGATTCCCAAAGTTTTTTTTTTTTTTTTTAAGTTTCTGCTTTATAACAAAGTGAATCAGTCATACATATACATCTGTTCCCACATCCCTTCCCTCTTGTGTCTCCCTCCCTCCCACCCTCCCTATCCCACCCCTCCAGGCAGTCACCAAGCACCGAGCTGATCTCCCTGTGCTATGCGGCTGCTTCCCACTATCTATCTACCTTACGTTTGGTACTGTATATATGTCCATGACTCTCTCTCGCTTTGTCCCAGCTTACCCTTCCCTCTCCCCATATCCTCAAGTCCATTCTCTAGTAGGTCTGTGTCTTTATTCCCGTTTTACCCCTAGGTTCTTCATGACATTTTTTTTCTTAAATTCCATATATATGTGTTAGCATACGGTATTTGTCTTTCTCTTTCTGACTTACTTCACTCTGTATGACAGACTCTAGGTCTATCCACCTCATTACAAATAGCTCAGTTTCGTTTCTTTTTATGGCTGAGTAATATTCCATTGTATATATGTGCCACATCTTCTTTATCCATTCATCTGATGATGGACACTCAGGTTGTTTCCATGTTCAGGTTATTGTGCATAAAGCTGCAATGAACATTTTGGTACATGTCTCTTTTTGAATTATGGTTTTCTCAGGGTATATGCCTAGTAGTGGGATTGCTGGGTCATATGGTAGTCACTGATTCCCAAAGTTTTGTTGTTGTTGTTTTTCTTATCCCATCAAACTCCTATTCTATACTTGCTGAGAGATGTCTGAATTGTTGAGAGTGCACAGCTTAGGCCTGAGGTACATCCCTCATAATGTACACAGTTATTTCCATAGACAACCATACAACATTTTAAAAATATATTGTTAAAATACTGGCAAACAGAATCCAACAACACATTAAAAGGATCATACACCATGATCAAGTGCAGTTTATCCCAGTAATACAAGGATTCTTCAGTATACACAAATCAATCAATGTGATACACCGTATTAACAAATTGAAGAAGAAAAACCATATGATTATCTCAGTAGATGCAGAAAAACTTTCTACAAAACTCAACACCCATTTATGATAAAAACCTCCAGAAAGTAGGCATAGAGGGAACTTACTTCAACATTATGAAGGCCATATATGACAAACTCACAGCCAACATTATTCTCAATGGTGAAAAATCGAAACCATTTCTTCTAAGATCAGGAACAAGACAAGGTTGTCCACTCTCACCTCTATTATTCAAAATGGTTTTGGAAGTTTCAGCCACAGCAATCAGAGAAAAGAAATAAAAGGAATCCAAATCGGAAAAGAAGTAAAGCTGTCACTGTTTGCAGATGACATGATACTATACATAGAGAACCCTAAAGATGCTACCAGAAAACTACTAGAGCTAATCAATGAATTTGGTAAAGTAGCAGGATACAAAATTAATGCACAGAAATCTCTGGCATTCCTATACACTAACGATGAAAAATCTGAAAGAGAAATTAAAGAAACATTCCCATTTACCATTTGAACAAGAAGAATAAAATACCTAGGAATAAACCTACCTAAAGAGACAAAAGACCTGTATTCAGGAAACTATAAGACACTGATGAAAGAAATTAAAGATGATACAAACAGATTGACAGATATACCATGTTCTTGGATTGGAAGAATGAACATTGTGAAAATGACTATACTATCCAAAGCAATCTATAGATTAAATGCAAGCCCTATCAAACCACAATGACATTTTTCACAGAACTAGAACAAAAATTTTCCAATTTGTATGGAAACACAAAAGACCCCAAATAATCAAAGGAATATTGATAAAGAAAAAAGGATCTGGAGCAATCAGGCTCCCTGTCTTCAGAATATAGTACAAAGCTACAGTAATCAAGACAGTATGGTACTGGTGCAAAAACAGAAAAAATGGTTCTGAAGAAGCTAAGGGTCAGACAGGTATAAAAACACAGATGTAGAGAATGCATTTGCGGCCCAGGGTAGGGGGAAGGGTAAGCTGGGATGAAGTGAGAGAGTGACATGGGTGTATATACACTATGAAATATAAAATAGAGAGCTAGTGGGAAGCGGTGGCATAGCACAGAGAGATCAGCTCGGTGTTTTGTGACCACCTAGAGGGGTAGGATAGGGAGGATGAGAGGGAGATGCAAGAGGGAGGAGATATGGGAAAATATGTATTTGTATAGCTGATTCACTTTTTTATAAAGCAGAAACTAACACACCATTGTAAAGGAATCATACTCCAATAAAGATGTTAGAAAAAAAAACAGGTTAAAATAATAAAAGAAACTAATAGAAAAGAATATGTATATTATTAACATGTCTGTAATTTGGATTATATTTTTCCCACTAAGACATAATATTAAATGCTTTTTTAAATACTTAATCATATAATATAAAAAGCAATATGAATATTAAAATACAATTTTAAAAAAAAGTTTAATTCTCCAGACCACTGTTTATTATACCTCCATCACTTTCTGGAAACTAAATATATAGGAGAAGATCTTATGTTTGGGGGGATGTCTGTTTCTTGAGATAAGATTAAACTCTTTGTTAAAAAACTTTCCTCAGGCAACTATATTATTTTAATAAACTCTTGTTAAAAATGACCAAGTAACTGTATATCAGGGAAGACAAATCAGTCTTATCTTGCATATCAATGGTGATCTATTTACAGTGTATGTCTGCCCATCAGAATGTTATATAGTACATCTAGTAAGTGATGTGTCTACAGCAAACCCAGGAGGAAAGAGGCCTAAAAGCTGTATATTTGTTATTCTGTTTTTGTTTTTTTTTTTCTTTTAGTATCTTCTCAACACATAAACATTATAGGTAAAATAAAACTGATGTTTCTCACTTTAAATAGATAATTAAGAAAATTTTAAAGATGGAATTGAGGGGAAATGTTTTACACAAACCATGAAAAGTTGGTATTCTTCTTTTGAGGACCTGGTACCCTCTTGTTATTTACTTTTTAAAGTGTGGTTAATAATTTGAGTGGATTTTGCACTGGTGATTTCAACATTTAAGATGATAAATGAACAGGTTGAATGAGAGTAGGACAGTTGGTAACAATGGACAGACCAAGGGTCAGCAGAATCAATGCATCACTCTGTTGCCCTTCACACACATATCCTGAGCAAATCATTTGATAGTGTAAATGCTCAGTTTTCTCATTTATTAAATGAACTTGTTCAGACTTATATAACTTAAAGTTTGGAGAAGAGTTTCTTCAGGTATTATTATCCAATGCATTTTTTTCTTCCCATACTTTTATAAGAAAAATAAAAGAGAAACAGTAAAATCTTATGTCATTACATACAATATTTTTCTTGATAATAAATTTATTATTATTATCATTATGTAGAAAGATTGCAGATCCCATATGACATGAGTACTCTTTCTTCTTATATTAAAAATACTATATTCCTTTTAATAAGACTGATCTATTCTACATGTAAAGAGCAACAGGAAACACATATTGCAATATGTGTTTGCACTTGTTTGCAATAAGATTAATAAAAAGTCTTTTGCTGTTACAGGTAAATGGTTTTATTATACCAAATCCTCATGTGTACAATTATTTGTAATTTAAATGTGTTTTTGTCTTATTTTGGACCTATGTATTCTCTTATAAAATTTAATTCTTGTTCCTTTTGCTGTGTATTGAAATATCTGTAGTTTTAAAGGTTTGAACTTTCTCCCCTCTCTTTTTTTCTCATTCATAAAATTCTAATACATAGAATTATCTATGTTGTTAAGTCCCATACCAGAAATGTATACCTGAATCGATGCCCTTTAGGGAGACATAGTATAAAAATATCTGCATAATCTACTGTGATAGCTTATTTTATGTGTCAACGTGGCTGGGCACAAGGTGCCCAGATATTTATTAAAACATTATTCTGAGTGATTCTGTGAGGGTGTTTCTGGATGATATCATATAAATCAGTGGTCTTCAAGTAAAACAGATTGTCCTCCATTATGTGGGTGGGACTCATTTAATCAGCTGAAGACCTGAATAGAACAAAGAGATCAGTCACCTCTGAGCAAAAGAAAATTTATAGCTGACAGTCTCTTAGACTTGAACTGGAATATCGTCTCTTCTAGGTTTCTGGCCTGTCTGCCCATCCTGCAGTAGATTCTGTTACCAATTCCATCATCCTGATCTGAGCTTTTAGTCTCTTAAAATTACCACCTGACTTTTCACCATGTTTCTAGTTTCTCCTTCTCCAACCTAATGCACATACCACTACTATCAGTTTTATCTTTTTAACATGATTTTGGAAATGTAATCTCCCCTCTTACAAACTTCCACTTTCTGAATGAAGGTCACACTGTAGGTTGGCATTCAGGACATTTACTGTCTGGAACAAAACTCTCAATTTTACCATATTCAGATGAATTGGATTATTATTCAGATGAACTGGATTATTATTTGCTCTTTAAGCAGAGTTTGAATATATGTACCTTTCTGGATTTGGGACGTGACCACATTCTTTCAGAAGACTGTCCTCTAGATTAAATAACCCATTACAGCCAAGAACTTCCTGATTTCCCCAAGTCACTACCTTGCTCCACCAACTGCCTTAGTCTCTGTGCTTCATTTAATGTGTATATTATGCTTCTTTGTATTGAAGATGTTTGTATATCCCCTTTATACTGATGTGATAATCATGTTGATGTGCATATTGCCTTCAAAAATGTATGTGATATAAGGAATGAATGAAAGTAAAATACATTTTATGACTTACAAAATAATTCCACAATGATATATTCCTTTTTTTTAATACTGTGGAAATAACTGGCTAAGAAATATAGAAACAATTAATTACATGGATTTTATATGCATGATATAAAATATAATAATGTTTTAAAATAAAAGCATATTTGATATCACATATACATGAATTATGCTATGATCAATTTAAGAAATTTCTATTTCAGTTTCTTTATATTACATACCAATTATTGTCACTCTTTCTGAAATTTCTTTGGAGAAAATGCACATGAGGCACAGGGATCTAAGAGGGAAAAAATCCAGGATGGAAAGCCCTAATCTGACCTACCAACAAAAGTCCTTTGAAAATAAGTGATTTTCTTTCTTCTCTTGGCAGTGCCATTTCAATCTCTAAGAATTTCCTATTCACTACTTGACCTTTCAAATGAGGTCATCACCAAAGGAAATGTCTTATTTCAAGAGTAACTGCTGACTTTAGAGATCTTAGGGAGTTTCAGAGTATCGACCTTTTTAGATCCTGTTCTGGAGGGGAAAAGTAAGCAAGAGCTATTTGCCAATGAAATCACTTGCCAGTGAATTTCAAAGCACTTGGGTGTTTCATGAAAGTATAGCTCTGCTCTATAGAACTGAACTCTATATAATTCTAGCATTTCAAAATATTTCTTAATTGCTTATATCATAACCTAATACTTTGTTGATTGAGGATTGTCACCTGTAAGATAAGTTTATATTTATTTTAGAAACCTAAAGTTATGAAAGCAAGATAAAATTTGAGCTGAAAAAAAATTCTGTCAAACAAAATATGTCCATATTATTCACTGCATTGTTTCATCAAATTCAAATAAGACACTAATTTCCTATAAGTCTATTTATGTGTGCAAAACACTTTATTTGAACTTTTTAGAAAAAAGATATAGATATACATCTTAAGGTAATTTACAATTCTAAGAAGGAAGAGCCAAATCTGACTACTTGTTGGATCTGTTTCTTTTATTTTAACCTTTGCGTCCCGTTGCTTTTGTTCACTAAAGGATACTGTCCATATATAATGGCCTGCCTCTGGGAACCCTGCCCCTCTGCCTGAATGTTAAACCAAAGTGCCTTTGTTTAGGGAAACATCCGGACCTTCTCCACCTGTGGATGGCTGCAAGAAAGAAGAAATTAATACATCTCCTTCCCGAGGCTGGACATTCCAGGTGATATTTGCAAAAATTATGGCCTTTTTACTTTACTTCCTCATCTCTTCCCCCTCTCTGAGCTGTAAAAGAAACTGTCATCCAAACCCCAATAAGAGGGTTATTTTGAAACTTTAGTCTGCCATCTTCTTGGTCTGCCAGCTTTCTGACTTTCATATTTCTTGCTTCAACACCTCGTCTCTGATTCATTGGCCTGTTGTATGGTGAGCAGAGTGAGCTTGGACCTGGTAACACAATGATCATATAAAAGTAGCTATAGTGCTAAAATTTCCACTGAGGCATTTGATCTTTTCAAAGTTTTATGATGTCCAAGGACTAATTAAGACAGGAAATTAGTGAAATATGTTTGCCTCATAAAGATATGCTTGTCACAAAAAGTAGTTGTGGAGGTTTTGAACCAAGAAATTGAGTTGTGCAGAAATTATATTGTAACTGCATCAAATTTCTTTGTCTTGACAAATTGGGTCTATTATCAACATTGTTGTCACATGATCAGTTAATATTTTTAAATAACAGATACTGAATGTGCTCATAAGCATTTCTGAGGCCATGTTAGGCCAAAATATCTCAGAAGTTGACCCTGAGCCTAGGATTTGAGAGCCAGTGATTTAATAAGGAAGTTCTCCCAGGAGAAACTAGTAAGGAAGGGTAGGAAAGAGGAAAGGAAGAAACAAAGGCTTTGTTCTTGGTTTGTATTTTAAAAATATAAAGAGCCATTTTAGTAAAGTCACCAAAAAACATATTTTTCATAATTTTTAACAGTAGTCATTGCAAAATGTTTTGTAATTTGTAGGAATTTTAAATTAACATTTGCAAACATTTCTTTGCCATTTTTAACTACCAGTGTTTTTCCAGGCAATTTTAGCTGAACACCCAAAAGGTGTCCCAAGCCATATCAAGTACAATCAATATGTTTGTGAAAGCAAGGGACAAAAAAACAAATATATAAAATTTATAATTTAGTACGGTCTGTACAGTTCTTTTTTTCTCACTATGTTCACCATTACATAGAGTTTATTCAGTCATATACTATAATACTTCATTTAAGAGTGGCATCCTCTTTAAAAATAACTTTGGAGAAGGGACCTCCCTGGTGCAGTGACTTAAGACTCTGCACTCCCACTGCAGGGGGCACATATTGGATCCCTGGTCAGGGAAGTAAGATCCTGCATGCCATGCAGTGTGGCCAAAAAATAAAAAATAATAATAAAATAAAATAAGATTGGGGTTAGTTTAGCTTGGTTTAGCTCAAGTGAGTAATTAAATGGAAATCATTCAAGTGTCACTGTTGCTAAATTTCAATGAATAAACTATTCAGTATAATACCTTTGTCTGCTATACTTTCATATTTCTTTTCATTAATATCTCATAGTTTTAAGGATAGATTCATAGTTGAGATAGGAGATGTTCTGGTAAGAACTTCATGTGTAGCCACCTAATCACCTCTTTGTACCTCTTATATGCTACCCGTACTGGTAATAAACAAGAGCAATCAGAGAGTGCATGGTTTCATCAAAGGTAAAAGAAGGATAGAAGAATTAAGTTAACTCTATGACATTCAAATTTTTTTTCCCTAATCATTTTTAGCCCTATGACCTACAAAATGAATTAGTCCTTTTGATATTTAAAGGCAATATCTGTAAGTTTTGATTGTTAACTGATATTTATCTCCTTGACTTGATAAAGAGTTTAAAGTATAGATACTTACGAACGTGATTGCCTTCAATAGCGACTCTAAGGCTGTACACACACCCAGTAAATGTTTGTTCCTTCTTGTTTGGGCTATTTTTTTCCTTTTGTGGCTAAGAAACCATATTAGGTGAAAATGTTAAGTTCCTTAAAGGAGACTACTTCTTAAATCTATGTACCTCAGCCTCATACAGGGGTTACATTTTTAATTTATGCTGAGATGTAAAAAGTTGTATTGATGTATTTTATCCCACAGGTGTATTTGAATTTTTAAAGAGGAATAGTTAATATAAATGTTAATCCAAAATGTTCAAGGACTGATTAGGAATATTCCAAGAAAAGGAATTTTCCCAAAGTAATGAGCCTGCAGAGCACTGTGTGGACAGCAGTGTGAAATGGTATGAAAAATGTTGAGAATGGGGAACATTCTAATCTAACTGAAACATAAAGTGTGAACAGGAATGAGGCAAGGCAAGTGAGGATTAGGCTTTGAAAGCCAAATCTTGAAAAACCTTCTACAAAATAAACTAATAATAATGGTTGACATACACGAATTGCTATACTTTTCAGATAACACAAACTCAGTGCCCTTTCCTGGGATATCAATTTTTGTTTAGAATGCGGGAGTGAGGGGTGTGGGAGTAGGAAGTGCATCACATTCCTATGAAAATAAACACTGAGGAGTAGATGAGAAATTAACTTGAAAAGCTCATTAGATCAGATATTTGTAACAGGCTGCCAAGCTATTCACCTTCTAGTCTCCAGGAATAAACAAGTATTCTTCTCTGTTCTTTATACTGTGATGGAAAATTCAAAGAAACATTTGTCTATTTCAAATTTCCTGAATATATTAGTATCGGATCTAATTACCATAATAATTATAGAAGCTAAGTAAATCATCATCCCTATTTCACAAATGAAGAAACTAAGGCTTACAGGGTCAAAATAACTTTTCCAGGCTTGTGTAACCAACAAATAAGAGCAGGGACTTTACCAAACTAAACTTTGCTATTCCCAAAATGCTGTACTATATTAAGTAAATAAATTTTTAGACAAAAATGACAAGTCCTGTGAACATTTAAAATAGTGAAGCGTCACACACACACACACACACACATGCACACACATGCACACATACTACATGGAAGAAGGAGGAGGCATTTGGGCATTTGACATTGTCCTGGTAAGAAATGATAAGGACTGAACTAATGTATAATTAGATCCCTTTACTATGAGAGGCTAAATTAATCTTAGAAATTTTACTTTCTTTGGTAATGAAGTGACTACTTCAGTCATCATTAAATGTTTATAGGGTATACATGAATAAATCACATTGTTACTTCCAAAGATGGATATCTCATGACATTGAAAAGATGTGGAGAGACAAATAAGCCAATATTTTTAAGCCTTAACACATTTGTAAGTGTACGGAGCATCCAATTTATTTTGATATAATCACTGGTGAAAGTAATGCCATCAAGCATTAGTGGAGGCTTTTAACTAAAATCATGTGCTATGTAAAGCTGTTGGACAGAGTTTAAAGGATCAGAATGTTGGAGGATATAAAAAAAATAGCAAATGCTCAGTTGCTCTTGTAAGAGATTTTAAATTAAAGCAGCAAACTCTTTAAAGCATCACACAATAGGTAGAAGAAAAACGAAAGCTAATTAACCTCAATTCTTTTTCAGTTGTAGAGCTTTGTAATAATCTTCCACGGAGTTCATGACCAGAGGATTACTAGACCTTGAGAATTTTTGGAGAAGGGGTCAAGGTGGGAGCCAAAGCAGCCATGTGAAACTCCACTGGCCTGCCTGGACATGTCTGAGCCAGATGTACACTTCTGGTCCAGATTTAGAAACAGGTTAAAAAATAAGGTATTGTGTACATATATCAATGTTACAAAATATGTTTGTATGAATATACACATATATGCATGTTATTAGAATATGGAATAATATGTATTAATCATAATACAGAATAGTTTGACAACACATTTTAAAAACCTTAAAATACACCGTTTAATCTAGCTTTTCATTTCTACCAATTTATATTAAAGATATTATCAGAAGGAAATGTGAATATTTATTAATATACTGTTCGTGGCAGGTTATTTATAATAGCAAAATATTACCATAATCTTAATTTTTTAATTGAGGTATAATTGACATAATGTGAGTTTCAGGTGTACAACATGATTCAATATTTTTATCTATTGTAAAATGATCACCACAGTAAGTCTAGTTAACATCTGTCCCCACACGTAGTTACAAATTATTTTTCTTGTGATGAGAACTTTTAAGGTCCACTCTTTTAGCAACTTTCATATATGTAATACAATATTATTAACTATAGTCACCATTCTGTACATTACATTCCAGGACTTATTTTTTTATAGCTGGAAGTTTGTACATTTTGAACTCCTTCACCCATTTCACAATCTCCCCAAAACCCACCTCTGGCAACAACAAATTTGTCCTTTCTATCTATAAATACATTTCTTTCCATTAATTTTAATTTTCAGTAGTAGAGAAATGGTGAAATAAATCACAGAATATTTACAAAATAGGATGTGAACAGACATGAAAAGTCATGCATTTGAAGAATATTTAATGACACAGGTGAAGAATAACAATGTAGTATTTACAAATAATGACATGTACCAATTGATAATATATAAGTATATTTACATATTTTATATGCATATTGTATATGTATTTATAAAAAGACTAGTGAGAAACACACCAAAATATTTAGGTTATACTATCTAAAGGGTGGAGTTATATGTATTTTTTTTTGTTTTTCTACAAGAGATTTTGCCATTTCTTATAAAATAAAATTATTTTTCTACTATATTAAAATATTATTTCTAAGTATCAACATCTAGGGGGAAAACAGAGTCATGGAAAAATGAGTCAAAGCAGTATTACCAACATAGGGAATATATTTTTAATGCAGCCTAAAACTAAGCTCTTAAAGTTCATTAACTGAGTGGCATCAGGAAGCTTATTCCTTAAGTTGCAAAGTATATAAGATTGAGTCTCTGTTCCTACTGTGCTTTTATTAAAATATTTTCTTTGATGTTCTTATTTAATATATAAATTTTCTTTTAGTAAATCTGTGTACCCACCAACATGTTTTCTTACATTGGTACGTGGTATTTCTAACTCTAAAACTGAAATGAACACAGAGACTGAGACCTGACCAACCAGGTAATTTGAGTCTCACATTGTGGCACCGACTTTCATTCCTAAGGATATTTTGGAATGATTTCCATCAGCAGTGTATGACTGAGCACATTTTATTATAACCTCATCAACACAAGAAATTATCTGGTAATATTTGTTAAATCATAAAATATACTTATCTAAGTAATTTCAAAAAATGCAAACGCTTTTCGAAAGGGAAATATTCTACTATCAAGAAATAAATCCTGCTATTATTTTGTGGAAGGAAAGCACAATAGGGTAAGAAACCCAAAGTAGTGACAACTTTGGATTTAAGAGTGTGTGAGGGAGAAAGGGAGAGAGATAGAGAAAGAGAGACAGGTGGGGGGGGAGCATGGAAAGATGGAGAAAGAATAAGGGAGGAAGGGAGAGAGAGAAGTGGACACAGAGACCTCAGAGACTTCTTTGGCTGGTTGATAATTCACAAAACAACTTATCCTCAATTGGATATGTAGCATAACAGACATTTACAAAATCCAATGGAACACAATATCCAGCACATTCTGATCCTATTTCTTTGTCTGATGATACTATGAGTTCTTGGAGAGAGAAGACCAAGGGAAAGGGAAACCCCTCTTCATGGCTTTTCAAACACTTAGGAGTGAAGGCAGTGTGGCAGGTGCCAAAGTCAAAGCCGATCTTGCTTTGTTTTCCTGTGCCAAGCATTTGTGTGAGAGCCAGCTACATCAGAAGGAAATGGGGTCTTCGTTTAGGAATGGCAGTGTTGGTCTTCTTCCTCCTTTAAAAGTTTTGATTGGCTTCCTTTGTCTTATTCTTACATCACATATATTTTTAAATATATAAAATATACAACTTATTAATGTGAGTATATATATAAAGTGCTTACTTGTAACTTATGATGTCATTATGCTAAAATGTCAGTTAACATTAATTTTATTGTACTGAATTGAGTTTGGGTCAGGGCTAAATATTGAGAGGGACAAGATCTTATGTTATTAAGGAAAATAATTATAGATACAGAATCTGTAAGTAAAACAATGTGCCTATCAATTATCAATAATATTGTTTATAGATAAAATGTATACCTTCATTTATACATGTACCAATATCTGTTAATGATATTTACATCATAGCTATAAATAGGAAGTAAAAATCAAGGTGCCCTTTCAGTTAGAATATATGAGATGAAAATTTGACTAAATGTTAATGGACTTTGAAATTTGAACTCATTTAAACTAAGGCTTAGTACTGATCAAGAAAACAAAATTGCCACTTTGACATAGTGTCTTGATCATATGAACCTGACTCTTAAAAGTAATGTTTTCAGAGACCAAGTACACAAACAAAAGCACAAGTTGAAATGTAAATGACTTTATCATTTTAAGGAAAAAAAATTAACATGCCAAACTTTTCTTGTACTTTATTTAAACCTAAAGAGTTTAAACTCTTTATTCACCTTTTTAGTTAGAAATATATTGTCTCAATAATTAAACAAAAATTGTAATAAATAATTACCCAAATACTGATGTAGTGTACACAAGATTTGTTTTTCTAAGTGTTCCTTTATTTATTTATTTATTTTTAATTTTTTTGGTTGTGCTGGATCTTCATTGCTGCACATGGGTTTTTGTCTAGTTGCAATGAGCGGGGGCTGCTCTTTGTTGAAGTGTGCAGCCTTCTCATTGTGGCGGCTTCTCTTGTTGCAGAGCACGGGCTCTAGGAATGCAAGTTTCAGTCGTTGCAGCCTGTGGGCTCAGTAGTTGCGGCCTGTGGGCTCAGTAGTTGCAACATGCAGGCCCCAGAGTGCACAGGATTCCATATCTGTGGCACGTGGGCTCAGTTGTTGCAGCTTGCAGGCTCTAGAGCATGGGCTCAGTAGTTGTGGCGCACAGGTTTAGTTGCTCTGTGGCATGTGGGATCTTCCTGGACCAGGGCTCGAACTTGTTTCCCCTGTGTTGTCAGGCTGATTCTTAACCAGTGGACAACCAGAGAAGTCCCAAGATTTCTATATTATTATTTACTTAAAATGAATGTAAAAAAACTCATTTGATAAAACAGTATATCAGTTTAATGATTAAAGAAAGTACATTTTAAATTATTCAGAGCATTGATAAACAAAATGTAAAATTTTACAGTGGTTGATATAAAACAGAGGCAGAACATGAAGGTTTTGCTCTATCCGTACCTTTTGCTTATTTAATCCACACCATCACCATAAATATGATGTCTCCTAGATATCTACTACCAGCTATGCCTCACTCAGGCAAGCAAATACGATAGTGTAGAGTAGGAAAATTTATGGCTTAAATCAAACAAGTTCTGAATGTTGCACTGACAAGATAGTATGAGTCTTCAGAAAGCAAATTAAGATAAAAACATTAATATTTAAATTTTGATAAGTTTACCTTTAGAGTTTTTTTTTTAAGACTTATTGACTGAGAGTGTTTTATACAGAGTCATGCTACTTTAAAAAATCTTTCAAAGAACATTCAGATACTTTGCTAAGCCACATTGTATATAAAATACTGTGCTTAATACAGTTCCTAAATATACCATGTTCTATAGATCAGTAACATTCAAACTGGGATGTGGGTGTGTCTATCCCACTCTCTAAGGGCCACACTGGAAAGGATGGTGTTAAAAAGGATCAATATTCAGATCCTCGACTTTTACAAGGCTTCTTTCCAAAGGTACTTGTGATATAGGTGCATGTCCTCTTTTGCTAACTGCCCTTTCTCAATGATTCTTTTCCCATTTACAAAAGAAAGGCATTTCTCCGGCCCATTCTGTCTCTAACTGCAGTCCAGAAGTGCACAAACTCTGGGTGGGCCAACCAAAGAAACAACCTTAAGACTGGTGAAGATGTTGAGAAAGTGAAGGATCAGGAAACATTTTTTTATTTCCTCAAGCTCAAGTAGCTTCCAAATCTTTGTGAAAAAAATTGAAAATTAAAATATTTATACTTTTATGAATAACTTTGTGGATTTTGGCATGCAAGTCTTACAAACATCAAATAATTATATGGCATTACTGTTTTACACTTCTATTCCCATTAATTTATATAAATAATGTTAATTGTTTATAACTATAAAAATTAAAAATAGAAGTAAAAATTATGATGAACCAGGTTCCCATTCTAACAATAAGAAATATTTATCTTGTTGAGAAACACAGGATTATTAATTTTATTAAAAGATATTTCTTCATAGTTTTTACCCTTGTATTAAATTTGCATATAACATATGTTAATTTATTAAACACAATAAATTCAGGTTGTTTGGATTTACAATATGACACTAAATATTCTAATAATAATAATGAAATCCAGAAGGAATTTATTTCAGAAAATAATTAATATTTATTTATATTCATATATTTTTTTGCAGAAAATAATGAAGTTCAATAAATAATTCCAAGAATTATGATAAGTTCTTCGTGGAAGTGAAATGGAATTACATGATCAAGGTAAAACAAAAAAAAAAAAAAAAAAAAAGAAAAAGAATAAAAAGGAGAGCAAGATTTCTAGCTGCCAGGGACAAAAGTGTTCATGAATATTTTTTATGTGGATGATAGTAGGAATCAAATTGTCATGATATTTTGTGGGTTTTTAGTCCATAGAAAACAATTTTAAAACTGATGTAATAATTTTATTTCAAAATGTCCATATTTAAAATATGGCAAAAATTATATACCATTTACAACTATTATGATAAAAATTTAGATGTCAACCTGAAAAATTTATAAGAGTTCCTAGTTTTTCACAATTCTTTTAAAAACAGTTGAACAAAAAATGAAAAGCACTGTCTCGAAGCACTTATATACCACTAATTATCTGTGTACAGGCTGGTGAGTCCACAGAAAGGTTTTGTTTTGTTTGTTTGTTTTTTTTCATATTTCATGTCTACAGCTCCACATCTTAGATGAGTGGTAAGAATACAGATATTTAATTCCTGAGTATTGGATGAACATAGTTTCATATATAAGATCAATAATGAAGACAAAGATGACAGAATTTGTCCTCAGAAGACCTAAACATCACAGCATCTATAGCAAGCTTTAGGTAGCTTTCTTCACTTCTACAAGTTTTCAGTCTTCATTTGTAAAATAGGATGTAATACTAGTGCCCCCTCAGAGTGGCTGTGTATCAGCAGAGGTCATAAAATGTAGAGCCTGATGGACCATATTAAGGATTTTGGGCTTTGTACTAAAGAATGTTTCAACTGAAATAGTAACAGAATCAAATATACAATCTTTAAATAATCAGCCTATTTGACTGCAGTATGACGAAGAGATTGGGAAGAGTAGAAATAAATGTCAATAGGAAGGCCAATTAACAGGTTGTCACATCAGTACAAGCAACAGAATTTTACTGCTTGCACTAGGATGGTAGCAATAGAGAAGAAGAGAGAGTCCAGAGGGATTGACAGGTACAAATGTAATAGTTTACTGATGAGTGCAAATGAGAATTTTGTAGGGACACCTAGATTTCTGACCTCAACAGTTGGATGGGTGATTGTGCTATATAGCAAGAGTGGAAATGGTGAGGGGAAATCAGATTTAACAGTGAAGATCAAAATTATGGTTTTGGATAGACTGAGTCAAGCCAAGCTCTAGGATATGGAAGTGTATGTAAGATAACAACTGGCTGTATCAGTCTGCAGTTCACACAGGATATTCTGATGCTATATATGCTGATGTGAAAATCATTTCTAGTAGAATGTTCTAATGGTTTCTACTTTCTCTGGGGTAAGAATCACAGCCATCTGCATGGTGGAAGGTGAAGGGGAAGAGTCTGAGGTAGAGAGTCAGATAAAGGTGGATAACTTTGGGAAGAGTTTTTGTGTAGTGAGGGTGAACACATTATCTAGAGTAACAGTGTGCAAGGAGTAACTGGCAACTCTTAACCTTCATTCAGAGGAAGGCTATAAACCAAATTATTTTAATGGAGGCTGGCATCCATTCCTGGGGAACATAGAGAGCTCACATTATTAATTTGTGTTGCATTTTTAAGATTCTAGGAGTTCGTGGTTAAACAGTTAACAGTAAAGAAAAATCTTCTCATTATTAACTCAGGCTTGTTAATTGAAGATAAAGGTTTATACCCGAATATTCTAAATATGGGTTTATACCTGAATTGCATTCCTCCATCCCCCAAATATAATAAACTTTATGTTTGTGAGTGAAAGTGAAGCATGAGTTCCTAGAATTAAAATAAACAAAAAAGATGGTACCATCTGGGAAACTGAAACTATCATAAGGTTGTTTATATGTGTGGGAAGTGACAGGAGCTGGAAGTAGGAAAGCGGGTGTCAGCCATGTGGGTAAAGGGTTTTGAAATCATAGCATTTGGAGGAAGGATTGGACAGGAGCTTCAGAGTTCCATTCCTGTCTCTTGAAGTAACCTTGAGAGGATAATTTCCATCTCACATTATGGGAATCTGTGCAAGACACCAGGCTCCCCAATATTATTGAGTGAAATTTATGGATGCATAAGGACATTAATGTTGTAAGGAGCTGATATAAACCACACTAAACTGATGGCTTCCTTTCTGTTATTATTATTTATTTTTTTAAGATTTATTTATTTAATTTATTTATTTTCTGCTGCATCGGGTCTTAGTTGTGGCACACGAGATCTTCACTGAGACATATGGGATATTTTATCGTGGAGTGCAGCCTTTTCTCTAGTTGGGGCACAGGCTTCTCTCTAGTTGTGGTATGCGGGTTTTCTCTCTGTAGTTGTGGCGTGTGGTCTCCAGGGCACGTGGGATCTGTACTTTGTGACATGCAGGCTCTCTAGTTGAGGTGTGAGAGCTCAGTAGTTGTGGCACGCCATCTTAGCAGCCCCGTGGCATGTGGGATCTTAGTTCCCTGACCAAGGATTGAACCAACATCCCCTGCATTGTAAGGTGGATTCTTTACCACTGGACCACCAGGGAAGTCCCGCTTCTGTGATTTTTCCTCTCAATCCCCTCACTCCTTGCATCTCAAGGATAACAGAAAAAAAAAAAATGAAGAAGACTTCCTCCTCTCAGGGTAGCACAGAAAGCTGACTGGACGTTGAAATCTCTATGTGGGGAGTGTTCTCTGGAATGCCACCTACGAAAGAGCAAGGGGAACAGAGTTAGGTGGAGAAAGAAAATGAACAGTTTTGCAACTGCTACATCAACACCATCCAATCCCACAGGGAGTTGTAGAGTTGGGATGGCCCTTCAGAGATATCTCTAATTGAGACCAAGGAGTCAGACCTTTGAACATTGCAGTGACCAGTCACTGGATGTCGATCACTAAGGACAGGGGAAAACGTTGGACAGCTTCCTTAGGATGACACAATTTCTAGAGAGGGATGTAGGAAACGCTGCCAGTAGCTAGAAGAATACGTGCCATAAAACAGGTGGAACATGAGTAGCATCCCATTAATAACTACTATAGTTTCTTCCAGGTCACTCCTTTCAAAGAAATTCAAGGTAAATGTTTGGCCAGAATATTTGCCTGGTGATAAAGAAGCAACAAAAGAGCTGTTTTCAATGGATGAAATTTCCACCCTGGGACTACTTCATTCATATTCTCTCCCTTTCTCTCTCTCTCTCCCTCTCTCTGTCTCTCTGTCTCTGTCTCTGTCTCTCTCTCTCTCTCTCTCTCTCTCTATGTTTAAGGATGCTGCAAATTGGGGCTAGGCTTCCAATCTTCCCTGTACACATTAACACACAGGGGAGTTGATCCCCACAGGAGATATGAACTCAAAGATGAGATTAATTAGACTGATGGTCAGCAAACTCTTTCCTTAAAGGAGCAGATAGTAAATATTTTAGACCTTGTAGGCCATACAGTTTCTGTCCTAACTACTCAACTCTGCTGTGTGTGAAATCAGCCACAGACAATACATAAACAAATAGGTGTTGGTGTGTTCCAATAATGTTTGTTTGTTTGTTTTTTATAAATGCAAGTGGTGGTCCAGTTTTGGACTTTGAAGTATAATGTGCTAATTCCTGATTATTGTAAAAGTATACAAAATCAGACACCACACACCACCTAAAGCAGAACTATTGGAACAGGTGGTCCAAAATTTTTCTACAATATGTACACTATTCTCAAGAGATAATGAAAAGTGCTGGCAATAATGAGTCAAGAACAAGGACTAATAAAAAATAAAACTTGACATATTAGACCTGAGTTAAATAAGTGTTTAAATAAAGACTCAATAAATGGTATAAGTAGCAGGATGTATACAGCCATAGAATAAACTAGTTCACTGGAATATCAGATAATGATGCTCTCCCCAAAAGACAAAGGATAAAGAAAAAGAAGCAATACAAAGAAAAAATGGCAGATGCTGCAGACAGTAGTAGATATGCCAATATTTTGGTAATAGAGTACCAGAGAGATGAGGGGAAAATTAGTGGAAAGAAGAAATTGTTTTAGGAAATAATACCACATTTACTAGAATTAAAGGAAAAAGGAAAGCTTCAGGTTGAAAGGCATCATAGATTGCCAAGTGGGTAGAAAAATCCCATAGGTAGACATATACAGAAATTTAAGAATGTAAATTAAAAGGAAAATTTACAGCTTCCCCAAATAACAGCTTTTTACAGCTTCCCTTTACCTTCACCAGTAAAGGTAGAAGAATCAGATAGAAAACACAAGTCTTACAAGAAACCAAAATGTACACAGTCAATGTGGTAATATTTTTCACATGTTGAAGAAAAAGAATGTTGAATACAAATTTTATGTGTAGCCAAATTGTCACTTAAAAGTCAATGTAATAAAAATGAGCTACACATTCAAATTAAATTAAAAAAATAATAGCAAAGACAAAAATGATAAATCAAAATATTTAAAGAAATTAATAAAATAGATTCTGGCAACCTGACAAAGAAAAAAGTGAGAGGATATGCAAATAAAAATATAGAATGAAAGAGGTAATTTATTAAACAACAGAAATTTTAAAATATAATAAAAAAGACACAGTGCTAAACAATTCACAAATACATTTGAAAGCCTAGAAGAAATAAATACATTTCTAGGTTATAAAATGGGAAAACGGCACCAAAATTTCAAAAACTTGAATGAGCAAATAGAATTAAGGAATTTTAAATGACAATTAAAAAACAAATTAAATTCCCCTTCCTTGGGAGCCCCGGGATTATATGGCTTTACTCCTGAGCTCTTCAAAAGTTCAAACAATAATTAATTCTAGGACGTACCTGGTGGTGCAGTGGTTATAATCTGCCTTCCAATGTAGGGGACATGGGTTTAAGCCCTGGTCTGGGAAGATCCCACATGCAGTGGAGCAACTTAAGCCCAAGCGCCACAACTGCTGAGCCTGCGCTCTAGAGCCCACGAGCTACGACTACTGAGCCCACGTGCTTCAAATACTGAAGCCTACATTCCTAGAGCCCATGGTCTGCAACAAGAGAAGCCACTGCAATGAGAAGCCCAGGCACCAAAACGAAGAGTAGCCCCCACTCACCGCAACTAGAGAAAGCCCGCATGCAGCAATGAAGACTCAACACAGCCAAAAAGTAAATAAATAAAAATAAATTAAATTAAAAAAATAATTTTTATATTGAACAAATCATAAATTCTGCTCAGCTTTTTATTTACAAAAATTATAGTGTAACTGTTTCCAAAACTGACAAATGAGATATAAGGTAAAATTCATTTGAGAGTATAAATGAAAAATCCCAAATGGAATATTAGATAATTAAATATGGTGGCATTTGTTTAAAAAATCAAGCTAAGGTAAAATATATTCCAATAATACAAAAATTGATCAACCATATAAAAGTTTACCAATGTAATATACCAATCAGTATACCTGCAACAAACACCTTATATAATAGAGAAAATTTAGTAATATAAAAAACAAACAACATTCCTCAATCACTGGTGAATCTTTAATATAAAATGTAATACAGTCAATGCAATAAAGAAAGCAAAGGGAGAAAAATAGAAGTGTAAGGCTTGTAAAAATGGTCACTTTGGCCAAAGATATTTTCATCTACATAGAAAGCCCACAGAATCTATAGACAGACGACTTAAAACAAATAAGAGAATTCAACAAAGTGGTTTCATTCAAGATAAATTTACAAAAATAAAGCTATTATTTTTGCACTAAGAACATCTGCAAAATATCAAATATGACAATTTTATTATTACTCTTCATATTGAGCATCTTGGAAAAGGTAATGTTGCCTGGGTTCCATGGTTTTCAAATTAGCAGGTTTTCCTGATTAAAAGGTCAATGTGTTTTTGCCATTTACAAAGAATTATATTACAGTTTATGAAAATGCATATTGTTTTAACATTTACCCAAATTGCTCTTTTCGAACTTTTGAAATTACCAGGAAATTCACCAGCCAAAAGTCAAAGGGATTACTGTTAGTTTTTCTTCCTTATTTTTACTTAAGTATAAATGATGAAGTTGTTGCAAAAGCAAGAAAAAAATAATGTCAACCCAGGCAAACACAAACCGAGCAGGTATACAACATGTTAAAACTCTCCACAGTCTACCCTGTGCTTTCAAAGTACTCCGTGCTTCCATATTTATATAAAGTAGTTGCTTTTCCCTGGCAGAGTCTCTGCAATTTAACCTTAACTGTGCTATGTACCTCTTTTGTGTTTCTATCCTCACCACTCAGTGTAAAATAATAAGCCCAAAGCTTATTTATTACAATTTTACTGCCATCTTTCACCAAGGAATGTGAAGAATCTTCTGACGAAATTTAAATGTTGCAGGCAAAATCTGCAGTTGGTGCATTTAAAATGATAGATTGGCACATTGATTTCCTCTGAAAGAAAACTAAGGGACAGGAAAACATGAGATTTTTTAAAAATTGAATTATATCAAAATTCTCAAGAACTGAAAAAAGTATTCTCCATTGTTATTGTAGGTAAATACCAATACAGTGGTATTAAATAGTTGACTGGCAACAGATAGGAAAAATAGAAAGAACTATTATTCATTTTCAACTTTTTATATTTTTTCTTTTTAGACAATCATAATTGTACATACCCCTCCCAAATGATTTCCCATTTTAAGACCCAATATTTCATACAAGAAGTACACAGATGTAAGAACATGTAAAGTTAAAAATAAGAAATACAGAATCTGGGTCAGCTGGGGATAATTAGTAAGAAAAAAAACCAAGTTTTTGCCAAAAATAAAAGGAAGTTGGGTAGACAGATTTTTTTCTTTAGCCAGGATTTGGGAGATCCATGAAGCAAACATACTTACAATGCCCGCTCCTTCTCTTCCATCCCATAGAATCTGGAAGAAGGAACTCCATTGTATAAAACATCTTAAAATCACCAAACAAGGATACTCATAATTCAGTTGAGATTCTCTTAATGAAACAGGGTTGATTCTAATCACATTTGAGAAATCAATCATTTCTGGGGCTCTATCTATGTTTTCAAGCCAATTCTGAAGCTTAAACATACCATTTAAAATTCCAGAGCAGTCATTCCAAATGGCTATACCCTTTCTAATCTTTCATTTTCTACACCTGAATGTGTCGATAGTATAAGATTACTATTCTACAAGTTCTAACTACTTCAGTTATTTTTTTTATGAAAGTAAATGTTCTCCCAGGTTATGAATTTAATAAGGTAATGAACTTATCAAGCTGAACTTATCAAGACTTCATCCAATTCAATAAATAGTGATCAGCATCTGCTGTGAGTCAGGCAGATAGATATCAAGGGATACAGATCTTGCTAAGACTTAATTTCTAGTTTCAAGTCCCTTGCACCTTAGTTAATAAAACACAAGCTATACTTTTTCTTAATGATTAAAATATTCCATGGGTTGGAAATGTGCATTAGATGTTGTCTGTACTTTCTATCATCTAAGGAGATATTTTACCAATTGGTGAACTGAAAATATTTCTAATTATATATTCCTTTCTGTTGCCATTTAAACAGTGTGCAAACATTTGGAAAATAATAATAATTAGGATAACTGACTGAACATAATTGTGTACATATAAACCAGAATATTTTTTAAAGATTTAGGTGAGCCAAAATAAATTACACCCAGTCTTTCCATGAATCAGAAGAAACTGAATTTAGATTCATGCAGGGTCTACTGTATTTCTCATTTAATCCATTTTCTAGTCATTAAATTGTTATTGTATATTAACCCAAAAGGTTGAAATTATGTTAATTTATGTCTGGCTGAAGAGTCTGGTCTTTGCTTTTTCTTTAAAGTTGTAACTATACCTGATACTCAAACTTTAAAATTCACTAAAGGACATTCTTACAGGTTCACTAGAGGTTAATGAATATCTAATAAGTCTGCACTTAAGTATGAGGCCAGGAAAGAGTAAAATTCAAAATGTAAACATTACAACTTGCATTTCCCTTCCTGTATACTCTTAGCTCTCCTACTTCCTAACACTCCTCTACATTTTGGATATATTCTTCCTGTTAATTTGTAATGTTGACATTAAGCCTAGACTTGAGTCATGTTCTTTGCTTAAACTTCAAGAATCAGGAAAAAAATAAACAAAGATTTAGATAATGTTGACTTAGTGAACTGCTTAGATATGACCTCAGGGCAGTTCAGCATTGTACCCATTTCAATAATTTAACACAGGAACTGAAACAATTCTCTAATTCTATATCTACTATGCTCCTGATTATTTGAAGAAAGTATTTTAATATCCAACATAAGTTTTACAAATTTCTAAAGCATTTTCTGTATAGAACAACTTAAGTTATAGTTTCAATAAAATTCTCTCAGAAATGTCAGTAAAATTATTTTCTGAGAAATAAAAACAAAATCATTATTCCTTTCTCTTGTAGTGATACTGGAAACAGACTCCATTAAATTTCACTTTCTTGAAAACATTAAAATATATATACATCTAATTAATATTCTTTTATGAATAGGATTACAGAGGTCTTCAAAGTTTTACAAAGATTAGAGCAATTGCATTTCTCTTCAGCAAATATTTAGAAAGTGTCTACTTTGTGTGAATAAAGTTGAAAATGTCCAAACCAAGAGGCTAAAGTCTAAATATGTTTATTTCTGTAAATGAAAATTGTGATTTAAAAACAAAAATCAGTGTCTCTCGTTCTAATTTCCAACAGGATTACAACTAACAGTTGATATTTTTTTTTCTATTTAAAGGCTGCTGGTAGAATATTCCAACAATGAATACTGCTTACTGTTAGTAAAATTCCTTCTTTTCTAATTCAGCAAGCCTTCAGCCCTGACACATGCATGGCAAAGACATCCAGGTTTCATAAGGGTCCAAACCCCTGCTAATTCCTTAGCCCAGGACTTCTGAAAACTTTAGGTGCTCCCTTGGAACTTGGCCTCTGCCATGCTCTTTAAAACCACATGGTCCTGACTAACTGCATTCCATCACTATAGAACATCTCTGACTCTAGGTAATCACTCTTTCCCTTATCACCACCATTTGTCCATTACAGGGACCTTTTGTCCTCTGGTTCCTCATTCTATCAGGTACAAGTTCCAGATTAACACCACTTAACCCTCCAGCCTCTTGGATTTTAGCTTTTTTGCATATTTCTCCTCCTGTCTTGGATGCCTATCTCTATGAGTCATGTTAAAGTAACTAACAGAATGATTAAATTTATTGCAATGTAAATGATAATTTACATATAACAAGTATTAATAGTTACAGTTCCTCATATTCTCAAACTTTTAAAGGGAAGGAATTGGGTGTTGCTTATAAAAAATACCCACTGTTCCCTTATTATAATCAGCCCAGGTCAATTTCTGATCCATAATTGACATAATAAATAAATGACATTGTAATTATGTTATAATGAATCTTGTTATATTTTGAAGTTGACACTAGTAAACCATTCTTCTTTATGGGAAAAAGTTAAAAAATATATGAATTTCAATTGCCTTACCCTAGTGAAATGTTGGCCAAAAGTATTTCTCTATCCTTTACCTTAAGAGGTGGAGTCTAATTCCTCTCCTTTTGAATCTGGGCTGGGCTTAGTGACTTGTTTGACCAATAGAATGCAGCAGGCTAGCTTAGAAGGTGCCTCAAACTCCTACTAGATTTCTTAAAACGATGGTTCCCAGATTTTTCAGATGCTGTATAAGAAGTTAGATTGAGATCTGCTGCCGAAGAAACCACATGGAGAATCCTGAGATGACCTGAAGAGAGAGAGAGATGTCCAAATAACCTCAGCTGTTCCAGCCCTTAGGGATGTGAGTCAGCCTAGGTGAGGATCAGATATGAATTTTCTTTACTTAATCTTGTACAAACTGTAGATTCATAAGCAAAATCAATAATTGTTGTTATTTCAGTACATTGAGGTTTTATTTCTAGGAGAGTGAATGTCACACAATAATGGATAAATGGAACATTTTCTGTTATCGACTGATTATGCAAGTTTGAAATCATGAAAGTTGTTGGAGAGTTTCTTTATCCCATTTTCCCATCTATCCTGTCTATGTAATAATATAACTGGAGCCATGGTAAAACTTGATTTTTATGTCCCCCTTCTCAAAAGCCAATGTATATATTCTCCACCTAGGACATTTCCTACCTACTCTACAGTTTAACAGGACCTAATGTTCCACATGCACTGCTTCTCCTTGACTTTTTCAAATAAATCCTGCACTCAGGGAATGTAGCCTTAAATTTATCTATTTTTTATCCATTTGTAGTTGCAACTGGTAATTCCTACTTGTTTATTTCTTTTAGGATGAATTCCTCCATTCCACAAATATTTTCTTTCCATCTCTATTTCAGTTCTACACTAGATTACTTCTAAATGACTTTGTTTTATCCTGTCCTTACCCAGGCCATTCTCTACTCTGTATCCAGGAATCTTTCTGAAATATATCCTCCTTTTTTTTTTTGTTTTTTTTGGTCGGGACACCAGGCATGCATGTGGGATCTTAGTTCTCTGACCAGGGGTGGAACCCATGCCCTCAGCAGTGTAAGAGCAGAGTCTTAACCACTGGACCACCAGGTAAGTCCCTGAAATATAAATCCCATCACTAACTTACCTCCTTCCCAACCTCCTCTTCATGCATCATCCATTGCCACCCCCTGTACACACATACACACACACACGAGTGTTCTTTAAGAAAATAACCTAAATTCTTTAAAATATTCTATGTAGGACTTAAAGAATTTGTCCCGGATTTTTTTCCAGTCTTACTTTCTTAAGCTACCCTAAACTCGGCTGGGGTCCTAATGCTGAGAAACACTCATAGCTCCTCAAACTTAATAGCTGCACTCTCTTTTCCAGATCTTTGCAAAGGCTTCTTTCATGAGTTTCTCTACTTTGTTGAACTCACTGAATCTGTTTGCCTTTCCTCATACTATTTCACCTTCCAAATTCCCCCTTTCTCTCCACAAAAACAACTATTTCAATAGTCTTCCTATACTCCTCCCTCTTAATATTGACTCTGTAATCTTTCTATTTAATTCCGTAGAAACTATAGACAACTCTACAACAACCCTCAATGCTAATTTGGGGGGCAAATTTGGGGGGTATCCTAAATTTGGGGGGCATCCTAAACATCTAAGTACTAGTAGAGTAATTTTTTCACTATCCTTAGTGATCCGAGGACCCGCTGGACAGAGTGGACAACAAAAAGTCTACAGTAAACAAATATGTAAATGAATGATTATTTTTGTGCATCTATATTGACATATATATTAAAACAAAAGAAATACAACTTTAATATCAAAAGAATACTTATTTTATCATATTAATAATATTATTACTATAGCTAGTTTTTATCTTAAATTGAGCCATCTCAAAATGGATTTTTGTAGAATTGTATAAACTTCTGAATTCTGTTCTTCTGCATAAAGCATGCAAAATTTTTCCTTTCATGAGTTCACATGTTTTTAAAATTATCCTTTCTAACTAGACTACATGTTTATATAGTGGTATAGTGGTTTTCTCTTAAGGAAATATAAGAATTATATGTAGCCGTTAACAAATTAATAAGATTTTTGGTGTTAACAGGGTGTCTGCTGAGCCCTCAATGGATCATTGCTTAGTTCTTTCAAATAGTGATCCAAAAGTATACCTCAGTCAAGTGACCCTTGTCAGAGGCAGTAAAGTAAATCATTTTTTATGATTGTTCCCAAATACTTTCCATTTCATTTAGTGACTTTACCATTAGAAACAACTTGTCAAAACAGAAGTACCTGCTGACATAGCAACACTTTTTTTACCTGTAGTTTTGTAAGTTGTATAAACTGGTACATCTATTTTATAATTTTAGATTTATACAAATAGTGATTAGTTCATGTCTAAAAACAACAGTATATATTATTTCTAAAAAGTAATGTCTATTATTTCTAGAAGAATTTATTCCACATGCTTTAATTTTAAAATATTAGATTTCTGAAAGACATTAAGCAAAGTGGAACTGTGGATTACAGGGAAATAGAGAGGTAAGATGGAAAAGCAGGTGGAGGCACTAAATTGAATAGGGCAAGACTGCAAATGACATGAGAATAGTAGGTGTTCCTCAGAGGATCTTTGGGGGGAGGGACATGTAAAGCCCTGTAGGTGAAAGAGGAAAGCATTTAAAACCAAATGCTTCTGGCATGGCTGTTGTCAAAGACTTGAGCAGGTTTATTCCAGAACAAGATAGCATCAGCCTTCATATTTGTCCAAAAAAAAAGAAAAAAATCATAGTATAGACATAAGTTTAGAAAACAGGTTGCACAAAAAAGCCAAGTTTCACCAAAGTTGATAACTCCACTTTGGCTATTGGGTGTGCTCTCAACAAATGAAACAGAATATTCATTATGTAAAAAAAAATAAAATGGGTCTGAATTGATGCAACATTTTTCCCAGAGTTGGTTCATACCTACAGAGAAGACTAACAGTCAGATCTTTTAGCAACTGAAATCCCTCTAAAACAAAGAAGTGAATTTTAAATGACTCTTGAGCTACAAGCTGGAATTAAATGATCAAGTATTCAGTAGGCAAAATTAAGGAAAGAGAAATAAAAAGACAGAGAATGTGTGTAACTCATCTCTCAACCGATTAAACTGTAATAAAACTGTACTGTATTAATCTGGTGTTCCTTTCTTTTCTCTTAGATCTTTAGTAGGAATTTATTTTGAAAAAGTTTTTCACAATTTGCTCATAAGTGTTAGGGAGACACTGTGGCCAGAAGTTATAGGGGACAAATAAATCCTCATTCTTGATGCCAGATAAACCCATAAACTAAACAAGATAGGTATAAATGCAGTAGGTGAGAAATAGATGTAGGAGTGGTAGGTGATCCCTTCCTACTTGTTATTCACTTATTGTAATATATGTCTATCAGATAGGATAATATATGTCATGCAAACCTACTATACATCAAGCTATAATGAATGGCACTGTGAATGTACCTTTGATTGTTCTCTTAATTTTGTCTTTAATATCAATTTCTCCAAATACATTTTCATTGCTCTTGAAAATGAACCTTGTGCCAACCATTGTGTTGGTCACATAGTAAGCCTTCAACAAATATTTGTGGAATGAATAACTGAGCAGTACAAATTAATTGCAATTTTGTGTGAATTACATATCAGTCAATAGCATATTCACTTTCATTAGAACTGGTAACCTAATAATAGGTATTTCAAATTACACAGGTCCAAAACTGATTCCAATTTTTTAACCATAATATTATCCTCTTGCAGCTCTTCCCGTCTCAATCATCAACAACTTTATCCTTCCAATTCCTCTAACTTCAAATAATATATTTCTGGACCCAATCATTTTCATCACCTCCATTGTTACCACCTTGGTCCAAGTCTCCATTATCTCTCATTTAAATTATTGCTGTGGTTTCTTGGTTGGCTTTTGCTTTCACCCTATGCCACCTACTCGGCATAGCCATCCAGAGTGATCTTCAAAATATCCAAGTCAGATCATGACTTTCCTCTCTTCTAAGCCATCTTTGGCTACCTTACCATGGTGTTCTATCCCCTAAATGATTTACTCTTGAGCTAGAAGACTGAATGGCATTATCAAATTTCCATCAAAGGAAGTTAAGATGAGAGAAATGAAAAAAAGGCAGGGTGCTCTGTAACTCACTGTTCTTGATATAATTAGATTTTGATTAAAAAAGGGAAAATTATACTTTGTTAACTTGTATTTCTTTTCTCTTTCTGCTCTATCTCCTACTACTCCCACCCTGCTCACTCTTCTGAAGACATACTGGCTTGTGCACCACGTTTTATCCATGCCAGTTTATTTCCAGCCCGGACCTTTGAGTTTTCTATTTCCTTTTGCCTACAATATCCTCCCCATGATTATCCACATGGCTCATTCCTTCATTTCTTTCAGAACTTGACTCAGATGTTACATTTTAGAGAGGGCTTCACTTACTAACTATTTAAGCCTTCCCCATTTCTAGCTTCCTTATCTTCCTTTATTACTACTTTATTTTTTTTCTATCTTACTTATCACCATCTATCATAATATACATATTTATATTACTTACATATATTAATATGTGTCTCTCTCCATCCCCACCCTCCAAAGAAAACAAACTACATAAGGTCAGGGATATTTGTTGATTTTGTTAACTACTATAGCCCCAGAACCTAAAACAAGGCCTATCACATACAGGTGCTCAATGAATATTTGTTAGCTGAATGAATGAACATCAAGAAAGTACTATTGTTCATTTCATTGCTACATATAAAGCAATAATAATCCCTTTGGTTTACCCAAAAAAGCTTCAACAAGGCTGATGCCTCTTCTCAGGGAAGCACTGAAGGATTCCAGACTGACTCACAAAATCCTTTTGTTAGCATTTCCTCCTGTCTCCTCACTCTGTCTCTTTTTCCCTCCTCTTCATTCTCTTTCCTCCTAATGAAATGACTTGTTTAAATTCTATCCAATATAAGGACCCCAAAACTAAGTCAAAAATTTCCAGGTAGCTAGTGTCTTCTACTATTCTGGAACTTCACTTGTTTTGCAGTATATTTCTTTCAAACTACAGTTTAATGAAATATTTGCACTAAGTATCCAAAAAGCCATCTTCTGTATGAACATCTTCTTTTTGGAGTACATATGAATGGCTAGACTCTGTAGCCATTTGAAAAAGAAAAGATGAAAGAAGAGACAAACACATTAGACAATCAGAAAAGCTTATTTGTTTGCTGAGTAATTTCTACCACACATAGTTTCCATGTATTGTTTTAGTATGTTTAAAAAAAAGAATAACACACTAAAAGCCTGTTTTGGTGCTTCATTATGTCACGGATTTAGTTATACTGCCCACCATATCATATCCCTGGTGTACTATATATCTTAGTGTGTAACACACTTCTTAAAGGTAAAAATGATTTTCCCAATCTAGCCTTATTTAAATATTGGTTATGCCACTGAGAAGTTCCCTCATTCTTGGCTCTTTTCAGCACTGGGGAGACATTGTCTGTACATTGAGGATTTATTGGTATTGCTATTATTTTCTTTCATCATATATCCTTAGGGAAAAGAAATGATAATGGGCTCTCTTAGCTGTTGAGTACTCTAAGAGGAGAATGCTCTATGGAGGTGCATATACTGAAGAATTGTGAATTACTTCAAGAGAATCCATTATACAGTAGGCAAAATGTAAGATTTACTGCAGTTCCAACCAGTGCAAAACATACCCCCAAAGAATAATCCTGATGATAATATTAATGATGATTACAATAGAAAATATTAGTAGTAATAACAATAACAAATAGTTATATATGACATTAAATGAGCACTAATATGTGCCACCGATCTAAGTATTTTACTTGCACTAACTCATTACAGGAATCATTCTTTGGAGGAATTGAATCCTGGAAGAATAAATGTCATCAAATCTGAAAATTTCTAAAGATCCATTATGTTCCTTTTAAGGAAGGGAGCATTCATAGTTATTGCTTTCACTTTCACCTAAAAAATGGGGGAGGGGGTAAATTAGGACAAAAATAGATTTATTGATTTATTTGGCTTAAACATAAATTGAGGACTGAAAACAGAAGTTGAGAGGAAAATGAGGGGAGAGTGAGAGAATAGATATCTCATGGATATCCAGTGGAATAGCTAATGAGTATGGAATCCCTTATTTCTACATGCCAGACACTGTATTAAACACATTACAGACCTGCTCTCATTTAATCTATACAATGTGATGTGAGGTGGACATATGATTATATTCTTTGTAATAACAGGAAAAGGCAGCAGTTAAGTATCCTGACCACAGTCACAAAGCTAAGTAATAAGTAGTGGAACTGCTCACCTCACCTTAGCAATCTGACTCTAAGATTCTGCTCTTAACTAGAGAATACACGTTATGAATATTTTTAACCTTTTTATTTGAAATAATTATTTTCTTTATGTGTTTCCCCATGGTGCTGAGCAGTAAAATTTTAAATACAAAGAGACAAGGTGGTTTTGCTTAGGGGCAATTAGAGAAGCGAGGAGTATGGAGATAACTGCTTCCACTCCACAGTCTGATTGTAGAGCGGAGCCATATATGAAAGACCAGCCAGCAGATAATAGTGAAATAGAAGAGGAAAAACTGGATGATACTCCTTAAGAGGAAAACACAGAAATAAGCAAAAAAAAGAAAAAAGGAAGTTGGGTTAAGCCTAAAGACTTAACCACAATATAATAATAATAATAATAATGGGCTCACACTTTTTTAATATCTTTTGTTGAAATAGCAAAACATTTTATATTTCTGGTATTATTTATTACTTGCACTTGAAAATATTGCTTAGATTACCTGTGGGAAAATTAAGGCCATGATATGACTTCAATCTCTTCCTTGTAGTCACGTGGGAACCTGTATATTCCAATTTCTTTTATTGTTAACAACTCAAAATACAGATATACACACTCACATGCTTTCTTAAATTTAGCGAAGAGGAAAAAAGATAAGAATGATTGCAGTTCAAACACTTACAATTTTCTCATGACCTTAAATAATTTTTGAACTCAAATTCCACCAGTACTTGGTTACACTCCAGTAAATATTATTTGAGAAAATGTATAATAACCTTTATTTGTGAACAATAAGAGCATTTTGAATCAATGTTTCCCTAATGAAAACAAATAACACTTTGTGCTAACATCACTGTGATTTTATATTTATGAATCATAACATGAAGGAATGAATTTTCAGACTTCCTGTTACACTTTTCCCTCTTTTCCAACCTAGAAATATAGAGGACATGTAAGGCAATTAAGCATGTTGCATGGAGCATTCAGGTACAGCCCTGGAATTTTAAAACAGTTTAAAGGCATTTTTTGAATAGTAATATACTGTAATATACCTTTTAAACTCTACATATACTTTACAATCTTTCATGGAAAATTCCCAAGTTAACACAGTAAGGTAAAGCCCTGCTTTCTTTGGGGAATAATTTTAGGAAAAATAACTTAGTTTGATTTTCATGGAAAAAAATATCTAAATAATAGTATGGCTGTTTAAATTTTGTCACATTTCTTTTGGTGGGTGTTTTGAAGTAAATGAACAGGTTTATGTAAACATTATGATTTGGCTTCTACTGAATATTAGAAAGAAGCAGTGTGTAACCAGTGACGTACATGGGATTTACATCACGAGATTTTGCCATTTTTCAAGTGAGATATAGCTTTTGTATCAACAAATGAAACACAGATCTTCAGTCTTAGCCTTGGGGGAAAAAATCCTACAATACTCAAATGGATTATTTGTATTTTTGGTTTGTCTACCAGGGTATTGTAATATACATCTAATGCTATCAAATATTAACTTTCTTATGTATCCTAGTTAATTAAATAAGTAATGGTTATCTTTAATAATCATAGAGGACAGAATTGTTATTATTAGGGACCTGCTGATATAGATGTTTATAAGTGAGAATGGAGTTAAATATCTGAGCAGTCCATTCTGCCTTCCTGTGAAATAGCAGTCGTATTACATGTATGTACCAAGTAAACCAAAGTCTAAGAATGATTTACATTTAGAACTTTGAATACTGTTATATCTAGATAGCAACTAAAAGATGAACAATATTTAATGGGACTTCTTATGTTTCAGTTAGAAATAATTTTTTCATCCAAGATGTGATTTTAATTTTCCAACCAAATATAGCAGGCTTCCGCCTAAAGGTACTAATCTCTTCTCAATTTTCTGTATAAGTCTTTGGTCCTTCAGTACTTTATCTTGGGCTATGTTAGTCTTCCATTTCTGTGTACTGAGAAACTTTCAGTTACCTTTCAGGTACACCAGGAACCTTTCTATAGATTATTGAAATATACTCCTAATTGCTTTCTCAGTCAATTATCCTGAGTTGGCCATGTAAGAAAGGACCACTGGCAGTAGAACAGCTCTTTCCTAGGGTGAGCTGCTAACACAAGTCTATTTCAGTGTGCCTTTTTGTGCATTCACACCCAAACTCTTAAGCAATGATGTCAGCATTGCCCTAAAGATTAAAAAAAAAAAGAAAAGAAACGGGCATGTGGAAAATACAGACAGGGTTTATTCCATGAGATATTTAGACATTCCTTAAAAAAGGGTAGTTTTGTTTTTAGAAGCCAACAAGGTGGAACTCCAAAATCCATCTCATAGCAGTCCAGCTAAGGGTTTTTAGGCCAGGTATTACTTATAATGAAATAAAACTCCCCAAATCATGTAAAACAACCATTAAAAGGAAATATATGTAGCTAGAAAATAAGAAAACTTCTACAAAGATAGACCGTATGCCTGCGTCTGCTTGTGTTTTTTCTTTTATATCTCTAAAGTAAATGCTGAAGTCATTGCTGAAATGTTTGCCTGTGAATGAGAATGAGCATTTCACAACAAATATTCACAACCAGTCTGTCATCTGGCAAACATCTGGGAAGGCTTCTTGACGTCTTGCTTTTCAGGACAGCAACAATCTCTCACCACCTGTCAGTCCCCAAATGTCTCATCACCTGCCACTGGTGATTCTTGCAATCCACAGCCAGTGCCACTGTGATATCACTTCTGCCTGCTTGGAGTGCAACACTTCAAGCTGTCCTGTTGCTTAGATGGGGGATAGGTTGACTAAAATGAAATTCTAGAGGTACTGTCCACACACTGTCAGTAGAGATAAGAGCCCAAACTACACAGACTGAAAATTAAGGAATGAGGGGGCATAATAAGGATCATCTTTACCTCGGGGCTTAAATACATATGCTCCCCTATATGAGAAGAAAACATTTAACTTGTAAAAAATATTCATGTGAAAATATAGTAACCCAAACCTATTGGGTTAGATAAAGAAAAACCAAGAAATTTCAAATGATGCATTTTGAATTTAGCCAAATCTGTTTTATACTAGGGAATATTAACCAAATATAGGTGAAAATCAAATTGCTATTTAATGCCTTTTTCCCTAAGAAGGGATAATCAATAAATAATTGAGTTTTGAACATAATAACACATTGATTAATGAGGAAAATATGTCATAACTTTAGCTGGTGGTCTTGACATGCATTTTTTCTCCTCTTTCCAGAATTATCCATGCCTCATAATTCACGGATGGACCACCTATGAGATGACACATGTGTATTTTGAAGCCTTTCACTTTCTTTCACCTTTCCCAAGTAGTAATGCCCTTTATCCAACTAGCTCTAAAATTCAAATCTCAATTGTTCATTCAGTTTAGTGAAAGATGATTAAAGAATTATCCTCATAGATTAAAAAAAATCTAATAGCCTTTATGGTCAAAAGATAAATCCACTAAAAGTTATGTTGGAATAATATAAAAATTATGTTAGTATAGTGGGAAATAGTTCAATATAAAATCAGACATGGTCTAAATGAGATAACTGTTTAAATGTAATATTTATCATGAAAGTACAAATGCCAAGCAGCAAAAGCTTATTTATAAGTCAGCTTCCTCATTAGATTTGGAAAAAAATATTTGATGATTATACAGCAAACCTCACAAGAATAGTTTCCTTCCAATTCAAAAAAAGCAAGACAATCTGAAATTTCTCATTAAATTTTAAAATTAGTTATTTACAGGTAAGGATTAACCATAAATATTAATGAATTACTCCAAAACCATTTTTATTGTATGAAAACTTATTGTATGCATGTGTTATAATGCACACATGTTTCTTCTGATGTATATTTAGAGCACAAGCAAACAAGTACCTAGATGGCTTATGTACAAGCATGTGGTATGTGTGTGTCACAATGTAAATTATATGGCTGGAAATGTTTTCTGATTTTTCTCAAATTAAAGTTAACCAAGGTCAAACATCAAACTTAAACTTTAATCTCACATCCATTTCAAAGATTCTATGCACACACAAGGACACACACAGAAATCCAGCCCAGGCCTCTTGACCTAAGCTTGAAATCTTGCAGTGATCAAGAGGGCTGGAATACGTGTGTAAATTTGTGCATGCATGCAAGTATGTGTTTGTGTGCATGTGCATGTATGGTGTGTGTTTATTACTATTTTTCTCTCTGCTCTTCTCTTCCTGTCCACTCATTATGCTACAGGAGAGGCAGGTTGAGAGGGAAAGAGCACATTCTACCTCACTGGTGCATTTGTAACCCAGTGTCACTGCTCTGTAGGGCGTCACTTTCAAATATTGGCTATTTATCCCCTGTGGGAGCCTTTGAAGGCTCATTGGCAACTTCCCCACTGAGTACTGTCATCGTGCAATTCTCTAAAGCAAGCAATGCCCTTAGCAGCCACAACTTCCAACTCATCCTCCCAGTGTAGCCCCTCACCTGGATTTGCTTGGTCCTGCCCATCATCCTCCTCGAGCTGGTTCATTAGTGAAAGCTCACCCCTGACCACTTCCACACATTCTGTAGCCTATGCCCTGCTTGAATTGAAAGTTCTGTTCAGGTGTTACCTGATAAAGCAGGCACTAATCTCTATGGGATCCATAGGGTTAATCTCCAAATCACGCACAGGTCACCATAAAGACCCACAGTCTGTTCTCCAAAGCATCCTCTCACTACAGTCTTCAAAGCACCTTCTCACATGGTCTTCTTACCAGACTTGGATTAGAGAGTAACAAGCATCCATGTCTTTTTTCCCACTTTCTGTTAGGCAGATAAGTATTTTCAAAAAAGCAGTATTTACACACTCTTGACAAATCTAGCATATTCTAGTACATCTGTGTAAAGTCCATTTTAATCATAAACATAGCAATTCACACACACATCACACCACACACAAACACATCATACACACACACTGTGTTTAAACACTATGTGAACTAAAGATATTTTTGTCCTAATGACTTGAGGTATGTTTTATATTATTGAATATTTATGTCACATAACAGGTTTGATTGCAAATTTTGATTTACCTTCTTTGTTCATAATAAAAAGAATAAATGGAAGGCAGGCTAACATTTGAAAATTGCCGTCTCCTTCTTTCCCTTCTGCCCTTACCACCCCCAACCATACACATCAGTAAAGAAAAGACAAAGAAAGACAAATCAATTATCTATAAATCAAATTTTAATTGCTTTAAGAATGAGCATTAAGTGGAAAAGAGACAGCTTCATCCTGCCCAAGTCTGAAGTCATTTTGAGTAAATTAAACACAGGCTATTTCTAAAGCAAAGAGGACATGTTTAGTCTTTAAGAATACGAATGCTGAATTTTTTTTCTACTTAATAATTCTGTTGCTCATTTCCTCATTAGAGGCTAAAATAGTAAAGCTTATCAAAATATAGAAATACTTGGATAAAGAACCCTAGGACAATTGCTCCTAAGAAGTTGCCATCTTCCCTGGAAGTTTCCAGTTTGCTGAGATATTCTCACTGCAACATGAAGGATACACAGACCCGTGGCATCATTTATTCTGTTTGTCTTTCCATCTTATTTTCCAGCTGTTTCATACAGCAACTATTCAAACGTTTTTTGGATATTTTCATTAGCTATGGTGTCCAAAAGTTTGGTTAAAATAGTAAGCGAGTTGAGCAAGCAACATTCTGGCCTTTTCGTTTTATTGGGCACACGGGTCATTTACTTCCCCTCCCCCACTTTATTCTCCTAGCACCAGAACGGAGCCTTCCCTGGATGGGTATCTGGCTGTCTGGCCTGTGACCATTTTATTGAAGGCCACACATCTGTGCCCTTGGAATGTGAGGCCTCGCCTTTATGTCAGGGCATCAGGGATAGTTCTGCCAAAATTCCAAGAGTTGTTTCTTTCATTTCCATTCTTTTCTTTCTCCTCTTTTTCTTTTTTCTTTTTTTTAATTCCCAAGAGCAAGATGAGCTACACCTACAGTGACACTATAGAAAATACATCAACAAGAGTTGATTTCAAGTTGGTTTTAACTCAACTCCTAGCCCAATCACTAACTGACTCTATGAGTTTGGAGAAGTCATTTAAATTTTCTCAGGTCCTGTAAACTTATCTACAAAAGGAGCCCTATTATAGGACTGTGGGAAGAGCAAGTAACTGCTATATGTATTATTATTGCTATTAGGTCAGATGGCCCCTGACCTATGGTTGATTCAGCGGCATGAGCTGAAGGGATTCAATTAACTATTTCAAGACTATCTTTCAGCTAAACTGTCCTCTTCTCTCTTTAAAGCATTAGTTGGCGTCATTACAGTGGACGTTTTAAAGGCCAAGTAAGAACAATAGTGCCTTTTGAAGACTCCATCCCCATTCAAAAAACAACAACAAAATTATGATATCCCTAACAGTGCTGGGTTAATCTACAAATCAACATTTCAGAACTCTTTACTCTCTAAGGGATAGAGATTATATATGCTTATCTACAGAGGTTTAGAATTTACAAACTTCTCATCTGTACTCACAACCTGGAAAAGATTATCATATTTAAGGCCTACATGGAAAGGTACTATTAGGACGTACCAGTGATAGTTTATACACAAAAGTCAGTCCCTTTTCAAATGTCATTTCCATTAGTGTCTTATATCAGAATTACAAGTGAAATGAACACACTGTAATCTGGTATTTTAAAAGGTTATGTTGAAGGAGTAGAGAGGCTTAAATTAATTCTCCCTGTTCTTATCCAGTAGGCCTTTACCTCAATAGGATTTCCTATAATTCTATCTTAATCCATGTCTCTGCAGATGAACCAAACAGACCACAATATAGAAGAGCCAGCCAAAGTGGCTCCCTGCCAGCAGTCCTTTCTACCGTTTAAGAGAGACTTCAGCTTAATGATTGTACAGTGAGCCAAATCAATCAAGAAAGCAGAGAGCCGACGCATACCTTATTATGCTCTGCAAAGATCTATTTGTTTAGCCATGTGAAAACATTGCCCTAAAATGGTCAGAAGGTTAGCACGTTAATCATTTGCTAGATCTATTAAACTCTTAAAATTAATGGCAAGAATACATCATTTCAAGGAATTTTTTTCTATATAAGCAATATTAACGTGATATTTGGGAGGAACTGCACTGCTGATTTTGTTGCTGGAGAGTTGATATAGACAGAGAAGTAGAAAATTATTTAGACGTTCAAATGGAACTTATATTTTTGAGATTATAAAGTAGGCAAAGATAATAAAACTATTTTCTAGTAATACCAGTTAAATGAAGTATAAAAGTTAAACGAAGGCTAAAACCCCACAATGCCACCTAGCCCTAAGCATTGCTCTAAATTATTGCAAGTACAATACAGAGGCTCAATAATTATTACTTATTGCTTTATTTGAATTATTCCTACTACAATCTTTCCTTTCCCTATATGTTAGCTACTCTTGAGAGACTGGGAAAGAATGTATTATTTATTTTGAGGCCAATATAGGATCACATTGGGTAAAAAGTATTAGATGTTCACTAGTCAGACAACTATCACCATAAATATTGTTCATAATTCATATCACTTAGGAAGTTTGAGTCTAACTTTCAGCTTGATGGCGGTAAGAGATTAACTGAGGATATTAAAATTTTTGTTTATTTGAGCAAAAATTGATTTGAATCAGGCAGAATGCAATCTAACATATAGAAAGGAACTCCAAGGAGTTATACAAGATGAAAGACTTTTATAGCTGGAAGGGAGCATGAACAAGGAAGTTATATTAGCCAAAAATCTCAGGTTGGTTATTGCAAGGTCACTTTCCTTTAGGAGATGGCAGGGATCCGTCAGGCAGATGACCTAACTGGTGCTGACCAGGAGATTCCTCTTTGGTCTAAGATTCCATTTGCAGGACTGCTAAAACTATAATTAAGTCTTGGTTTGGTGATGTGGGTCTTAGCACAAGTGACTCCATTGGGAGGCCTGTTGTCTTGTTTTTAGCAATGAAATTTAACATTACTGAATTTAGAATTTTTGTTCATTCAAAAAAAAATGATTTTGGCCATAAATATCATGGCTGAAAATACCCAAATGAGACTAGATTTTTATATCAACTAATGAGTAAAAGGGTTGAATGAATAAAAAGTTCTTTTTACCAGTAGATACAAGACTTAAAAAATGCAAAATGTCTTACTTACAGTTGAAGGTTGGTATCCACTCTGGATCACTCCATATGGACCTTTTTCAGGGTTTGAATGGATAAAACAAATGAAAAATGTTTACTCTTTCTTTTTATCTAGAAGTTATTACTAAAGCAGGAATAGAGCCTTTTATTTTCAAATAGACGCTTAAGAAGTCATACAATCACTGCACTCAAACACCTAAAAAAATAAAAATAAAAAAACGTTCTGTACTTTGTGTATTGTGAGAGATTTTAAAAGTGTGGAATATAACCATATTGTAATTTATTTAAGAAAATAAACCTAAAGTGCAGAAAAATAAGTTAATCAACTTTGTGATATTGTCCTCAGTGAAATGCCTTCTATTCATGAACTACAGTTTCTCTATAGAGAACTCTCTCAACTTCTCAAGAGCTCCCATACAAAAAACAATATCTCTAGAGTAACTTGTACCTTGTTCCTATTACTTAAAACAAAACAAAACAAGAAAAACAGTCCCTGGAAATTTCGCTCTGAGTTTAATATCTGAGCCAATCCTCAGTCCCTATCCTTTCACTCAAACATCAGCAGGTGACACTCTAGCCTAATATAATTAAAAGTTAAAAAGTTATCCAAAGTAATTTCCTTGAATATCTCTCCTGGACACCTTTAAATTTCTGCATCTTTATGCATAATATTCTCTCTGTATCTATATATCTATCATTCTATCCACTCATCTATTCATCTATTTGTCTATTGTTTCATTTATCTAATACTTGTACATCTTTTTTGTTTATACCTATATATTTATCTATCTACATATGTATTAATCTATCTAGGTTCAATATGTCAATGGTCTAGCCTCAACCATCAGTTTCAATCTTTGATCCTCTATTTCTACCCTACTTTTATCTCAGAACAAACTTATTAAAGGACTTTTAAAATACTGCAAACAATTTCTACATTTGCTTTACTTGAACTTCATATGCTGAAGATTTATTCTAAGAATTGTCTGTTAAATGCAAAATATATTTTAAAAATCCATGGAAATTGACATTTCCTCCCCTTCCTTGATATTGTAACTTTCTCAGAAATCTGTGAATATTTATCTATTATGTAATTTTATGTATTCCATTTTGTTTTCTAGATATCTAATGAATTTGTATTGTTCCACTAATAAGTGGTACATTCTTTAAAGGTTGGGTCACTTGCTTCACTCTTTGTCTTTGTATGTCATATAATGTCAAATACAGAATTCTGTGACTAGTGGGCATTTAGCACATGTTGACTGGATAATGTAATTGATGCCTGAAAATTAATTTGGAAAACTGGCAAATTGGATTGTGTTTCTGGGGTAACCCGGATTGAAGAAAAATTGGGAAGGAACTCTATAGTGATTCAGGAACAAATTGATATAGATTTGACTTAATAATGGCGATGTGAAAATTGAAAGAAAACTGCAAGTTTATAATATTTCCCCTAGTATAAAAGAGGGAGACTGGTTAAATAGTACCACAATGGATAAATCTGAGAATTAGACAAGAGAGCTAATGAGTCAGGGCAGGTAACCATATGCCATCATAGTAACTGTGTCAATGATGGATGGAGTGTGAACTGAAAGGAGACCAGATGGAAGAGGCATAGGAGGAGAAACACAGGACCCAGGGAAGAAGCTGTCAGAGCCACAAGCGGAGTCCAATTATTATATAAGGACAGTGATATATTTTCAGAAGGAGTAAGTGATCAATAATAAACAAACCAGATTGGAAGAATGATCAAAAATGGTGAACAGCTTGATATTAGCAAGAAGGTGATCACTACCAAGCCCAGGAAGGACTATTTCAGTTCAATGGTAGCATTGTTATCTTATGCTATTAAAAAATAATAACACATCTTCCTTTGTCCTTTCTTTTTTTTTTTAATGTGTGACTTCTCACATGAAATATTCTTCTCTAGAGGGCCAATCAATAAAATGAAGTAGTTTTATATACAAATCTAGATTATATATGACATAATATGAAAAATAAAACTGGTTGTATATGGAAAAACTTAGTATATTTTAGTCCTCCATTCATGGTCTGAAAAATCCATGTATTAAGCAATATGGGTTCTGCTTTTAATCTCACCTCCAAATTCCGTCTTAATTTAGAGTATCATTACATGTAATGTGCAGGTGTTCAGTTTGGCCACTAGGGCTTAAAGAAACCCATTGCAGGGAATGGGTGGGTGGGAAGAACTAGCACCAGGAGAATTGGCTACAACTTTTGATAACTAACTTAAAAAAAATCTTCTGACTAAGTCTAGTCATATCTTCCAGCTGAATTCTACAACTGTGGAGTACTGGACAGATTTTCACACACAACAGAAACCCACTGACCTTTCAATGCTGTTCTGTATAGGCCAGTACTGACTCAGCTGAGGGAACAATTACCCCCTCTGGATTCCAGTCAATGGGAATGAGAACAAGACTATGAGGAAGTCATAAAACCCATTCATTTGTACTATTCATTCATGTTCATCCTCCTGTGGGAATTTTCTCTAGACCAGGTAGTGGATGAGACACTAGCGCTCAATGAATCCCAGAGGCAGAGCCATTCGCCAACTGCATCACTGTCACCTGAGGTTTTTCCAGGAATAGGTTTGGAGTTTCACACCTCAGAAATTATAATTCAGTATATCTGGGGTAGAGTCCATGAGACTACACTTCTAAAGAACTCTTCAGTCTTTTTTAAGGCCTCTGCACAGTCAGGTTTGGGAACTAATGAATATTTTAAGTGTCAAATTTACTAAAATCTTGAGACTTAATATTAGCATGAAACAAATTGAGAAAACTGAAACTGAGAAAGTAACTAACTTGACTAATTGCCTAAGTTTATTGAATCAGAATTCATGTCTAGACATTGGGATTGATACTGCTTTTCATTACACTGCAATTATCTTTTATGGAAATAGTTCTCTGGTTGATTCTCTGTTTATCACTTTCTCAACATTGTTCTAGACTATGGATTACTACACTAAACCTATCCAACACTTCCATTTTCTCCTGATATTTTGGTCAGGTTTTTGTCTGCTTTTATTTTTTATTTTTTTGGTTAATTCCCCAATGAGGCTCACTTGAACACAGTAGGAAATCTGTCTTGTTTCCTTCTCATCCTCAGTCTGTTACCTGGGTACCAAACTCACAAGAGGTCCTCTTCCTTCTGCTTTGTAGATCCAACTTTTTCTAGCCAATTGGGGTAATTAAGCCAATCCTCCTGAAAAACCTCTTGAGTCAAAAGATTATGACAGATTGATTTGTGCTGAGCTGATAATGAGTGCAAAGGAATTAGAGTACCATTGTTCTTGCCAAGAAAATATGAAAATTTAGTGCACTTATGAGAGGTAGAGAAATTGTGCCCAATGAGTGGTGATAATTTTGGCTAGAAGAGCCATTTAGAACCATTTATATTTGTAAAACAGCTAAACGTTTTGCCTGGTATATTGCATTAATCAGGGTTCTCCAGAGAAACAAAACCAATTATATATATATATATATGAGAGAAAGAAGGAAAGAAGACAGAGAGTTTTATTTTAAGGACTTGGCTCACAAAATTGCGGATGCTGGCAACTCCAAAATCTGCAGGCTAGACTGGCAGGCTCGAACCAGGGAAGAACTGATGCTGCAGTTTGAGTTTGAAAGCAGTCTGCTGGCAGAGTTCTCTCTTCTTTGAAGGAGGCCAGTCTTTTTTTATTAAGGCCTTCAGCTGATTGGATGGGGTCTACTGACATCATGAAGGGTAATCTGATTCACTCAAAGTTGACTTATTATGTTAATCTTATATAAAAATACCTTCAAGAAACATCTAAGATAACGTTTGACCAAATATTTTGGTACTGTAGCCTAATTTAACCATCGTAACTGGTAATCGGTAAGGGAAAACCATTTTGCAAATCACAAAGCTTATTAAGGCAATATATCACTGAGCTACTTTAACATGGAAAGGGACTCCAATAAAACAGGACTGAAGAGAACATGAAAGCACATAGAATTATGCTAATTTTGGAAAGAGGGAGCATTGTTCCTATCATAATACAACTTCACAATCAAGAAGTCCAGGTACCTATCATCAAAAAAATCTACAAAAAATAAATGCTGGAGAGGGTGTGGAGAAAAGGGAAACTTCTTGCACTGTTGGTGGGAATGTAAATTGATACAACCACTATGGAGAACAGTATGGAAGTTCCTTAAAACACTAAAACTAGAACTACCATATGACACAGCAATCGTACTACTGGCAAATACCCTGAGAAAACCATAATTCAAAAAGAGTCATGTACCAAAATGTTCATTGCAGCTCTGTTTACAATAGCCAGGATATGGAAACAACCTAAGTGTCCATCAACAGATGAATGGATAAAGAAGATGTGGCAGATATGTACAATGGAATATTACTCAGTCATAAAAAGAAACAAAATTGAGTTATTTGTAGTGAGGTGGATAGACCTAGAGACTGTCATACAGAGTGAAGTAAGTCAGAAAGAGAAAAACAAATACTGTATGCTAACACATATATAAGGAATCTTAAAAAAAAAAAAAAAAAAAGGTTTCTGAAGAACCTCGGGACAAGACAAGAATAAAGACACAGACATAAAGAATGGACTTGAGGACACAGGGAGGGGGGAGGATAAGCTGGGACGAAGTGAGAGAGTAGCATGAATATATATACACCACCAAATGTAAAACAGATAGCTAGTGGGAAGCAGTTGCATAGCACAGGGAGATCACCTTTGTGACCACTTAGAGGGGTGGGGTAGGGAGGGTGGGAGGGAGACGTGAGAGGGAGTTGATATGAGGATGTATGTATATGTATAGCTGATTCACTTTGTTATACAACAGAAATTAACACATCATTGTAAAGCAGTTATACTCCAATAAAGATGTTGAAAAAAGAATAAAAGAATCCAGGGGCCTATGGATCAGTAACTCAAGTATATACTCATGGGTTCTGTTTTGTGAAATTTGGAAGGCAACATTATAATTTATTCCTAGTGAACCATAAATCTGAATTTCAGAGGCAAATTTCCACATCAGTAAATGTTTGCCTTTGAACTCATTCCAGGTAACAGATCAGAGTACAATAAAATGTGAGAAAAATTTCAATCAGTACCTGGTCTCTAGTTTCTTAGATGATACCATAATGCCACTAATGCTCTCTTTCCCCATTTATGATACCTAAGAAAACATTATAGTGCTCGTCCTTCAGTCAGCTCACAACATGATTGAGTCTCCCTTACACAACTTTGTTCTTGTTCTGTTTATGTATGTATTTATTTATTTGTATTTTACAAAAAAAAATGTTTTTGGAGACATTTTATTATTGTATGGGAACCTTGATATCTTGATTGACTAAGTAAAAGCTATGATAGACTTAACTGATATCAAGGAGACTGAAATCTGAGAAAGGGTGTGGGAAGTTTCCAGTTAATATTTCTGGCTAATTTTTCAATTTGTAAAACAATTAGAACTACCTAACTGCTCTTAAGAGTGATAGAATAGAGGGCCTCAGGGAAGTCTCCAGAAAATATCTATCTTTTAACAAAGTCTAACATTAGTTCTCTGATAGTATCTGTAGGAAATCAGTCCTGGCAACTCTGGTACCCTAGTCCAATGGACATGATAAATGAAGCATCACTACTACTGATTATTGTGTCTTACTTAATTCTTAATCTCTCCTCCAGAATTTTTCATGTGTTGAATAGGAGGAAATGATGTCTAGTAGATAATGAATTTGAAACCCTGATTATCTAAATCTGTGTCTTGGTAGTGATCTGGGACAATGACTAGAGAATTAAAGAAGCTACATGTATATTCTCTTGAAGCAGCAACAACAACAGAAAGCAAAAGTGACACTGGATTTGGATTTGGGGCAGAATATGAATCTTTATTGCCATTATGATCAGATGCCTCCAATATCATGAAGGAGAGCTGATCACCTAGGTCAGCTGTCCCCAGTCATTAACAACAAGGCTTTCTTTTACCTAACTGTAGTCCCTCAGCTCAAGCTAAGGCCTACAGGTGACAGTGGTGGCCAGGGGTGTCCACAGTGCCCAATGGTGGGTTTATTTTACTGTACCAGATAAGGAAGTGGTTTTATATCCAATGACATTACTGAAGTCTTGTTAGAGGAAGACAGGATAACATGTACAACGAATGATTTGAAGGAAAACAAAATGAACCAAAAATACCCTAACAGCAGTCTAGCATATTTTCTCTTACCGTAAATTTCCAACAGACAGTAATAACTTTAATTCAATGACTCTTCTTTTTTTTTTTTTTTTTTTTTTGTTTGCGGTACGTGGGCCTCTCACTGCTGTGACCTCTGCCGTTGTAGAGCACAGGCTCCGGATGCGCAGGCTTAGCGGCCATGGCTCACAGGCCCAGCCGCTCCACTGCATGTGGGATGTTCCCGGACCGGGGCATGAACCCGTGTCCCCTGCATCGGCAGGCGGACTCTCAACCACTGCGCCACCAGGGAAGCCCTCTTCTTATTTTTAAGCCTTTTATACAACTACTACCTAGAACCCCAAGAAAAAGTCCCATTAACTTTCCATTTCTCTGGCTTTCTTAAAATATGTGAGAAATCCATTACATAGAAATGCATTAAGGTTTAGTCTCCTAGGAATAAATACTCTTTCCCAGAATCCTCTGTCCGTTGGGAAAAATGATGACAAAATCAGTAATAAGGAGGTTAAATAAGGAGGTTAAATTTTCCCATGTTTGCTTTTTGTCACATATTGACTCATTTCAGGGACACCTCAAGATTTGATGTTAGGTAGAAAAGTGGTAATACCCTGCTTTACATGCTAGGAATAAATGTTGATTTAAACACGCAATGGTGATAATAAAGGTCCCCCAAAATATTAACATCCAGGAAGTCCAGGAAGAACAAGTATTTTCCCAATAGGTATGCAGGAAATTAGAGAAATAAAGAAAATGACACTGGTCACAATCCAAACAAGGGAAAAAAATGAAGTCCTGAGTCCAGGGAGCAGAGTTCTAGCCAATTCCACAGCTGGAGGACAGGAGTCAAAACACCAAGTAAGGAATTCAGGCACAGAGGAAACAGGTGGAAGTAGGCGCTCTTCTTAAAAATAAGCCGTAGATGTTAAATTGTTTTGAGCAAGGCATAAGTCAGATTACTATGACTGAAGAGTAAGGTCAAATATATATTTACCAGGGTTTAGTTAATTATGCTTTGTATGACTTCTGAAAAAAGAAATGTCCCAGAAGATAGTAGCTAACTAAACCTGGAGATCTGAGTGAAATAACTCAGGAATCAAGAGACAAGAAACAAGGTGGTAGGAAATATGGTGGCCAGGACTTCAGTTTGGTTTGAAGTATTCAAGGTTCAGTGAAGTCAGTCAGTGATTTCTGGTAAAGGTGACTTGTAGAAAATCTTGGCTTCACATGATGTTTAAAATTTATTTGGAAGATGTTTTCAACTATAAAATAACGCTATCATAAATATTTTATATGGGTAGAAATTGGTTCTCTTCCCCAGATATATTTGCCTTTCATTTGTTTCTTGATTATTTTAAGTTACAATCCTTTAAGAGATTCTGTTATCCTAGACAGGAATATTATTAGTGCAACATATTTTGTGGAAAATAGAAAACAGTGAGCCTTTTTCATTCTTAAGAAAGAAAAGATTATACTTATGAATCTTGGTGGAACTTCTGTATATCTGCTACATTTAAGTCTACTTAATGATAGTAAAATTTGACACTATGGTTGCTATATAATACATTCAGTCATAAACACCCTCCCACATACAATGTTTTCTAGTTATATCTTTCTGCATTAGCTATCCCCTTACAGAAAATACACACACAAGAACCAAAACAAAACAGAAAAACAATTTAGGAATATATATCTTCACTGCCGCAAACAAACAAACAAAGAAAACATAGGAATATGTCTTCACTGCCACAATTTTTCCTATCATTTCAACTTCTATTAAAGATTAAATATATCACAATTTATAAAATTACTCAGAATATCAAAACTTATAATAAAGTAGGCTTTGGCCAGTCAGGAGCAATCCAGAGAACTTTATTAAATTTCAAATTCAGAGAGCATATAATTTTCTCCATAAAGTATAGACAAGACATAACAGAGTACCACAAAATCAAGTCAAGATGTAGAAGGTTGGCAGTTCCTATGCAATACATATTGAGCTATTTCCTTTAACTTCTTACAAGAATATCATGGTTTCTCATTCAAATTAACGTCTTGGTAAAATTTAATTAAAACTCTAGTGCTTTCACTACTTAAATGGCAAGTAAGGAATGTTATAAATCTGCTCTACATACTTTAAATGGCAATTTAACTTTTACACAATCCTTTCCTTGTTGATGCTATAATTCTTTTAAGCAGTGCCCATTATCTTTATGCAAAAATTATTTTCTCCAATATATTAGAAATATATATTTGGTGCCTAATTTAATAATACTAATATAAGGTAAATAAAATTTTCATTGAACACTAGCATTATGATAAATTTTATTTACAGATAAATTTATTTTTTCACCATCTTTTGAAATGACAAGTCATATCAGAAGAAACCAAGATGACATAAAATCAAAAGGAGCTAATAAATTAACAATGTTAATATTTATTAACATTCCAAAAATGCATATAAAAATTTACTAGTATGTCTTTTTCCACCATCAGTTTGTATTATGGAAGTAAAAAATATCAGATACCTTACAAGTATGAGTTTAAGATTTGTTCTTACCTGTCAGTGCAGACATATTAGCTATTGTCTCCTTTTCCTGTTGTATTGTATTGCAGTTTGAACAGAGCCTGAATTAAGTTTAAACCTCATTAGTATTATTATGGCAACTATAATAATGATAAACCATAGCAATTAATCAGTATTTACAACAAAAATTATACTGTACTAAGTTACTTACATGATCTACTATATTTTGTTTTTAACAATAACTATTCCAGATCACTGGCCTGTTTGGAATATTGAATATCCATGACATTAAAATATTGTTAGCAATCAAAATTGTCCTAATGAATCACTGAGGTTGGTCTTCCTTGTGATAATCAGACTTATCATGTATAACGCTCATGGCAGAAGTTGTTAATAATTCACCCAAATCCACATTCTTACTCCTGGGCACATGACTAAATCATATTTCTTAGGCTTCTTGCAGATAGGAGTATCCACAGGGTTAATTTCTAGGCAGTGGAATGTCAAGCAGAAATGATATTAATCACTTCTGATCCTGGACCATAAAACCTCCCACTAATACTCCTCTGTACTTTTTCCCCTTCTCTCTAGCAGGGTCCAAGATGACAAGCAGGATGACTTAGGAAGCTGTCTGTTGAAGTTGGCAGAGTCTCAGTCAGCCTGGAACCCTGTGTGGAGGAAGGTTGTCCAGCCCTTCTAACACTGTTCCCTTTGCCCCTGGCATTATTACATGAGCAAGAGATACATTTTTCTTCATTAAGCTACTATATATGTTTTGGTCTCTTTATTCCAGTATTTAGCATTAGAATAAAAGTGGTGACCCTAAGATATACTTAGTGTTCAAATATATCTTAATAAGTCATTATTATTTTGTCTCCTTTAAGATATGAATTATCAAGCATAACACACATATTTTTACATGAATGCTTGTAAAATAATAATATAGATATTTTTCTTAGAATTCTTGAAATGGCTTCTTAATTTAGGACTACTCAAAACAGATGCAGGCTTATCACACAAAATGAAAAAGAATTGGCCTTTTACTTAGTTTTCACTAAATTATTTCCATTTTGTGTGACTTGAGCTGAATATCTCTTGAGGTATAGCTGAGACACGCCTACATCTTGCCTTTGTCTTCAAGGCTCTGTGGATGTGAAGTGAGGTTGAGGCAAGAGTAGGGACCACTAATGGCATTGCTTCAGCTTATTCAGGAGGGAGGAAAGTACTTCTTCAGTTTCCACAAACTGCCTTCTGACAAAGATAAGTCTTAAATCATCTAGGATTACCTATTGTCGAGAACGTAGCTAATGCCCCAGGGTTGACTTTAGACTTTCCCTCTGTCGCCTTTCCAAATATAAAGACACACCCAGAAACACACACACACAAACATGACACACCTAGCCTTAGCCTTTCTTTTCCACTCTCTTTGAGACCTGTGATATACCTGCATACATTCTTAGATGAATTCCAGTAATCAATCCACATTCATGTAACCTCTGTAGAATATTCACTTTAGAAGAACCATTGGAGACCTTCAATAATAACTTCTCACTTAAAGCATAAGGAAACAAATTCCCAACATGTTTCTGCTGAAACAAAATAAAGACCCAAGTCTTATGTCTAATTCAATGCTCTTTCCAAGTCATTGTAAAATTTTCATACATTTCTGTCCTTAGAACTTAAGTATTTTTGGCTTATCTATTCAATTGAGTTTAGTAGTTAGCTAATCTGAATAAAGAAAATCAAGAGACTGCTGAATATTCCTAGAGATGGCTGGTAAGTGGAGTTAGCAAGACTGACCTACTTTAATGCAGAGATTCAAAATATAAACATAACAGGAACATACACACACACACACACACATACACACACACACACACAACCTACCTTAAAACCCTAATTGCATAGAGTAATTCTCATCGTGTTTCTTACCGATTTATATCTACAATACAGGGGTCAAGAAAAAAGCCACATGTATGAAAATATGAGATCTGTATTTTATCCAAGTCCCTCTGGCAAGAAGTTCTTGCTTTTAATAACTCCACTACTTGAAACCATAGAAGGAAACAGGAACTTCTTCCCTTGGTTTTTTTTTTTTTTTTTTTCCCAAAACTATCCACTAATCTTTTAATTAAAAGTGAATGATGGGGAAATGGCAAGTGAGCAGGAGAAGCTGAAGAACACATCTTCCTTATATATTTGTTCAACCCTAATCAGTCTGCACATCTCTCTGAGAGATCTGTATTAATTACATGGAATCTAATCCATTCTACTAAAGCTGATGTTGTCAACCACTATGGTTGGCTCTAGTTCACAGTATTTGTAGACACAGGTTGATAAAATATATAACCTAGAAGAGAAACTTTTAGGAAGGTTTTACATGCGATAGGATGCTAATATTTTAGAGGATGGTTTTATGCAAATTTGACTTTAAATAATAAAAGAACTCTGATTTTTCTAGAAGTCCCTGAATAGTGTATTTAATATTTCCTCTCAATCCAATAAAATACCTTCCGTTTTAGCCATAAAAGTATGATTTTGGTAATAATATATAGAAATATCCAGGTGTATATGATGCCAACAAGCATTTTTTAAGCCAAGGAATTAAAGTAAAAATAATGCATATTCCCTTGTATACAACAATAACAAAGAATATGTAGTGAGTGCTTATTATGTACAAGGCACTGTGCTAAATATTTTTCATAAGTTATTGAAGTGATTCCATGTAATTATACAATGTAATATTACTTTTGAGGACAAAAGCCTTCAAGAATGATAAGTAGCTCATCCACATTTAAATATCTCCTTTAAGTCGCTGATACTCACAATCCATAAATCCTACCATTATTCACTCTTTCTCTTGAAATGCCCTCCTGCTCTCCTGTGTCCCTCAAATGATATTTCAATGCATGAGATTTCATTCATTCAACAAACATTATGTTTACACATACTTGGCACTCGTCTAGGTGCTTGAAACATGTCAGTGAGCAAAATAAACATGGCCTTTGTCTTCATCAAGCTACACTCATTTCCTAACATTGAATCTTAATTCCCTTATCTTGCTCTCCCTTTGTCATATACGTCTGGCAAAATCCCCACCCTGGTTAAATCTAGCTCTGTGCCTACTTTCATTCTTGTCACCCACATATGGTAAAACCCACAACCATGCCACCTGACTGCACTATTAATTGCTAAACCAGAACTTCAAGCAGGCTGTTATCTATCCCCACTAATACTATAGTTACTTTCTCCCTTGATTTTTTATTTCCCTAGATGATTTTCAAACTTTTTCCTACTTCTTGCCCCTACCTACTAGTATCTATCTCATCGAATGACTTGGTTCCTATGTTACAAAGAAAATAGTCAAGATCAGCCGGGAACTGTATAAATTTCCACCATGAAAACCATCACTCTACCTGTATCTGTCCAAAAACTTGGCTTTCCTTCTTGTCACTGTGAAAGATTTTTTTCTATGCTTCTATCCAAAGAAAACCTCTCCTCACTAGATACCACTTATATTATTCTAGCATCTGCCCTCATTTTCTCATGCATCACAAACTTTTTCCTTTTTTTTAAGAGAATTTCTATAAATATAGAGCTGTATTAGCTCACAGCAAAAAAAAAAAAAAAAAAAAAGGCTTGATCCAAGATCCCCTTCCCTAACCCCATTAATCTTCTTTTCTTTACCTTAAAGCTTCTCAAACTGTATTCTGTTCACAATTCTCTCCTTGACCTGGTCCTAAAAGGCTCTCAACTCCATGGCTTTAGCAGAAGATCCCCTGCCAAGACCACCACTGACCCTGAGCTGCTAACTTCAGGCCAGTCTATGGTCCCCATCTTACTTGATCTCACAGCAGCGTTTGAATTAACTAACACTGTCTCTTTCTTGAAACATGTTTTACAGTTGATTCCTAGGATGCAATTTTCTTGATTCTTCTCCTACTGTCCAGACATTCTGCTCAGATTTCTTTGTTTGATCTTCTTTAGCTCTCCAGCCTCTGAATTCTGGGGTGTCTAGAACTCAGTCCCTTGATACCTTTTCTTTAAAACACTCACTGCCTTACTGAAATCATCCAGTTTTGTATCATCTGTCTGCTGATGGCTTCCCAAGTTATATTTCCAAGATGAAATATCTACTCTAAATATGTACTCTAAATATTTCTAAAAAACATCTTGTGTTCACATTCGGTCTTCCTCATGTCTCCCTCCCTTCAGGTGAAGCGTGAAGTCTTCCTCTCAGTTAATGGCAAACACTTTCTTCCACATGCTGTTGTGGAAAACTGAATGCTCATCCTTGATTTATGCTTTTCTCTCACAGGGCACATCTAATCCCCTCACCAACACCATCTGTTCCAAGCCATCATCACCTTTTACCTGCATTATTCTAATACCTTCCTAATGGGCTACTCTGCTTTCACTTCCCCTCACATCATTTCTTAGTAAAAGAGCCAAGACTATCATTTTTAAATGAAAGTTATACCCTATCTTTCTTATGATATGAATTCTCTTACTCAGAGTACGAGTCAAATCTGACGATGGCTGTCAGTCTATTTCTCTTTTGTAAAGAAGTTCATTTGTATCTTTTAAGAAACAAACTTAGAGTTACAAAAGTAGGGGGAGCAGGGATAAATTAGGAGTTTGTAATTAACATATATACACTACTACATATAAAGGACCTACTGCATAGCACAGGGAACTATACTAAATATTTGGTAATAACATATAAGGAAAAAGAATTTGAAAAAAAAAAAAATATATATATATATACACACACTGTGTCTTCTGTCTAGAACGAAGGTCAGCAAATGACAGCCTATGGGAGAAATCTAGCATGCTTTGTCTTTTTGTGTATACATTTTTATTTGAATTTGCACACACCATTCATTTCTGAATTTGGGGGTTCGTTTCCTGCTTACAATAGCAGAGTTCAGTAGTTCCAACAGAGAGAACTGTGTGGCTGCAAATAACATTTACTATCTGTTCCTTATGGAAAAAAAATTGCCAACCCTTGTACTCGTATGCAAACTCCAAGAATGCAAGACTTTGCCTATTTAGTTCGCTGTTACAGCTCCACCATCTGTGCCTGAACAGTTGTAGTTACTCATTAAATGCATAAATAAATAAATGAATGAGTGAATCATTGTGTAGGTAGGCCAAAAAGTGTCTCACAAAATATCCCGTATCCTAATTCCTCAAACTTGTGAATTTTACCTTATATGGTAAATAAAGAAAAAGAGGGAAAGGGAAGGAGGGAGGGAGAGAGTAAAGAAGGAATGAAGGAAAGGAGGAAAAGAAAGAGAGAAAGAGATAAAAAATGTGTACCCCATCAATATCAGTTCTATATAACTGCTCATAGATTAATGTCACTGTTATAAAACTCATGGGGAGAAAATATATGTTGACATTCCTTCACTAACCACTAACTCTTTAATGAGTATTTTATATTAGTTTCTTCACTTCATAGATGAAATTAGACATATTTTTGGAGATTATACTAGCACTTCACAAATTATTTGTTAAAACAGTCTGTTGTGAGATATTAGATATGAAAGCAAGAAATACATCTTCTAGTTTTAAATATATTTTAGTAATTTCCTGAACTTTATAGCTTTATGATGATAAATTATTTTCAAATCAACAAAATTAATTGCTCTTAAAAAGTAAGAAATGTGAATGTCCTCGGGGTAAAGGCTGAGCATGTGGAAAGGTTTTCTGCTTTAATAAAAGCAAACTCAGGGTGAAAATTATCTGCTTCAGAGAGTGTGGTCATGATCACGTGTCCCTGCAGTGCCTGGAATTGCTGTGACCTTTTTGGACATATGCACTTGCACTGGGCTGATAGGAGTGCAGCAAAGTGTGGAGGTGGAAAATACCCAGCACATGGATTGTACCACTGAGCTGCTGAACCAACCCTGGAACCACCCTGCATCTGTACTTTGTGTTCTCTAATATAATTAATGTCCACTTTGGGTTGTGTATTCAATAACTTGAAGTTGAAAACCTCTCAATTGAGGGGGTTATCATTATAATTGTACCATTGATGTTAATTGCTTCTGAGTAATTTATTCATTCAATGACAAAATGATATAGTAAAACTCTGAGTCATATTGAACAATGAACCAGGACCTAATTAAATCTACTTTAGGTTCCAGGAAAATAACATGGAAACTACGATATTAAATTGTCCATCAGCAATGTGGGCATTTATTTTTTACATAAGGAATCAATTTGTGTTGCCATGATGCTGATTTCAGTTGATGCCTCTATTGAGCACTGGCTGTGCTCTCTAAATGATACACTGAAATGGATAAATGGGCAGCAGATACTTTGCAAGAGCAAAACTCCCTAGTTGGCTTAGTCACTTTCATGCTGGTAGCAGAATAAAAACTGTATTTCCTTTCATAAGATTCCTCTGAAAGTGGAAGACATCTTAAAATTTTGTCATACATTCAATGAAGTGACATTGCCACCAAATTTAATATTAAATTAACAAGTTTTATAAATGATGGCATCTTTGAATCCATGAAATACATGAGTCCCACCTCAGACCTACTAGACAGTGTTGGCTCTATATCCACTAATCTAACAAATATAAAGAACTTGTTTGGAATTTTACAATAAGCAAATATCTAAATATTTCTAATGATTCTTTAAGTAAAACTAAAGATAAACATTTTGTACACTCTTCTTACCTTACAGGAATACATGGGTTCACATAGGAAAATTAAGGAGTCACAAAAGGATGACTTATTAATAAGTTGATGAGTTATCTTAAAGGGTATTTATTGTCTTTTGTTTGCAACACATAATAAAATTTCCAGAGAAACCAGGCATTCTTTTCTTCTGTTTTTTTTGTTGTTTCCAGAACTCCTTCTATGTAGAAACCATTTAACCTTCTAGTTTATGCACCATATAATTTCTCTCATTATGAAATAGAAACGTTTTAAAATTTACAGTCTGAAACTGAAAATTCAGTCTCAGCTCCACAGCTTACTAGTTACTTAGCCATTCAGGTCTCCACTTTTGCATATGCTTGGGATAATCATGATAATGATGTCTACCCTAAAGAGTTAGTTTGGAGATCAAGTGATGAAAGATGTGTAAAGTTTCTGTAATTGTTTAAGTTCTGTAAACACATGTTTTTTTAACATTCTTTAGTTTTTATGACTATTGCAATAGCCATAACAATAAAACAAATGTGGTGAGAGTTGATGCTTTTGTGTAGTGAGAAACTGAATAATCAAACTATGTTCTGATAACAGCATAACAATGACCAAATTGGGAAAATAAAAGAGATTTAGAAATTCACTTATGATCTTTATAAATTGAATAGTTTTTTCTGGTAAGAATGAAATGAATCAATACATGGATATTCTCAGTCTGAAGTTTCAAAAATAATTAGAAAAGGTTCCTGCCCTTGAAGCGATAATATAGTGAACAGACAGAAAGATAAACTAAGCTGTGAGTGGGACAGAAGGAATAAGGACAAAGACTATAAGAATACAGAGAAAGGATACCTCATCAGAAAAGGAAGTTTCCTGAAGAAACTTCAGGAAATGTTTCTATAGTTTTTCATGCCTTGGGCAAAATGGAAGTCTTAAACTCAACTTTTATGTGCAGGCAGGTTGAATTTTGTCCTGTGGTAAGAATACATTTCTATGGATTATGATATAAAACATTTCAAAAAATTGAAAACAATTCACAATCTATACCTCTTTTTTTTTCACCAGCACTATAAGCATTAGTAAACCCTCATATAGCTCCTCAAAGTTGTGTTCTGTTCATTAAAACGGACATGTTTATGTCTTTAGTAATAATTCACAAGTACCTTTTTATTTATATTATCAAAATACTTAATTCATTTATTCACTCAAATATTTACTGAGCAAATACTATATACCAGGCAATATCCAAGGAGAGGAAGATATGATGGTGAACAAGATAAACAATTGTTGTTCTCAAAGAGCTGTAGTTTAGTAAGGCAGGTCTTCTCAAATTTTATTGCTCACTCAAATTACTGGGGAACATTTTTTTTTAATGTAGATTTTAATTCAGTTATTTGGGCTGGTATCTAAGAGTCAACTTTCCAATAAGCTTCCAGGAGATGCTGACGCTACTGGTCCATGAATCCTACTGAGTAGAAAGGTATTCAAGCATACAGACAATAAAGCAGTAATTATATTTTAGTGCATGGTGAGGTAATTGAATACACAACCTGGAGAGGTCAATGAAGGAGATGGAAAGAAAATCATGTTCTGGAAATAGATCTTTCCATGTAAATACATGTCATAAATAATAAAGATAGATCTCACATATATGTGGAAAAGTAGGCATATTCACTATGTTACAATAGCTATATAAATATATCATTTAAAAACTTTTAACAAAACACATTCTTGATAGATTAGAGAACTAAGCATAATTAGAAATAATCAGAAACATAGAAAAATTATAAGTGAATACTCAACTAATCCAGAGATGGAAAAGAATGTTTGAGTTATAAAAATAATTGGGGGAGTTCCCTAGTGGTCTAGTAATTAGGACTGGTTCTTCAAGACACTGTTGTAACCCAGATTCAGTCCCTGATCGGGGAATGAGACCCCCATAGGCCACACGGACAAAAAAAAAAAAGTAAGGAATGGGGATAAATCAGAAAAGAAAAATACTCAATAATTTGACAATAAAATTTAAACATGTATGTACTTGAAAGAAAGAAACAAAGAAAGAAAGAAACAAAGAAAAGTCAAGCCTCTGTTTCTTTCACAGGAAACACAGTGAATGGTGGAAGACAACCCTCGCTTCATAGAAACAGTTCTAACCAGACTGTGAATTAATTTATTAATTAATAAAGTTATTTATTTAGAAAACTTCTCCATTGTCAGTAGATTAATCTTTACAAAACCTTTACCTTCCTTAGATCCTCTATACACGCTCAAATTCTGCAAAGACTACACTTCCAGTACTAAAAAGTCCAAGCTACTTCACAGGCACTCAAGGCTCTTGACAGTTGAACCTAATTCCACCTACTTTTCCACTGTTATATTCTAATACTTCTTTTATGAACTCCTCACTCTAGCTTTTTAATGAACCTAGCTTTTTTTTCTTCCATTGTGCCTTTACTATACTGTCTTCCAAATTTATAATGCTCCACCCTCATCTTTGCCTTTCCAAACATAATCCATCCAAGTGCAACTCAAGTTCCACTTTTCTGCAGTGTTTGGCCAAGCCACTACACCAAAAAGTTATCTTAGACTTCACAGATATTTCACTGTACTTGATACCTGTGCTAACTTTAAGAAATTAAACAGAAATTGAACTTTAAGAAATTGAAACTATTTATATTAAAAGTCCTATAGTCCAATGTGAACTTCAGGATTTAAGGACAGAGTGTGAAAATGCTTAGCATAGCACCTTGCATCTTTAAGCTCTAAATAAATAACCACTAAATTAATGCCTAGCCCTGTGGGTAGGATGCTTGCCAAACAGCTTTAAGTATTAAGAGCTTTGCTTCTGTCTTTTTCTAAACCATCTAAGAGCATTACAGTCTTTATACAGGGTTGGTATATGCAAACAGATTTTTTCTCTAAAAACTAAGATGCTCCAATGAATTTCATTAATGTTCTATATTTCATAAAATTAAGTGATGTTCATATCATGAAACAATATTTCTTCAGATAAAGAATTCCTGCATTTTTAACAAAACTGGAATTATTTTAAAATTTTGTCATATTCCAAAATATGCAGTAGGAAAACTAACAATTGTATTATAGAATATTAATCTAAAAATTAACAAGTATTATTATTTTTTAATATATTACATTTTTGCTATTTGATTGTTTAAATTACCTTTTAGCAAGTATTTTTCACAATATTTACTCTATTTTTTTGTATACATGGATTCAATGTTCACCATTCAGTTCTTTTACAATGCTTTCTTCATTTGTCTCTCACATAGTTTCATTCTAAGATGGCTGAGGGATAATATACTCTCATAATTAATTATGCCAGTGTTCCTATTTTGTACTTGGATAATAACTTGCCTGGTTATAATATTCTTAAGACATAATTTGCCCTTAGAACTTTGTAAATATTGTTCTATTATCTTCTGGCATGTCATTTTTCCATGGATGTATTTGAGCTCAAGCAGATTTATTCCCTTTGTAAGTTCTTGGATACCTAATGAATTCTTTCTTTATCCTTGAAATCCAATCACTTTACCAGAGTGACATGAAATTGTTCTTCTAATGAGTTTTTTGAAAACAGTGTGTTTTTGATCTGGGGTATTATTTTTAATTTCAGAAATGTTTTCTACTATTATATAATTATTTTTAAATTTAATTTGATGGGTTTTCACTTTGGTCTCACTATTAATTTTTATTTTGGATCAACATTTCCTATATACCATGGATATTAACATATTTTTGATTATTTTATCTATTCTTCTTCATTTTACTAGGACTACTTCATGGCTTTCTTTGTTGCTAATTTTATTTTCTCACACTGTCTAATCTGTTCCCTGTAGTTTCTACTTAATTAGTTCTGTAATGGTGTCATTTTGGTCTTCTATACACTTAATTTACAATCTCTCCTTTCAGCTCATTCACATTTTTAATTATCTCATATTTGATGTCTCCTCTCATTAAAATCATATTCCCTTTAAGTTTTTCTACAGCATGAAACATTTGTGAGGAAATTTCTTCTCTTTTGCTCTTTCACTTATATTTTTTTCTACAATGAATTCTTCTATCCTTTCTACACTTTATGCGTGTCTTTGTTTTGTTCTAGTATTTTTGCATACTTTCCATGCTTAGTCCCTGTTTAATGTGGTCTTTCTTAAGGCATTTTAGTTTCTCTGAATAGGGTAGACACATTTTTGTTCATGCTTTTTCCTAACTTATCTGAGACATGTTAGACTTTTCCTTAATACTTCATTTAAGGAATGACAGTGAGTATTTTAGCCACATTCCTGTAGCCAAAAAAAAAAAAAAAAAAAAAAAAAAACGTAGAATAAGAGGAAAACCCAACTGATGTAGTAGTGTCTTTGGTTGAGGAATTTGGACTATGGTCAAGGTGAAGAAAAAATTCTTGGATACCTAGTCATTGATGTTATAACAACTCACCTACAAATTATTTCATTATTGACATTTCTGAGAGATACTTTTTTTTCCTACTAATATAAGATCTCTCTCTCTCCACTTCCTTCAGGAATATTTATCAAAATATATGTCAAATATATAAAAACACTTTTTTAAAAAAACTCCTCCCGGTGTAAAACTGCCTGATAAATGAAGTTAGATCAAAAGTCTGCCAAAGAATTATTTATTTTATACTACAGAAAGATATAAACAATAAAAAGTTCCCCCTAGAGTTCATTTTCAAATTACTGAAGTCATTACAACCTTTACTCTAATTGTTTAAATATATTATATCAATGCCAGTTTGGTCTATATTCTGAAACATTTAATTTTTGTTCACTTCCACAATTATAACAACAAAAAGCTGGACAAACTGAAAATAAATTACTTTTTTGGACTCATCAGAGAATGTAAGTTACAGGACAAACTGTCACTCTGATATCTAAGGAGAGAGGCAAATGCAGAGAATCAACAGCAGAGGTCTACTTATTTGGAGCAGAAGTCAGTGGAGCCATAAACTGGTAGGAATATCTAAATGATAATTTTGATGAATTGTTGAAGTTTGTGGGTGGGATGAATGAGAAACTCCTGGGGGAGTCAGGTAGATTGATCGAAAGCCTCACTATGGGAGGGTGGGAGGGAGACATGGGAAGGAGACACAAGAGGGAGGAGATTTGGGGATATACGTATATGTATAGCTGATTCACTTTGTTATACAGCAGAAACTAACACACCATTGTAAAGGTATTACACTCCAATAAAGATGTTAAAAAAAAAAAAAACCTCACTATGTTCTCACATTGAAGAGTCAAGTAAGAGTCCTTGGTAACACTAGTCATTAGTCATGCAGAGAGAAAAGTACTTTACCGACAGACTTATGCCATCTGGGAAAATGACATTTTCCCATCTCCAACCCCTTTTACCCATCCTGTCTCACCTAAGGGGAAAAATAAAAAACATTATTAAATGTTACAGCTCAGGAACACAATCTCAACCCACTAAAAGATTAAGATGTATCAAAAGATTATAGAACTTTTCCCCTCTCCTACACCTTATATCCACGAAAATAAAGTTCTCGTATAATAACAGAGAATTACAGGTAAAAGAGCTAAAAGACAGACTTTACCTGAGGAAGATTTCTTAGTGGAAACCTAAGGTAATGGATGAGACAAAATAGTCACTAGGTGAATTTGAAGCCTCTGTTATCTATAGCCAGAGCAAGCATTAAGCAAAGACTAAATCCTAACCATATTACTGTAAAACTTTATACTATATAGTTCTTTTAACTCAGCTCCTATTATCCAAGACATCATCCTGGCTTTAAAATAAATTACAAGAAATCCTAAATGTAAGAAAAATCCCAGTCTGAAGAGGAAAAGCAAGCATCTGGACCAGACTCAGATATTACACAGATTTTGGAATTATTTTACAAGAAATTTTAAATAACTATGATTAATATTTTAAGAGGCCACAGAGAAAGTAAACAGTATGCAGAAAAGGTGGATAATGTAAGCAGAATAATGAAAATTATAAGAAGGAATCAAAGGAAAATAAGAGAAATTAAAAACTATATAACATAAATGAAGAGTGTCTTTGGTGAACTCAAGACTAGTCTGAAAATGGTGAAAGAACTAGTCAATAACTTTGAAGATATGTCAATAGAAACTTCAGAAATTAAAATGGAAAATAATTTTTAAAAAACAGAACCTTCAAGAACTATGAGGCAATTTTGAAAAATGTAGCATACACACAGATAAATACCAGAAAAAGGATAAAGAATGGAGTAGAAGAAATATTTGAAGTAACAATCACCAAGAATTTTCCAAAATTAATTACAAATATCAAACCACAGATCCAAGAAGCACAGAGAATGCAAAGCATAGCAAATAACAAAACATATACATATAAAAGTATTATATTCAAACATCAAAAAAAGAGAAAGTTTTGAAAGAAGAGAGAAAAATAATACCCTGTGGAAAAAGAACATGAATTACAGCTGACTTCTTCTCTGAAACCAGGTAGACAAGGGGAGAGTGGAGTAAAACATTTAAAGTATTGAAAGAAAAAAAATAAAACACCAATTTAGAATTTTATGTCCAGTGAAATTATCCTTCAAAAATAAAGGGGAAATAAATATTTTTTCAGGCAAATAAAAACTGAAGAAACTCATCACTAACAGACCTGTCCTGCAAGAGTATTTTTTTAAAAATTCTTCATGGAAAATGATATAAGTCAGTGTGCCAGGCAAAATAATGACCCTCTAAAGAGGTCCACATTCTAATCCCCTGAATCAGTGAATATGTTATCTTACACACAAATAAGGACTTTGAACATATGATTAAAATAATAATTTTAAGATAGAGAAATTTTCCCAGCTTATCCAAGTGGGCCCAATGTAAAAGATAGAGAAATTTTCCCAGCTTATCCAAGTGGGCACAATATAATCACAAAGGTCAATATAAGAAAAAGAAGGAGGTGGAGGAGTTGGAAAAGAAGATGTAACAGAGGCAGAGGTCATAATGATATGGTTATGAGCCAAAGAATGAGAACAACCTCTAGAAACTGGAAAAGAAAAGAAATAAATTCTCCCCTAGAGCCTTCAGAAGGGATGTAGCTTTGAGATAACCTTGATTTTAGCTCCATAAGATACTTTTCTGACTTCTGTTGGTCAGAGAAGTAAAATAGTATATTTTGTATTATCTTACTAAATATATATTACTACTTTAAAGATAAGAAAGAGCAAGATAATAAATAATCACTAGTCACTAAGCTTGAGATAATTTGTTACAGTAGCAATAGGAAAATAATACAGAGTTTTGGTATCTTGAAAGTAGATGATAGATAGATAGACAGACAGATAGAAAAAAATAATTAACATACAGACTTTGGAAATGAGTATTGGGTAAATGTAGAAAACATTTTAAGGAGCATAATAGGAAAACCTAGATTGCCTTGAACATTGTTAGTATAAATATGAATGTTAGTGATTCTGCTAGTGAGAACTTAGAAGAAAGCGACAAACATGCTAAAGAAAACATATATTGTCTAAGAGAATATCTATATCACCATAAATAAGGTGTTGGTAGGAATATGGATACTAAAAGCTGCTGGTGAAGGCTTAGGAAGAAGTGAGGAACATTTCATTAGAAGCTGTAGGAAAGGAGATCCTTATTATACAGTGGCAGAAAGTATGAAATAATTACATCCTGAATTATGCAGAAAGTGATGAAATTGAATATTGAGCTGATTATACTTCTAAGAAAGTGTTGACGGTATGGCCTTATTTCTCCTTACAGCTTATAGTAGATTCAAAAAAGAAAGAGATAAATTGAAGGAAGAATTGATAAACAAAATGAAGCCAGAACTTGATTTGAGAAGCTTTTATAGAAGAATAAAAGGTAATATTTAAACATTTCATTGTCAGGAAAGCATGATCTAAAGAAAAAACTGAGAATGTAGCTGGACTGTATTTTTCAAATACCTTAGAAGAACCAAAGGTTCACAGTATTCTGTCACACAAAAGGTACTTTTGAAAGATTTAGCATGTGACTCCTAGATATATTCAGACATCTTGGCAGAAACTAGAAATAGAAATGAGATTACCCAGAAAAGTTCTTTAAAGCAGCTTCTTGTCCAATAAATCCCCATTACATATGCAGGACATCCATAAGTTTGTTGATAATTTTATACCTCCAGAAACACTGACACCTTGACCTAAAAGAGATAGAAAAAATATGAAATTAGTGAAAGCTTTGGAATCCCCAAATTCTATATGTGGAAAATGGGTTGATAAGATAATTCTGCAAACAGGCTTTATTTTCAGAAAAAAATAAAGGTGATTCTGAGGGTGGAAATCTGAGCCCAGAGGGCAGAGTTTGAGCATAGGGGAAGGGGTCGTGGCTATGATCCCACAGAGGTTTATTCCCAAGTCTTAAAATCCAATGTTACTTTCCCACCTGGATTTTTAAATGTCTTCAGAACACTGACTTCATTTTCTTTCTATTTTCTCCCTTTTTCAAAGGGGAAATCTGTACTTGATGGCTGTTCCATCTTTGCCTTTTGGTAGCAAATAACATGTTTTCTGATTTCACAGATGCATCAATGGAGAAAAAGTTTGCCCCAAATTGAATCATATTTACAGTCTAATTCACACATGATTTAAATGATTTAGATGATGAAATTTGAAATTTTTGAGCTGATGAGATCTAGGTGAAATTATTGAGCCTTAAATTGATTATGAATTTTGTTGAAACTTTGGAAAATATTTTGATGGAGTGAGTGTATTTTACATGTGTGATAGATGTGAGTACATGGGGTCCAGAAGAGGGACTATGATAAGAGAATATGTCCTGATTCTCTTAACTAATGAATATGTTATGTTACATGCAAAGCAGACTTTACATGTTGGATTAAGGATCTCTAAATGGGGTCATTATTCTGGATGAACCCTGTGGGATAAATCTAATCTCAAGGGTCCTTATAAGGAAAAGATGTAAACAAGAGTCAGAGAAGGAGCTATGATCAAGGAAATAGCTTGGAATGACATGCCCATGAGCCAAGGAATGCAGACAGCCTCTAGTAGCATGTTCTCACATAAAATTTCTAGAAGAAATTCAGCTCTGCTTACACCTTGATTTTAGCCTCATAAGACACATTTTGGACTTCAAAGTTCTAGAACTATAAGACAATAGTTTGTGTTGTTTTAAGCCATTAAGTTGGGGTTAATTTATTGAAGTAGCAATAGAAAACAAATATAATAATAAACTCTAATCTACATAAAAAATGGAAGGGTCAGAGAATTAATAAATGTAAAAAATCTTTAATTTTGTTTATTCTTAATTAATCTAAAAGATACCTATGTTTACAGTGATACTAGTAAGGATATATTCAATGGTTTTAACATGTAGATAAACAAATGAATGATTGCAGTGCCATAAGGGATGAGAGAAGAATTTGTAATACTCTGTTATAAGGTACTTGCATTACATATGAACCTACAGAGTATTTTTGAAGGTGGACATAAATAGTTTAAAACACATAATGCAAACTTTGGGGAAACTAATATGCAAAGGGAGATCAAATGGAATCATACAAAATATTCAAGTAAAATCAAGGAAGGTATAATAAGGCAGAAAGAGAAAAAAGGAAAAAGTGCAACAAAAAATAGTTACAAAAGTAGTAGATATTCATCCAAATATATTAATAATTACTTTAAATAAGAATGAACTAAATACACCAACTAAAAGAAAGACTTAGTCTTAGTGGATAAAGAAGACCAAACTATATGTTTTCCACAAGAAACCCACTTTAAGCATAAAGACACAGGTTAAATGTAAAAGGATAGAAAAAGATATACCACACCATCTATCAAAAGAAATCTGGAGTAGCTATATTAATTTCAAACAATGCACACTTTAGAATAAGAAATATTTTTAGGGATGAAGGAGGGAATAACATAATGATACAATGATCAATTCCCCAAGAAGACATAATAGGGTGTTCTTACTGTGTATCAACCTAACAAGAGTATCAAAAATATTTAGTGCAAAAACTGAAGAACTGCAAGGAGTCATAGACAAATAAATTATTAGAGTCTGAGACTTCAAGACTACTCTCTCAGCAATTTATAAATCAAACAGTCAGAAAATCAGTAAAAATACAATTGACCTGAATACACTATGAATCAACTTAATAACTGACATTTATAGAATGCTCCATCTAACAACAGCATAATGCATGTTCTTCTCAAGTTCACATGGGACATTCAACAAGATAGACAACAGTCTAGGCCATAAGACATACCTTAATTTTTTTTTACACACCTTTATTGGAGTATAATTGTTTCACAATGCTTTGCTAGTCTCTGCTGTACAAGAAAGTGAACCAGACATATGCACACATATATCCCTTTATCCCCTCCCTCTTGAGCCTCCCTCCCACCCACCCTATCCTTCCTCTCTAGGTCATCGCAAAGCACAAAGCTGATCTCCCTGTGCTATGCTGCTTCTTCCCACTAGCTATCTATTTTACATTTGCTAGTGTATATACGTCGATGCTACTCTCACTTCACACCAGCTTTCCCCTCCACCCCTGTGTCCTCAAGTCCATTCTCTATGTCTGCATCTTTATTCCTGCTCTGCCACTAGGTTCATCAGTACCATTATTTTTCTTTGTTTTTAGTTCCATATATATGCATTAGCATACAGCATTTGTTTTTCCCTTTTGGACTTACTTCACTCTGTATGACAGACACCTCACACTGGTCAGAATGGCCATTATCAAAAAATGTAGAAACAATAAATGCTGGAGAGGGTGTGGAGAAAAGAGAACCCTCTTGCACTGTTGGTGGGAGTGTAAATTGATACAGCCACTATGGAGAAAAGTACAGAGGTTCCTTAAAAAACTAAAAGTAGAACTACCATATGACTCAGAAATCCCACTACTGGGCCTATACCCTGAATATTTTAAAGAATATAAATAATAAAAGTATGTTCTCAGACCACGACAGTGAATTCTACCAAACACTTAAAAACAGCAATTGTACCATTTATCCACAATCTCTTTCAAAAAGTAGAAAGAAAAAGAACATTCCTAACTCATTCTATAAAGCCTGCATTACCCTAACACTAAAATCAGGTAAAGATATTACAGAAAGGAAAACTGAAAATCAGTACATCTTACTAGCATAGCTGTAAAATTTCTCAACAAAATATTATCAAATGAAATTTGAAAATACATAAAAATAATTCTATACCATAGTCAGGTGGGACTTACTTCAGGTAGGCAAAGCTGTTCTACATTCAAAAATCAATGTAATCCACCACATGACAGATTAATAAAGAAGAAAGTCATATAATCATATTGTTTGACACAGAAAAGGCATACAACCAAATTCAACATCTATTCATAATAATAAAAAAAAAAACTTTCAACAAACTAAAATAGAGGTGAAAGAGCTCCCTAAATCTGATAAAGAACATTCACAAAAATCCTACAGGTGTCATCATACTTAACACTAAGAAACTAGAAGCTTTTCCTCTAAGATTGGGAAAAAGGCAAGAACATTCTTTCTCATCATTGCTATTCAACATCATCCTGGAAATATTAGCTAATGCAATAAGACAAGGAAAATAAATCAAAGATTTATAAATAGAAAAGAAATAAATAAAACTGTTTGTTTTTATCAGACATGATTGTCTGTGTAACAAATCCCAGAGAATCGAAAACAGCAGCAATAACAAAACCTCCTGGGCCTAATAGTAAGTACAGCAGAGTCTCAGGAAACAAAGTTAATAAACAAAAGTTAATTGCTTTTATAAATATCAACAAAAGACAATTGGGGAAAATTTAAAAAAAAATTTTAATACTATTTAAAATAGTATGAAAAAGAAGAAACACATGGGTGTAAATCTAACAAAGATGTACAAGGTGGATATGTGGGAAACTACAAAATTCTGAAGAAAGAAATCAAATATCTAAATAAATGGTAAGATATTCAGTATTCATATTTTAGAAAGCATAATTTTTTTTTTTTTTTTTTTGCGGTACGCGGGCCTCTCACCACTGTGGCCTCTCCCGCTGCAGAGCACAGGCTCTGGACGCGCAGGCTCAGTGGCCATGGCTCACGGGCCCAGCCGCTTCGTGGCATGTGGGATAATCCCAGACCGGGGCATGAACCCGTGTCCCCTGCATCGGCAGGCGGACTCTCAACCACTGTGCCACCAGGGAAGCCCAGCATAATATTTTTAAGATATTAATTCTTCCCTATTTGATGTGTAGATTTAATGCAATGTGAATCAAAATTCCAAAAAGCCATTTTGTAGATAGTAATAAACACATTCAAACGTTTATATGAAAAAACAAAAGACCTTAAAGAGCAGTTAATAATAGAGAAAACTGGGTAGAGTTTATGAGAAATCTCTACAGCTATCTTCACAATTTTTCTGTAACTTTACATGTATTCTAAAAATAAAATTTATCTTAAAATAATTTATTTTCCTTGAGCAAAGTTCATAAACAGTAAAGGAATTGTTATATTTCCTTTCATAATTATCTTTAGGCTCCGAATATGTCCATATTTAGATATTGAATCTGATCAAATGGTCACTTACATTAATACTTAGTATTATGTATCTGTGTTTATTTCTTAATTAGATTATCAAATTATTCAAATATTTTCATACTTAAGTAACTCACAAGTGGACAGGAGAATTAATGTCTTATTTAAATATTTTATTAGAAGGTAAAAAACTGTCTTTATATGAATATATGAGTTTAATTGAAATAATTTTGAGTTAAAAATTATAAATATTATCAAATTCACTCATACTTGCTTTAATCTAGCTTTATCAATTAATTATATATCTAGAGTTGATTATATTAGAATAATCTTCCATCACTTTCAGTGAGAATTTATGTATGTAAGAGCACCAGCTCTGCAATTAGACAGCTGAGATTCTAAAATTCTAGCTCTGCCAGTTACAAGCTCTATGATGGGAAATTACTACAAACTACTTTTTATCATTTTCTTTATTTCTAAAAAGGACATAATAATACATCAAAGAATCACTGAGAGGATAAATGAGATGATAGACAGAAAGCCCTTAAAACATTGTCTGACACATAGTAAACTCTTAAAAGTATAATTATTAGAAATTATTACTTGGACTTGTAAAAAGTGTTGACTTGAGATCTTGGGAGTTCCTTAGGTGAAATTCAAAATTGGCCTCCATACACGGAGGACAAAGACAGACTAAAGGAAAGGCAGACCACTCCAAATTGTTAGATGGCAAGTTTTATAAGCAGTAGATCTCTGTATCCTCCTTCTAGAATCTTAAAGTTTATATGGAGGCCTTAACTGGGTTGAGTCAGGTATTCAGGCCAGATGGTTTCAACAACACATTACTCTCTCAAGACTGTGTCCTTGAAAAAGTTGCTGGAGCATATTGATATATTCCAAGGACTAGGGGAGAGGGTGAAGAACCTCTGCTTGCCTGGCTCCATCTGACAGGTCAACCAGTGGTCACATCCTCTTGATTACCTACTCTAACAAAAATAAGCTCCAGATAAATGAGGATTCTTGTTATAACTGTTATTGCAGAAAGAGAGAGAGAGAAGAAGAAAGAGAGATACAAAAGAAACCACAGAAATACAACGTATCCTAAGAGACTACTACACGCAACTCTATGCCAATAAAATGGACAACCTGGAAGAAATGGGCAAATTCATGGAAAAGCACAACCTTCCGAGACTGAACTAGGAAGAAATAGAAAACATAAACAGACCAATAACAAGTAATGAAATTGAAACTGTGATTAAAAATTTTCCAACAAACAAAAGTCCAGGACAAGATGGCTTCACAGGTGAATTCTATCAAACATTAAGAGAAGAGCTAACACCCATCCTTCTCAAACTCTTCCAAAAAAACTGCAGGGGAAGGAACACTCCCAAACTCATTCTATGAGGCCACCATCACCCTGATACCAAAACCAGACAAAGATACTACATAAAAAAGAAAATTACAGACCAATATCACTGATGACTATAGATGCAAAAATCCTAAACAAAATACTAGCAAACAGAATCCAACAACACTTTAAAGGATCATACACCACGATCAAATGGGATTTATCCCAGGGATGCAAGGATTCTTCAATATACACAAATCAATCAATGTGATGCACCATATTAACAAATTGAATAAAAACCATATGATCATCTCAATAGATTCAGAAAAGGCTTTTGACAAAATTCAACACCCATTTATGATAAAAACTCTCCAGAAAGTGGGCATAGAGGGAACCTACCTCAACGTAATAAAAGCCATATACAACAAAACCACAGCAAACATCATTCTCAATGGTGAAGAACTGAAAGCATTTCCTCTAAGATCAGGAACCAGACAGGGATGTCCAATCTCACTGCTATTATTCAACATAGTTTTGGAAGTCCTAGCCATGGCAATCAGAGAAGAAAAAGAAATAAAAGTAGTACAAATTGGAAAAGAAGAAGTAAAACTTTCACTGTTTGCAGATGACATGATACTATACATAGAGAATCCTAAAAATTCCACCGTAAAACTACTAGAGCTAATCAATGAAAGTGGTAAAGTTTCAGGATACAAAATTAATGCACAGAAATCTCTGGCATTCCTATACACTAATGATGAAAAATCTGAAAGAGAAATTATGGAAGCAGTCCCATTTACCATTGCAACAAAAAGAATAAAATACTTACGAATAAACCTACCTAGGGAGACAAAAGACCTGTATGCAGAAAACTATAAGACACTGATGAAAGAAATTAAAGATGATAGCAACAGATGGAGAGATATACCATGTTCTTGGATTGGAGGAATCAATATCGTGAAAATGACTATACTACCCAAAGCAATCTACAATTCAATGTGATCCCTATCAAACTACCAATGGCATTTTTTACAGAACTAGAACACATCATCTTAAAATTTGTATGGAGACACAAAAGACCCCGAACAGCCAAAGCAGTCTTGAGGGATAAAAATGGAGCAGAGTATACTACAAAGCTACAGTAATCAAGATAATATGGTACTGGCACAAAAACAGAAACATAGATCAATGGAACAAGATAGCAAGCCCAGACATAAACCCATGCGCCTATGGTCAACTAATCTATGACAAAGGAGCCAAAGATATACAATGGAGAAAAGACAGTCTCTTCAATAAGTGGTACTGGGAAAACTGGACAGCTACATGTAAAAGAAAGAAGTTAGAACACTCCCTAACACCATACACAAAAATAAACTCAAAATGGATTCAAGATCTAAATGTAAGACTGGACACTATAAAACTCTTAGAGGAAAACATAGGAAGAACAGCCTTTGACATAAATCACAGCAAGATCATTTTTGATCCACCTCTTAGAGTAATGGAAATAAAAACAAAAATAAACAAATGGGACCTAATGAAACTTAAAAGCTTTTGAATAGCAAAGGAAACCATAAATAAGATGAAAAGAAAACCCTCAGAATGAGAGAAAATATTTGCAAATGAATCAACCGACAAAGGATTAATCTCCAAAGTATATAAACAGCTCATGCAGCTCAATATTAAAGAAACAAACAACTCAATCCAAAAATGTGCAGAAGACCTAAATAGACATTTCTCCAAAGAAGACATTCAGATGGCCAGGAAGCACATGAAAAGCTGCTCAATGTCACTAAATATTAGAAAAATGCAAATCAAATCTACAATGAGGTATCACCTCACACCAGTTAGAATGGGCATCATCAGAAAATCTACGAACAACAAATGCTGGAGAGGGTGTGGATAAAAGGGTACCCTCTTGCACTCTTGGTGCGAATGTAAATTGATACAGCCACTATGGAGAACAGTATGGATGTTCCTTAAAAAACTAAAAATAGAATTACCATATGATCCAGCAATCCCACTACCGGGCATATACCCAGAGAAAACCGTAATTCAAAAAGACACATGTACCCCAATGTTCATTGCAACACTATTTCCAATAGCCAGGTCATGGAAGAAATCTAAATGCCCATTGACAGACGAATGGATAAAGAAGTTGTGGTACATATATACAACGGAATATTACTCAGCCATAAAAAGGAATGAAATTGAGTCATTTGTTGAGATGTGGATGAATCTAGAGACTGTCATACAGAGTGAAGTAAGTCAGAAAGAGAAAAGAAAATATCGTATATTAATGCACGTATGTGGAACCTAGAAAAATGGTACAGATGAACCAGTTTTCAGGGCAGAAGTTGAGACATGGATGTAGAGAACTAATGTATGGACACCAAGAGGGGAAAACCATGGTGGAGTGGGGATGATGGTGTGCTGAATTGGGCGATTGGGATAAACATGTATACACTGATATGTATAAAATTTATGACTAATAAGGACCTGCAGTATAAAACAAACAAACAAACAAACAAAAAAAACTAATACTAAATTTTCTTTGGGCTATTTGTATGGAAATATGTTAACATAAATGTTTCAGACATTACATGAAATTTCTAAAAATCTTATATGTTCTGGTATAATGTTATAAGTCATAATTCTAGTTATTACTTCAAAATGTATATCTCAGAAATAGCTAAATTTCCTTGTCAAATGCATTATTATGAACTATCATCAAATCTTTAACCATGGTCATTTTTAAGTCTTTTGTCATTTACAGACAGTTCTGGGTGTACTCTGATGCTTTTGCAAAAATGTTCCTATAAAAGGGTTTCATCTTCAAGGAATTCATGGAAAAGACTCTGACAAGTACAGGTTTCTGGTAACTGACTATACTGCTGAACTGAATGAACTGAATTTTCAGAACTCTAATGGAAAACTGAAGAATTCATAAAGGTGCTAACAAAAGATCAAGATAAAAAAAATTTATTACATGGGACTGAGTGAACTGATAAGGATGATTATAATTTTTGTGACTTTCTGTATGAATAAAAAAAAATCCCACAAGGATTCAGAAGCAAAAAAATATACAAATCAATTATCAAAGCAAAGTAAAGGAGCTGTTACAGTGGAGGATTACTGGACTGAATGCCAATATTATGACATAGTATGATTGTGTTTCATGTTTGGTAATTGCTATCATTGTTGCTTTTGTTGTGATCATCCATGTACAATGCTTGGTGTCAGTTTATCTCTTGTAAAAATAAAATACAGTGTGTGTGTGTGAAGAAAAAAAAACAATTATAAAAAGTAGGGGGGTCCACATGGAAGTTAGAATACTACTGACTGGAATGTAAGCAGTCATATTTTTATAAAGTTGTTCAGAAATGCAGCTTATTCTTACTCTTTTGAACTGTCTTGCCCCTCATTGCTTTTCTTATTATACATTGAATTATGCAAATCAAAAATAAGAAATTAAAAAAAAACATAAAATGGAAGAGAGAGAGAGAGAGCCCAGAATTCAGAGAAGAGAAGAGCAAGCTATGTTATAAAAAAGAATTGGAAGAAAATATAAATATGAAAACCATCTTATACCTTTATACCTATTGAAGGGAATTGTACTCCAATTTGTAAATATTTCATTGTTTGCTTTCATAAGGAATAGAATGTTATGCAAAAGCTATCATAAGAGCAAAAGCATTAGAGTTCCACAACTTTAATTTAGTTGGAGAAAAAGCATGAAGACAAAGCTTATCCTTACTTTATTGCAGAAAGAAGCTATACTTAGAATGGTTTAAGGCAAATATTTAGAAAATCGATAGGAGCTTTCTAGGTAGCCATCACATCAAGATGACTCAAAATGTGGTAGAGAAATAGACTAGAAGAAATAAAAAATAAGAAAGGAAAACTAAAAAGAAAAAGTCATGAACAGTGTAAACAATCTTAATCAGTTTCAAATATAGATAGATGAGAGATCAATAGATAGACAATCAATCTGATAGATGTGCTCCCCTTTGAAAAAATCAGTTGGCTATTAATCAATTTCAAGTAAAACACTCAGTTGGGCAGTCCAATCTTGTTTAGGAGTTTCTATTACAATAGGATTCTTCTATGTCTGTCTTGAAGAAAATCTATCTATCTATCTATCTATCTATCTATCTATCTATCTATCTATCCATCTAACCATCCATTCCTCTACCTGTCTATTCCTCTCCACGGTGGAGAAAGTAAGCTATCTTACAAAGAGGATTCAGAGGAAGATGATGCATACATCAAAATATTTTATTCTACTGATTGAAGAGAAGGGTAAACTACCTGTATATCTAACATTCTGGGTTGTCTTCCACCACAAAATGTGTACAGATTGTTACACAAAAGCTATCTTGTTATCAAATAGCATTGAGTTTCACCAGCTTTAATCCAAATGGAGAAGAGACATGAAGGCAAACACTTGTCCTTACTTTCTTGCAAGCAGAAGTTATGCTTAGAGAGTGGTTTATCTTTGTATATGTGTGTGAATGTGTTCAAGGATTTATACTTACATATAGATAATATAAAATTTAGTTTAACCAGAATGATTTCAAAATGGATGTTTTGTGTCAACTGAATATTTTGATGAATTCAATGTTTACACATTCTCTGAAATGTTTAAAAATCAAACCTTTCAAAAAAATCACAGAAATCCCCCAAACTTACTGGCATAACCACCCCAGTTTCCTCATCTTACCTCTACATTCACTGCTGTCAGACTGTACATGGATGTGTTCACTAACTCTGGATCTTATTCACAGGCACACTAAAATTTGATGGCTTATTGTACATGGATGGAATATTTTTGTCCTATCTCTGACTCCTTTTTATACAATTAAGTTTTATTCTGTTGCCCTATTTCAGCTTTCTCTTTCCACTAGCACTGTCCTGCACATAGACATCAGTGTGTTCACCTCCTCCCTGAGCTCACAATGAGATCTTTTCTTATATGACGATGGCTGGAAGCATATCATACTTATTATCATCATTTTAAAAGACTTTGTATGTGAATAATGCACATTCAACCCTAAAACTATGTCAAACAAAAGTGTGTGAAAAAAAAAATATATATCCCTGTCATTTTCGCCATTTAATACTCTTCAGGAGCAAAAAAGTCTACCAGTTAAATCTGTGACTCCAATAAATTATTTTACTGAGAAAAAAAAAGTGTGTGATTTAGGTGATAATTCATAGTCATATAGTATCTCAGAATCTTTGTAGTGAAAATAAATTGTTCAAAACTATTGACTTAGGACTTAGGTTGAATCATTATGTAATGACTTACACTGGAAATTACTTTTGCAATAAATCTCAGTAATAAGAACATTTACTTTTTGTGTATCTTTTAAAGAAAAAAGAATAATAAAAACATTTTTTGAGCAGTACCATTGCTTAAATTTTAGATAAATGGGAATCTACTGTGATTGCTTTCCCTCACATGGACTCGACGCTGACAAATTTAACAGCAATTTTATTTCTGCAGCTTCAAATTAAATCCTTTATTTTGTCAGATGTGACTGGGGAACAACTTCCAAAAGAAAGAAAAAAAAAAAGAAACTACAGTAGTGAAACTTAAAAAAATCCTATTCATTCTCTAAACTTGGATCCCTACGTACCAGTCAAGGAAAATATCTAATTTCTTCAAGGAAAAATAGCTCATATTTCTTTCGAAACATCTCTGTTGTCATAGTTACCAAATGGCCTCTCTTTTTTTCTCCCTAATAATAACATCACCGTCTAGATACACAGAGCTCATGAAAGTGAATGTTTTATTGTGGAAATTTATAAGGACATGGGCTCTGCTTCCAATGACTTTTAAAAACCTGAAATTGAAGGATTTTATTAATAAATACACCTGAGTTGAACTTAATGGTTTTCTGAGCAAGAGTGCAGGAGAGAAGGGAGAATAGAGAAATTGAGAAGAATCATACAGTTTTAACATTACCAAGGTGAAAGTGATCTAAATTAGAATTTGGACTTGGTTGATCTTCTCCACCCCACTGTATATAAACACTCCTACATGGGTTGCCATGTCTGTAAGACTGATACCCTCATCTGGATAAACCACAAGAAATTAAAACATACACACACACATACACAAGCACACCTTAGAATAAGAAAAATATAAACCAGCTTATTTTCATTATTGGTCTTGCCAAATATAAACTTTAGAGACAAAATTTTAAATAAAGCAGCAACTATGAAAATAAACAATGAGATCCTTGTGTACAGGATTACGTAGCTAGGGTGTGCATATTTGCAATCAAGCTCTGAGTAGAAATAAAATCAGTTTTATCTGCCTTCCTTTCCTCTTACTTTTTAAGAAGTGGTCACCAAAATCCTTATTAACAGGAATTTAAGGTGCAAGCATATACTTTTGGGAAAGTAGAGATTGCTAAGAAATGTGTGGTCAACGTGCTCATTGTAAACAGTTCTATCAAACAGTACAGTTACTTCAATGAATTGCAAAACCCATCAACTGCGTTTATGATTTGGAAAGTGTCTTGAAAACGAAGAAAGTTTGAAGAATTAAAAAGTAACTGGTAGGGCTTCCCTGGTGGCGCAGTGGTTGAGAGTCAGCCTGCCGATGCAGGGGACACAGGTTCGTGCCCCGGTCTGGGAAGATCCCTCATGCCGCGGAGCGGCTGGGCCCATGAGCCATGGCCGCTGAGCCTGCGCATCCAGAGCCTGTGCTCTGCAGTGGGAGAAGCCACAACAGTGAGAGGCCTGAGTACTGCAAAACAAAACAAAAACAAACAAACAAACAAAGTAACTGACATACCTCAATATCCCCCTTTATTACTAACATATTAATTTTCTTCATAGTTTTCTTTTTTATACTTAAAAATTCCTTATCCTACCTCACATGGTATATCATAAATTACAAGTTATTTACATTAAATGCATTAAAATACAAAATGCATTTAAGTGCTTCATATTTTAGTGCACTATTGAACTACAAGAGTGTGTTATTTAAATACCTTTTTAGCATTTAATGTATTTTTCTACGTCCATTATCTGAATATTATTTTTAAATCAAGAATTCAACATAATTTTAACATAAAAAATACTTTTAATTTTCTTTATAAAAAAAGTTAATCCAACTTTTCAAGTAAATTATATAGGCAGAGTGGTACAGTGTTTGAGAAAATCTGGTCTTTTCCTCATAACTTGACTGCAGGATTTATGGATGTAAACAAAGAATATATAAAAGGAGAAATTCGTTATGATTTTATTTTTCAAAAATGTTATATATATCATATTACATATATAATATATGTTACATATAATGTATGCATATATAATATATTTATATATGTGATATGATATACATATGTGAGTTAGATATAAGTATATACATATATATATATATATATCTCTCATGTACTACAGAGACATTTTTTTTTTTTTTGTGGTACGCGGGTCTCTCACTGTTGTGGCCTCTCCCATTGCAGAGCACAGGCTCCGGATGCGCAGGCTCAGCGGCCATGTCTCACGGACCCAGCCGCTCCGCGGCATGTGGGATCTTCCCGGACCAGGGCACGAACCCGTTTCCCCTACATCAGCCAGCGGACTCTCAACCACTGCACCACCAGGGAAGCCCGAGACCTTTTTTTTTTTAAATTATATCTTATTTTAATAAACGAGTGCGAGTACATAGTATAAAAAAGCAATACAGGGCTTCCCTGGTGGCGCAGTGGTTGCGAGTCCGCCTGCCGATGCGGGGGACATGGGTTCGTGCCCCGGTCTGGGAAGATCCCACATGCTGCGGAGCGGCTGGGCCCGTGAGCCGTGGCCGCTGGGCCTGCGCGTCCGGAGCCTGTGCTCTGCAACGGGAGAGGCCACAGCAGTGAGAAGCCCGCGTACCACAAAAAAAAAAAAAAAAAAAAAAAAAAAAAAAAGGCAATACAGAGAAATTTTTATGTCTAGTATGATTCTTAGTAAGGAAGGCCATGATTTCTATTTTATAAATTTTCTCTTGATTCAAAATTTGTTTTGTAGGTGGTGAGTAGGATGTTTTGTTTATTTTTTATCTCCACAAGCTTTGTTGGTCTTCCCTACACTTATTTTGGTTTATTATTGTTTATATTTTAAATTATATGTTAGGAGGGATCCTTTATCTTGCCAATCAGCCCTGTCTGGGTTTGGATCTCATCTCCTTTCACCTCTTTGAGAATTTTTATTGGTCAATTTCCCCTTTATCCTATCTTCTTACTCTCCCTTCCCACTAATGTGAGCTTTTTCAATTCTAAACAAGCATGAAATAATCTTGAAGTTCTCTTTTCGCTTATATACTATTTTCTTTGCAGATGCTTTCTCCTCCTCTCACTACCTTATTTCTAAACTGTTACAGTGCCTAAAGTCACATGCTATTTTCCATCTAAAGCCATCTTTTAGAGCAAACTAATCTTCTTCCAGTGGCTTCAGCTCTCACTTATCAGCTGTTTACTCCCAAATCTATAACTCTCCTCTGTGATCCAGACTATATTGACAATTACCTCATGGAGCAAAGATCCCATCTTGCTCATCTTTAAGCTGGTAGCTCATTTCCTTTACCATCTCAGTTAATATTTTTCTCACTTACTCCCAAGCACAAACATTGAACTCCACATCAAATCCTCTTCTTCATTTTCCATAAACTTTGATCCATGTGAATCTTCCAAATTCACTCCATCTCTATTACATTGACACTGCTTCATTGTAGACCCTAAACCATTGTTGTAACCAATTCATGTTAGACACTTCAAATACAACTTACACACTGGAAACAGGGATATCTTTATTAAACAAACATCTAATGCTGTGACTCATCTTATTTTCAATTTTTCCAAAACACACTGCTGAATATACCAGAAAAAAAAAATCTAGATTCCTTCAAATGGCTTACATGAAACTTTATAATTTTTCCTCCTATCTGATTAAAAAGAATCCTATTCTCATAGTCATACATACACTATTCACTCACCATCTACTCCCATTTCAGGCATAGCAAACCCCTTGCTATTTACAAAAAGAACCATGCACACTTCTCCTTCTCAAGCAAAGCCTTATCATTCTTATCGCCTGGAAACTCCTTCCTCTTCCCAAGTAACTTCCATCCATCCTCTGAGACTGAATTCACTCCTGACCTCATCTGTGAACCATCTTTGTCTTTCCTCTTCTAAATTATGTTTCCTATATGGGTTTTTACAATTCTATTAAAATGTTTTAACATCATTTTTTTTAAATTTTGAAGATGACACTAAATATAAACTATTGGTAAGATTTATTGAGCACTAACAATATACTGAGAAATCTTCCAAATTATAGATATACAATATTTTATTAGGTCTTCACAATCACTGCTTGTTAGGTATTATTTTCACTGTACAGACCAAAAAACAGATACTCACAGAAGTTAAGTGTTGTACCAGATTTACTCAATTAGCCCATTGCCAAGCTAGTATTTAATCCAAAATCTTCCTGAGTCCAAATCCTTTGATTTTTTTTCCTAGTAGATGATGTATTCTTTCCAGTTGTTTGAATTCCACATTTCCCCTACCAGGGTAAAGTACATGACTACCGCTTGAAGAAGGCTGTGGAACCTTTCTCATGAACCCACTTCATTAATTTTCCAGATTCCTAAAAGAATTTTTGCAGTGAATGAGGTAGCACTTTTGATTCTGGATGATATTGACCTAACGTATGTGCATGCATTCCATGAAAGAAATTGCACTGACCTGCATCTTTAATGCCTGATGCCTATATTTTCCCAAACCACCTTAAATTTCAAAGCTTACAAAATTGGTAAAGAGTAATGCAAAAAAGTTCAAGATATTCTACTTTGTGGTCTCTGAATGACATCTAGTGGTTGAGATTGGAAATTTTGAGGAAATTATAATTAATGTGGTGGGGATGAAGAACTTATCTTTGTCTGGATTCTTTATTCCTAATATCAAAGGAAGAGTGGTGATACAGAGCTCATTCACTTCGAACTTTTTTTAAAAGCCCTGTCTTTATTTATTTTTTCTCATTGCACATATCAAGGAAACAGAATCTTCCTCTGTGTTCAGCGATCTGTGCACCCTGGGGCTTATGAAACCTTATTTGCCTGTTATCAGTGCCTACTTTTTATGGATAGTGACTTGATGAACCACTATTAGATGCAAAAATGAATAAACCCTTTCAATTTTCTTCCTCATACTCTGTGTGACAATACACAGTGTATATACACAAGCACTCAACACAAAGTAATGCTATTAAAATCTATGACTGTGTTACTCAAAACTATATTTTAAAAATCTCTTCACATATACCAGTTTTGGTCCTAAGCTTTGAGTCATACAGATGACAGTAGCTTTTGTCTTTGATGATACAAGATTTGAGATTTGCCTACTACAAGCTCTTATTCCACTGAGATAACGGTTTATGGAATATGGTACATGATCTGTTTCTAATAAAGGACACAGCTAGTGCCTCGGAGATGCAGCAAAGAATTTGGAGTCCAAGAGGTCAGAGAAGGTATTCTGGAGGAAGATGAGTTTGTTGCTAGCTGTCCAGCATAAGTTATTGTTAAGAGAACAAGCAGCTGAGCAAGAATCCTGGCTTCCCTCTTTCCTGTGGTGAGACCTTGGAAAAGCTACCTAACAGCTCTACATTTTGGTTTCTTCATCTGTACAACAGAGTAAAACTTAGCATCTGTTTTATGTGGTGAAGATTAATTAGCACAGTGCCTGTATGTGGTGAATCATCAACCCTTTTATCATACATAAATTTAAAAAGAGAGTCTTCAAATCCAATGTTGTTTCCTGAGAGTATACAAAGGAACATAGTCCAAGAGAAAAGTAAGTAGGAATAAATAAATATTATACTCCTGACACCAAGACATGTAATGAGAGAATATAAAAAGTGACTAAATATTTTCTGGCAATCAACTTAAAAGGCCCATGACATGGATTCTTAGGATATATGTCATGCAGATGAACCAGAAGTCTCTGAAACCCAAGCAATTACTAACAAATACTGCTTTTCCATTTTTTATTGCTGCAGGTTACTATTTTAGCCACAATAGGAGCCAAATTAAACAGTTAGACCTCCTGAATCACAGGCTTTTACAAAAATCAACATCTAATACATAACTTGAATCACAATAACTTTCTCTATTTATTTTAAATGAGAGAAGGTCAGCCAGAAAGTGTTTAGGTTTGCAGTCTATCGTTGAAGATTATTGTAACAGCAAACCCTGAAATTAACCTCCAGGATGAAGAGTTAAGGGAAAAAAAAAAAAAAAAAAAAAACAACTCCACACAAGTTCAAAGGAGACTTTTGTTGAAGAGGTAGGTTTTCCTGTGGTCTTTGAAGTGGGAGAGGCTGAGTGCTACTTAAATCCTGGGGCCTTGTGATGAGTGAACTGAAAGACAGATTGCTGATGGATCTGGAATCCCACAGTGGTTGTTTTGTGTCTTGCTTTGAGAAGGTTGGTGATAATTAACTCCTTTTCCAGCATGATCTTTGTTTCTAACTAAAGTATCCTATTTAAGAAGAGCCAAGTAGTATAGGCTTTTTTTTTTTTTTTTTTGCTACCACTAAAACTTACTCTCTCATCTACCTCCATGTTTATTTTACCCAAATATGTGTATTGTTAGTTGAAGAAATTATTTCCTGAGAAGTGAGGGGTGTGTGTGTGTGAACACATATGCACGCACATGAGAGAGAGACAGATAGACAGATTTGCTTCCAGAAAGCCCAGCCTTTACCTTTTCAGGACCATTTTGTTTAAAAATTTTATCTTTGCCTTTTTGTTATTTATCTGCAGGAGATAGTTGACCAATTTAAGTGTTGACCTTATGCAAGTCTGGCATCTCCACCCTTGATATTTAACAGACCTGAACTAAACAAAAGCTTATTCAGTTTGAGTCATTTTAAATATCTGGTCATTTTTTAACTCCATGTAAACTTTCTGGTTAAACCTCATTTCAAATAGCAAAAGGATTATAGCCTGAATAGACTATCTGGCCTATGATAGTTTCTCAATAAATATTTTTGATTGATAAGCCTAAAATGGGTGAGTATGTTTACTTCCTGGGGACTAACAGACTTAAAATGAATATGTAGTATAATTTCATTTCTGAATCAAATAATAATACTAAAATGCTAAAACTCTGTATTGCTTCTCTTTTTAGCTGCCTTGTCCTGTTAATTTTTAACTGTTTTTCTTTTTCTTCTATTAAAAAACAAGGATCAGATTTATAAATATCCAGTACTTGCCACCTGCTGGAGATAAAATCAGCAGTTTGAGCTTCTTGACTCTCTGAAGACAAGCTATAACATATTAGTAAGATTAAATATTTTAGATATAGTCAGTACTTTCTTTATTAAAATGTGTCATATCTTGATAACATATAAAATGTCTTTTCATTGACAAGTTTTTGTGGATCTCTTTCCCTTTCTCTATTTACAAAGAAATTTTAATTTTAAAATATCTTATATAAAACAAAAATTTAAATCCCTTACATTTTAGTAACATTTACTTTTAAAATTACCAAAAGTACTTTTTCATAAAAAACTCCCAGAGTTTACTAAATATCCATGTCTCAGTGTGTTTGACTTATGGAACCATCTGTCTGCAACATACCTGGACTGAGCTAGCACTTACGTTTGGCATAGATCAATGGATTTGGGACAGATTGATAAGGCCATAAAAATCTGATGGAGAACAAAAATAAGAAATTTCTACACCTATTGTTTATAAATGCCAAAACACATACTGTGAGAGAGGGGTTCATGTGAGTCTGCCTGAAAGCTTGGATATAAAAATATTATTTCTATAGATACAAATAAAACATTCTAGATTCCTTAGTATGTAAGCAAAACCAATTTTATTATTTTTCATTCTGCCTTAAATAAAAGTTTAGTAAACGAAATCTCCAGCAGAATATGCCACTCCAACACATAGATGGTCAGTAATTAAGACCTATGATTTGGTATAAAGCAAGGTCCAACCCATCAAATATCTATAGTCTAGCCCAGCGTAGAAATCCAAATTTCAAACAACTATCTATTGAATGTTTCTTGCCTCCCCTAACTTGAGCCTATAACCCTAGGAGCCTGTAGTGTAAGGAGAGAGTCCAATGGCTTCCTTTCCTTCTCTTTACCTTACCTTGCCCTCTGCTGCCTAGGTTGCTGGATAGGGCCCAATAAGGTGATACTGAAGTGATGAACATAGGCTTGTGTGTAAAGTGCAATTGCAACATGGCGTTGATGTTCCCTGGACTTGGTCAATGTTGAAAGTGGACTTGTCCCCCAACAGGATGTTCTGATGGTTCCTCAGAGATCCTTTCTGAGATCTTTCAGTTACTATTCTTTGAAACAGGTCATTAGTCTTCAGATCCTCTCTCCCTATTTTTGGAGTTATGTTTCCTCTTTTGATGCTTATCCTGATCAAAATTCCTATACAATAACAGGATTGAAGCATATTTTTTTGCATCTAGTGCTTGGGAAATCCATTCTTTTGCTTTGCCATCATAAAAAAAATACTTCACTTTATCCTTGCAAGCTATAAGATTCCCAGTGTCTCCTGAAGTCCAGAGGTCAAATCGAGTTCTCAGAGTTTTGTGTTTTGTTTTGTTTTCCTGAAATTCCCCTTATCATTTGAGTTATGTTAAAAGGGAAATGTCCTCTTCCTTTCCCTATGAATGGTGATGGATGAATGGAATTCCAGTCACAATGATATTCCGTCAGAACAAACTCTCACTCTCTTCCTTTCTTTGTCTTATGTAATGGGTAAAGCACTAATAACAGCAGGATAGATTTTCACCATCCTTTGGCAAATCAGAAACAATGGTCTAGCAACTGCTTTTAGCATGATAAGAGTGAGGGTTTGTGTATGTCTGGGGTAAGTTTTTCAACTGTAGTTTCGTTCGTTAAAAGGGGAGGGTGGATACTATATAAAATGACATAACTGGAATGTATTTTGGAAGTTATAATGTGTTCTATGTTCATTATCATTATCTATGGACATAAATGCATATGGGTATTCAGATCCTGCAACCTTCTTATGATAAACATATGTGGGCCCAGGGATTTTATGTGTTCTCCTCACATTCCTGGCTTCTGTAGATAATCATTCCTCCTGCAAAGAGATGGAATTACCCATGATTTAAGGTCTTTATGGAGAGATCCCCAATAATGACATTTGCATTCTTTTAGCTTGGGAAGATCAAAGCAACAGGGATACAGAACCCTGTACAACCACTGCATATGGTGAAGGATAAAGTTCCACAGGCCAGTAACACATCTCTGCAGGTTGAATTATGGGGAAGAGGTGGGGAAGAGAGAATGAAACTGAACATAAGTTGAATACTGGAAAAAATACAATGAATTCCGTAAAGCAGACAAGGGCTGGAGGGCCTGAGTTTCTTGCATGGGATAGCACTACAGAAATAGAAGAGAATATATACCTTGTATGGAAAAGTACCTTTATGCTGGGTTTGAGATTCCAATAAAATTTGGATACTTTTCAAAGGAAAAAGTCTATATATTCTCAAATGATTTCTCCTTAATAGCCAATGTTCTTAGACTTTTAAATAAAAGTAGAAAATACTGTCAGTTGAAGTGTAAGCACAATATTTTCAAATTACAATCTATAGTTCTTCCTGCTAAGAGATTGCTCTACAATGACTTCATTTTCTTTTTCTATAAAATCTGTCTCACTCAATGACTGACTTATGTCTGATACCTTAAACACAATGATAAGAAAATAATAATTGTTCTATACTTGATTTTCTTTGAAAGTTAAGATGAGTTTCAACACAAGCTATTGTAAAATTGACTGATATGTTGGGGATTTTGAAGCATAAATAATACTTTCATATGAAATACTTTTACATTTCACTCATTGGTAATTACTCAAAACTAACATTTTCTTCTCTTAAGTGAAATTGTCATATGAATTAATTTAAATAACAGCTAATGTAATTTTCAGAAAGAGTTTGTTACCACTCCAAAGTCAATCACTGTATTTGCCTTACACATATAACCAACTATTGAAAGATGAATGCATAATTACTCATGATATTCTAATGAGCTCTGAATTCCCAACTATACTAATGCTAAAATATTTCTCAAAATAGAAATTCCCAATATAATACAATAATGTTACACATTGTTTATTTGTTTTGCTTTGTTTTGTTTATATACTTATTTACTTTTGACTGTGTTGGGTCTTCATTGTTGCACATAGGCTTTCTCTAGTTGTGACGAGCAGGGCTACTCTTCATTGCGTGTTCAGGCTTCTCATTGCAGTGGTTTCTCTTGTTGCGGAGCACAGGCTCTAGGCACACAGAGTTCAGTAGTTGTGGCTCACTGGCTCCAGAGCACAGGCTCAGTAGCTGTGGCACATGGCCTTAGTTGTGAGATATTCCTGGACCAGGGCTTGAACTCATGTCTCCTTCATTGGCAGGCAGATTCTTAACCACTGTGCCACCAGGGAAGCCCTACACATTGTTTTATTGTGCTTTCTGAATCCTTAAAAGAAAGGTATATTAGCAATAATTTAGGATTTAGGACCTCAGATATTTAGCATTGGAAGCAATCGTATAATATCAACCAATAGAAATTATTATTTTATGCTACGTTCCAGATTCTTACACATTTTAATACATTAAAATATAATTCAAAAGAAGATTGTAAGATATTAAAAGTTACATGGGTAAGAATAGAAGAAATGAACAAGGGTTGATGTGGTCCCCTAGGGCTGGGAATAGCAAGAAGCCATTACCACCTATGGGCCTAAGGGAAAAAAGAGGGAGACTGATTATTAATACCTATAGAAAACAGTCATGGGTCAGTTCTGCCTAACATGAGCTGTGAACGTCAGAGGATGAATACAACCAATAAGTGGACCCAGCAGAGAAAGTCAGGGGAAGAGGTACTCCCAACCCACTGCACTCCATCCAGATTAGAAAGAAAGAAGTAACACTTTCCCTATTTGCAGAATATGTGGTCTTATAAAGGAAAAATACTAAATAATCCACTTAAAAAACTATTAGAACTAAGAAAGTTCACCAAGATTGCCAGACACAGGATTAATATAGAAAAATTAATTGTTTGGGGCTTCCCTGCTGGCGCAGTGGTTAGAAGTCTGCCTGCCAATGCAGGGGGCACAAGTTTGAGCCCTGGGCTGGGAAGATCCCACATGCCTCAGAGCAACCAAGCCCGCATGCCACAACTACTGAGCCTGCACACTAGAGCCCGCGAGCTACAATGACTGAGCCCACATGCCTGTGTTCTGCAACATTAGAAGCCACAACAATGAGAAACCTGCACACCGCAATGAGCCCTGATCGCCACACCTGGGGAAAGCCCGCGTGCAGCAACAAAGACCCAACACAGCTAAAAATAAATAAATTCATTAAAATAAATCAATTGTTTGATATACCCTTGAACAATTCACCAATAAAATTTTTAAAATTCTATTTATTATTGACTCAAAAATTAAAATACTTTTAAATTTAATGAAAGAAGGGCAACATGTATATTTTTAAAACTACTAAAAGTTGTTGCAGAAAACTATGGAAGATCTAAATAAATGGAAAGACAACCCAGAACGATGAATAAAGTGTTAATATTACTAAGATTGCAATACTTTCCAAATTTATTTACATATTTTCAAAGTAAACCCTATCAAAATACCAGATGGCATATTTGCAGATATTGACAAGTTGATCCAAACATTTATATGGAAGTTCAACAAATCCAGAAAAGCTAAAACAATCTTGAAAAAGAAGAGTAAATTTGGAGGATTCATGCTTCCTGATTTCAAAACTTAGTACAAAAGAAGAGTGATAAAGAGAGTGTAGTACTAATATAATGGAATAGATTTGAGAGTCCAGAAACAAAACCTCACATTTATGGTCAGTTGAGTTTAGATAAGTGTACCAAAACAAATAAATGGAGAAATAATCATCTTTTCAGAAAATGATTCTGGAACAACTAGAAAGCCACATGCAAAAGAATAAAGTTGGACAGTTACCTCATACCATACACAAAAAATAACTCAATATGGTTCAAAAATCTAAATGTAACAGCTAATATTATAAAATTCTTAGAGAATATATGTTTGAATCTTTGTGATTTTAGATTAGGCAATGTCTTCTTAGATATGACACCAAAAGCATAAGCAGCAGGAAAAAAATAGATGAACTGGACTTTCTCAAAATTAAAAGTATGTGCTTTACATCTACACGTGGAAAAACTCCTACAGAACACCTACTGAACGCTGACAGAAGACCTCAGACCTCCCAAAAGGCAAAAAACTCCCCACGTACCTGGGTAGAGCAAAAGAAAAAACAATAAACAGAGACAAAATGATAGGGACGGGACCAGCACCAGTGGGAGGGAGCCGTGAAGGAGGAAAGGTTTCCACACACTAGGAAGCCCCTTCGTGGGCGGAGACTGCTGGTGGTGGAGGGGGGAAGCTTCGGAGTCGTGGAGGAGTGTGCAGCAACAGGGGTGCGGAGGGCAAAGTGGAGAGATTCCCGCACAGAGGATCGGGACTGACCGGCACTCACCAGCCCTAGAGGCTTGTCTGCCCGGCCGTCGGGGTGGGCGGGGCTGGGAGCTGAGGCTCAGGCTTCGGTCGGAGCGTAGGGAGAGGACTGGGTTTGGTGGCGTGAACACAGCCTGCAGGGGGTTAGTGTGGCACGGCTAGCTGGGAGGGAGTCCAGGAAAAGTCTGGGCATGACAATGAGGCAAGAGACTTTTTCTTCCCTCTTTGTTTCCTGGTGTGCGAGGAGAGGGGATTCAGAGCGCCACTTAAAGGAGCTCCAGAGATGGGAGCAAGCCACAGATAAAAGCGCGGACCCCAGAGAAAGACATGGGAAGCTGGTGCTGCTGCTGCCACTGCCAAGAGGCCTGTGTGTTAGCACAGGTCGCTGTCCATGCCCCCCTTCCAGGGAGACTGTGCAGCCCACCACTGCCAGGGTCCCGGGATCCAGGGACAACTTCCCCGGGAGAGCGCATGGCTTGCCTCGGGCTGGTGCAAAGTCACGCTGGTCTCTGCCATCGCAGGCTCGCCCCACACTCTGTACCCCTCCCTACCCCTGGCCTGAGTGAGCCAGGCTCCCCAAAGCAACAGCTCCTTTAACCCCGTCCTGTCCGAGCGAAGAACAGACGCCCTCCTGTGACCTACACACAGAAGCGGGGCCAAATCCAAAGCTGAGACGTGGGAGCTGTGAGAACAAAGAAGAGAAAGGGAAATCTCTCCCAGCAGCCTCCGAAGCAGTGGATGAAAGCTCCACAATCAACTTGATGTACCCTGCATCTGTTGAATACATGAATAGACAACAAATCATCCCAAATTGAGGAGGTGGACTTTGAGAGCAAGTTTTCTGACTTATTTCCCTTTTTCCTCTTTTTGTGAGTGTGTATGTGTATGCTTCTGTGTGAGATTTTGTCTGTACAGCTTTGCTTCCACCATTTGTCCTAAGGTTCTATCCATCCGTTATTTTTGTTTGTTTGTTTCTTTTGTTTTGTTCTGTTTTTAATTTTTTTTCTTAATAATTATTTTTTATTTTAATAACTATATTTTATTTTATCTCACATTATATTATTTTACTTTATCTTCTATTTCTTTCTTTCTTTCTTTCTTTCTTTCTTTCTTTCTTTCTTTCTTTCCTTCCTTCCCTCCTTTAGACAACGAATCATTCCAAATTGAGGAGGTGGACTTTGAGAGCAAGATTTATGATTTTTTCCCCTTTTCCTCTTTTTGTGAATATATATGCGTATGCTTGTGTGTGCGATTTTGTCTGCATAGCTTTGCTTCCACCATTTGTCCCAGGGTTCTATTCGTCCATTTTTTTCTTAATAATTATTTTTTATTTTAAAAATTATATTATATTTTATCATACTTTATTTTATTTTACTTTATCTTTTTTCTTTCTTTTTTTCCTTCCTTCCATCCTTCCTTCCCTCCTTCCTCCTTCCCTCCCTCCCTTCTTTCTTTCCTTCTTTCTTTCTTTCTTTCTTTCTACTTCCACTAATTATTTCTTTCTACTTTTTCTCCCTTTTATTCTGAGTTGTGTGGATGAAAGGCTCTTTGTGCTGCAGCCAGTAGTCAGTGCTGTGCCTCTGAGGTGGGAGAGCCAACTTCAGGACACTGGTCCTCAAGAGACCTCCCAGCTCCACATAATATAAAATGGGAGAAAGCTCTCAGAGATCTCCATCTCAACACCAGCAGCCAGCTTCACTCAACAACAAGCAAGCTACAGTGCTGGACACCCTATGCCAAACAACTAGCAAGATAGGAACACAACACCACCCATTAGCAGAGAGGCTGCCTAAAATCATAAAAAGTCCACAGACACCCCAAAACACACCACCAGATGTGGACCTGCCCACCAGAAAGAAAAAATCCAGCCTCATCCACCAGAACACAGGCACTAGTCTCCTCCACCAGGAAGCCTACAAAACCCACTGAACCAACCTTAGCCACTGGGGACAGACACCAAAAACAATGGGAACTACGAACCTACAGTCTGCAAAAAGGAGACACCAAACACAGTAAGATCATCAAAATGAGAAGACAGAAAAACACACAGCAGGTGAAGTAGCAAGATAAAAACCCACCAGACCTAACAAATGAAGAGGAAATAAGCACTCTACCTGAAAACGAATTCAGAATAATGATAGTAGAGATGATCCAAAATCTTGGAAATAGAATAGAAAAAATGCCAGAAACATTTAATAAGAACCTAGAAGAACTAAAGATGAAACAAGCAATGATGAACACCACAAAAAATGAAATGAAAAATACTCTAGATGAGATCAATAGCAGAATAACTGAGGCAGAAGAATGGATAAGTGATATGGAAGATAAAATAGTGGAAATAACTACTGCAGAGCACAATAAAGAAAACAGAATGAAAAGAACTGAGGACACTCTCAGAGACATCTGGGACAACATTAAATGCATTAAATGCATTAAACATTAAATGCATTAAATTCGAATTATAGGAGTTCCAGAAGAAGAAGAGAAAAAGAAAGGGACTGAGAAAATATTTGAAGAGATTATAGTTGAAAACTTCCCTAATATGGGAAAGGAAGTAGTTAATCAATTCCAGGAGGCACAGAGAGTGTCATACAGGATATATCCAAGGAGAAATATGCCAAGACACATATTAATCAAACTGTCAAAAATTAGATACAAAGAAAATATATTAAAAGCAGCAAGGGAAAAACAACAAATAACACACAAGGGAATGCCCATAAGGTTAACAGCTGATCTTACAGCAGAAACTCTGCAAGCCAGAAGGGACTGGCAGGACATATTTAAAGTGATGAAGCAGAAAAACCTGCAACCAGAATTACTCTACCCAGCAAGAATCTCATTCAGATTTGAGGGAGAAATAAAAACCTTTACAGACAAGCAAAAGCTGAGAGTTCAGCACCACCAAACCAGCTTTACAACAAATGCTAAAGGAACTTCTGTAGGCAAGAAACACAACAGAAGGAAAAGAACTACAATAACAAACACACAACAATTAAGAAAATGGGAATAGGTACACACATATCGATAATTACCTTAAATGTAAATGGACTAAATGCTCCCACCAAAAGACACAGATTGGATGAATGGATACAAAAACAAAACCCATATGTATGCTGTCTACCAGAGCCCCACTTCAGACCCAGAGGCACATACAGACTGAAAGTAAGGGGACGGAAAAACATATTCCATACAAATGGAAACGAAAAGAAAGCTGGAGTAGCAATTCTCATATCAGACAAAATAGACCTTAAAATAAAGACTATTAGAAGAGACAAAGAATGGACACTACATAATGATCAAGGGATCAATCCAAGAAGAAGATATAACAATCGTAAATATTTATGCACCCAACATAGGAGTACCACAATACATAAGGCAAATACTAACAGGCATAAAAGGGGAAATTGACAGTAACACATTCATAGTAAGGGACTTCAACAACACACTTTCACCAACGGACAGATCATCCAAAATGAAAATAAATAAGGAAACTCAAGCTTTAAATGATACATTAAACAAGATGGACTTAATTGATATTTATAGGACATTCCATCCAAAAACAACAGAATACACATTTCTCTCAAGTGCCCATGGAACATTCTCCAGGATAGATCATATCTTGGGTCACAAATCAAGCCTTGGTAAATTTAAGAAAATTGAAATTGTATCAAGTATCTTTTTGGATGACAACGCTATGAGACTAGATATCAATTACAGGAAAAGATCTGTAAAAGATACAAACACATGGAGGCTAAACAATACACTATTTAATAACAAAGTGATCACTGAAGAAATCAAAGAAGAAGAAAAAGAAACCTATAAACAAATGACAGTGGAGACACGATGACCCAAAACCTATGGGATGCAGCAAAAGAAGTTCTAAGAGGGAAGTTTATAGCAATACAATCCCACCTTAAGAAACAGGAAACATCTAGAATAAACAACCTGACCTTGCACTTAAAGCAATTAGAGAAAGAAGAACAAAAAATCCCCAAAGTTAGCAGAAGGAAAGAAATCATAAAAATCATATCAGAAATAAATGCAAAAAAAAATGAAGGAAATTATAGCAAAGATCAATAAAACTAAAAGCTAGTTCTTTTAGAAGATAAACAAAATTGATAAACCATTAGCCAGACTCAACAAGAAAAAACGGGAGAAGACTCAAATCAATCTAATTAGAAATGAAAAAGGAGAAATAACAACTGACACTGCAGAAATACAAAAGATCATGAGAGATTACTACAAGCGACTCTATGGCAATAAAATGGACAACCTGGAAGAAATGGACAAATTCTTAGAAATGCACAACCTGCCCAGACTGAATCAGGAAGAAATAAAAAATATGAACAGACCAATCACAAGCACTGCAATTGAAACTGTGATTAAAAATCTTCCAACAAACAAAAGCCCAGGACCAGATGGCTTCACAGGCGAATTCTATCAAACATTTAGAGAAGAAATAACAGCTGTCCTTCTCAAACTCTTCCAAAATATAGCAGAGGGAGGAATACTGCAAACATCATTCTATGAGGCCACCATCACCTTGATACCAAAACCAGACAAGGATGTCACAAAGAAAGAAAACTACAGGCCAATATCACTGATGAACATAGATGTAAGAATCCTCAACAAAATACTAGCAAACAAAATCCAACAGCACATTAAAATGATAATACACCATGATCAAGTGGGGTTTATTCCAGGAATGCAAGGATTCTTCAATATACACAAATCAATCAACGTGATACACCATATTAACAAATTGAAGGAGAAAAACCATATGATCATCTCAATAGATGCAGAGAAAGCTTTCGACAAAATTCAACACCCAATTATGATAAAAACTCTGCAGAAAATAGGCATAGAGGGAACTTTCCTCAACATAATAAATGCCATCTATAACAAACCCACAGCCAACATCGTCCTCAATGGTGAAAAACTGAAAGCATTTCCACTAAGATCAGGAACAAGACAAGGTTTCCCCATCTCACTATATTACCCACTCTCACAACTCTTATTCAACATAGTTTTGGAAGTTTTTGCCACAGCAATCAGAGAAGAAAAGGAAGTAAAAGGAATCCAAATTGGAAAAAAAAAGTAAAGCTGTCACAGTTTGCAGATGACATGATATTATACGTAGAGAAACCTAAAGATTCTACCAGAAAACTACTAGAGCTAATCAATGAATTTGGTAAGTAGCAGGATAAAAAATTAATGCACAGAAATCTCTGGCATTCCTATACACTAATGATGAAAAATCTGAAAGTGAAATTAAGAAAACACCCCCATTTACCATTGCAACAAAAAATATAAAATATCTAGGAATAAACCTACCTAAGGAGACAAAAGGCCTATATGCAGAAAATTATAAGACACTGATGAAAGAAATTAAAGATGTTACAAATAGATGGAGAGATATACCATGTTCTTGGATTGGAAGAATCAACACTGTGAAAATGACTCTACTACCCAAAGCAATCTACAGATTCAATGTAATCCCTATCAAACTACCACTGGCATTTTTCACAGAACTAGAACAAAAAATTTCACAATTTGTATGGAAACTCAAAAGACCCCGAATAGCCAAAGCAATCTTGAGAACGAAAAACGGACCTGGAGGAATCAGGCTGCCTGACTTCAGACTATACTACAAAACTACAGTAATCAAGACAGTATCATGCTGGCACAGAAACAGAAATATAGGTCAATGGAACAGGATAGAAAGCCCAGAGATAAACCCATACACATAGGGTCACCTTATCTTTGATAAAGGAGGCAGGAATGTACAGTGAAGAAAGGATAGCCTCTTCAATAGTTGTGCTGGGAAAACTGGACAGGGACATGTAAAAGTATGAGATTAGATCACTCCCTAACACTGTACACAAAAATAAACTCAAAATGGATTAAAGACCTAAATGTAAGGCCAGAAACTATCAAACTCTTAGAGGAAAACATAGGCAGAAGACTCTATGACACAAATCACAGCAAGATCTTTTTTGACCCAACTCCTAGAGAAATGGAAATAAAAACAATAATAAACAAATGGGACCTAATGAAACTTCAAAGCTTTTGCACAGCAAAGGAAATGATAAACAAGACCAAAAGACAACCCTCAGAATGGGAGGAAATATTTGCAATTGAAGCAACTGACAAAGGTTTAATCTCCAAAATTTATAAACAACTCATGCATTTCAATAACAAAAAATCAAACAACCCAATCCAAAAGTGGGCAGAAGGCCTAAATAGACATTTCTCCAAAGAAGATATACAGACTCCCAGCAAACACATCAAAGAATGCTCAACATCATTAATCATTAGAAAAATGCAAATCAAAACTACAATGAGATATCATCTCACACCAGTCAGAATGGCCATCATAAAAAAATCTAGAAACAATACATGCTGGAGAGGGTGTTGATAAAAGGGAACACTCTTCCACTGCTGGTGGGAATGTGAATTGGTACAGCCAATATGGAGAACAGTATGGAGGTTCCTTAAAAAAACTACAAATTGAACTACCGTACGACCCAGCAATCCCACTACTGGGCATATACCCTGAGAAAATCATAATTCAAAAAGAGTCATGTACCAAAATGTTCATTGCAGCACTATTTACAATAGCCCAGAGATGGAAACAACCTAAGTGTCCATCATCAGATGAATGGGTAAAGAAGATATGACATATATATATACAATGGAATATTGCTCAGCCATAAAAAGAAATGAAATTGAGTTATTTGTATTGAGGTGGAAAGACCTAGAGTCTGTCATAGAGAGTGAAGTAAGTCAGAAAGAGAAAGACAAATTCCGTATGCTAACACGTATATATGGAATTTAAGAAAATAAAAAGAAATGTCATGAAGAACCTAGAGGTAAAACAGGAATAAAGACACAGACCTACTTGAGAATGGAGTTGAGGATAGGGGGAGGGGGAAGGGTAAGCTGTGACAAAGCAAGAGAGAGGCATGGGCATATATATACTACCAAACATAAGGTAGATAGTTAGTGGGAAGCAGTCGCATATCACAGGGAGATCAGATAGGTGCTTTGCGACTGCCTGGTGGGGTGGGATAGGGAGGGTGGGAGGGAGGGAGAAGCAAGAGGGAAGGGTTATGGGAACAGATGTGTATGTATAGCTGATTCACTTTGTTATAAAGCAGAAAGTAACACACCATTATGAAGCAATTATACTCCAATAAAGTTGTGAAAAAAAATTATGTGCTTTAAATGACACTGTAAAGAAAGGGAAAAGATAACTCACAGACAGGAGAATACATTTACAAATCAAGCATCTGTTAAGGAACTTGTATCTATAATGTACAAATAGCTGATAGTTCATCAATAAAGAAACAAATAGCCCAATTAAAAACAGAAACAGGATCTAAACAGATATTTCTTCAAGTAAGATATACCAGTAGTCACTAGGCAAATGAAAAGGTGCTCAACATCATTATCTATTAGGAAAATCCAAGTCAAAACTACAGTGAAATACCACTTTACACCCATTAGAATGGTTATAATTTTAAAAGACAATAATGAGTTCTGCAAGGATATGGAAAAATTGGAATCCTTTTATACTTCTGCTGAACATGTGAAATAGTGTAGCCACTTTGGAAAGTAGTTTGTCATTTCCACAGAAGTTTAAACACAGTTACCATATGACCAGCAATTCCACATTTAGGTATATACACAAGAGAAACGAAAATAGATATCCACAAAAATATTTGTACATAAATATGGTACCATTATTCGTAGCACCCAAAAAGTGGAAATAATTCAAATTAGTATCAACTGATGGATGTATAAATAAAATGCCCAGGAGTAGGATTGCTGGATCATATGGTAATTCTATTTTTAGTTTTCTGAGGAATCACCACACCATTTTCCATAGTGGCTGCACCAACTTACATTCCTACCAACAGTGTAGGAGGGTTCCCTTTTCTCTGCACCCTCTCCAGAATTTGTTATTTGTAGACTTTTTAATGATGGCCATTCTGACCAGTGTGATGTGGTACCTCATTATAGATTTTTTGTTTGTTTGTTTGTTTGTTTGCGATACATGGGCTTCTCACTGCTGTGGCCCCTCCCATTGTGGAGCACAGGCTCCGGGTGTGCAGGCCCAGTGGCCATGGCTCACGGGCCCAGCTGCTCTGTAGCATGTGGGATCTTCCCAGACTGGGGCATGAACCCATGTCCCCTGCATCGGCAGGCAGACTCTCAACCACTGCACCACCAGGGAAGCCCCCTCATTATAGTTTAGATTTGCATCTGTCCATCGATGGATGAATGGATAAAGACGTGGTACATATACACAATGGAATATTACTCAGCCACAGAAAAGAACGAAATAATGCCATTTGCAGCAATATGGATGCAACTAGAGATTATCATACTAAGTGAAGTAAGTCAGAAAGAGAAAGACAAATACCATATGATATCACTTATATGTGGAATCTAAAATACAACACAAATGAACCTATCTACAAAACAGAAACAGACTGACAGACATAGAGAGCAGACTTGTGGTTGCCAAGGGGGAGGAGAGTGGGGGAGGGATAAACTGGGAGTTTGGGATTAGCAGATATAAACTATTTATATAGGATGGATAAACAGCAAGGTCCTACTGTATAGCATGGGTAACTATTTTAATATCCTGTGATAAACCATAATGGAAACAATATTAAAAAAAGAACATCTCTATGTGTATAACTGAGTCACTTTGCTGTACAGGAGAGATTGGTACAACATTGTAAATCAACTATACCTCAATTAAAAAAAATTAAATTAAAATAAGTAAATAAATAAAATGTAGTATTTTCATTCAATGGAAAATTATTTGTCTGTACGATGTAATGGACTACTGAACGCAACAATAACCTTAAAAACATCATGCTAAGTGAAGGAAGCCAGTCAGAAAAGACTACATATTTTGTGATTCATTTATATGAAATATCTAGAATAGGCAAATCAAAAGTGGCAAAAATATATTGGTGGTATCCTAGGGCTACTGGGAATGAAGAAAAGGGTATAATCATTAAAGTATACAAGATTTCTTTGGGATTAATGAAAATACTCTAAAACTGATTTTGGCTATGGTTATACAACCCTGTGAATAAACAAAAAAATAATGAATGATATATTTAAATGAACTCCATGGCATAGAGTTATATCAATAAAGCTGTTTCTTAAAAGTCATAATAATTACTATAAAGTGAACAAATGTATTTAAAAGAGCTTAACTCCTTATGAAATTTACAATCTACTAGGCAAGACAAACACCTTCCATCCCAACCCCTGATATTTTTCTAGGATAAAGACACCTTTAAATTCCACAACTCAAGTCCAAATTCATTGTTGAGATAATCAAAAACAATTAGGTAGACAACACTTTTTTATATAGCATTATGATGTGATCAGTAACTCCCGCACAGATAACCCTCTACATTTGCTAAGGGATTGTCATGCAGTAATAAGTTTCCTGGTGATGTCAGTCGTTCCATGTAACTATGTCTTGTCTTTCCAGCTCATTATTAATACTGTGGATAGCAGTAACTATATATCTGGTAGAATGCTATTCACGTAATATGTGCTTAATAAATAATTGAATAAAGAAAATAAATAAATAAAAACATTAGTAGCGGACACTGTAAACTATCAGGAGAATCCAACTATTCATTGCGAAAAGCTTGGTGGCATGTTAGCAATGACAAATCTTCTAATTTTCAGTACCTTAGTGGTTTAGCAAAGTCCCTTATTGCCATACATATTACTGATTATTCTATCTCTTGCTAGCCTCATGCTAGAGTAATGTCTACAAATGATTCTAAAGTTTGAGTGTCTTTATCAACAAGAAGCTCTGCTCTTATTCCATCAATAATTGTCATTGATGTTAACAATTTCTGACAATTATTTCTAAATTCAGTAGCAATATATATATATATATATATATATATATATTTTTTTTTTTTTTTTTTTTTTTTTTTTTTTTGCGGTACGCGGGCCTCTCACTGTTGTGGCCTCTCCCATTGCGGAGCACAGGCTCTGGACGCGCAGGCTCAGCGGCCATGGCTCACGGGCCCAGCCGCTCCGCGGCATGTGGGATCTTCCCAGACCGGGGCACGAACCCGTGTCCCCTGCATCGGCAGGCGGACTCTCAAGCACTGCGCCACCAGGGAAGCCCAGCAATATATTTTAAAGTTCTAAATTTATTTAGTTATAATGATTCTTAAAACAATTTTAGATAAAATGAGGATAGAGTTATTCATTTCTATTATGTGGTTGACTTCATTCTGATCTTGTTTTAATAATCACATATGTGAAATCTTTAAAGGAATCTGTCAATGAGACTTATGAACACAAGAATCAAAAGAGTGAAAACTTTACCCATCAAAATGGCCCCATCATCTGCCCAAATTGGACTACATTCTTCCATTATGAAGGCTCTTTCCTGACTGGTGTCATTTCAAATCCATTCATATTTGTTCTTCCTCCTTTAGTGTGACAGTTGAGTCCCACTTGAAATCGGATCTGCATTTTTTTCTGCATTTGCTGCAAAATGGGGATATCCCATCTCACGATATGACTTGCTGAGATCTGAGTATGTCTGTTTCATACTCTTCAAACACATTAGAAGAACTTGCCACTGTTCCGATACCAGCAAACCTACTAGATCCATGGACCCATGGACCTCAGTCTCTGGGGCAGGTGCGCCCTCCCAGACCAAAGGTCGATGGGCAAAGCCAGAGGCTTAAAAATGATCATTGACATTGGGAAGAGAAGCCTTCCCTTTCTCAAACTGGTTATGCTATTTCTCCTTCTCCCTTCTACCAGTAAAACTTCCTTTATCAGAGGTCATTTCTTCTAGTCCTTTTCTATATACTTGCATACATACACACATTATTTACTGTTTTATTTCCCTCTTAAAAGTCATTTAGGGAACTGTCAAATTTTGCTATCAGTGAATAATTCTTTGATGCAAACACAAGTAATTTCATCTTTCTTCCTATGTGTAAAAATCCTTATAGGATAAAATCCTATGGTATAATTGCTAGGTCAAAGAACAAATGTAGTATTCATCTTAATGTGTAATGCCCAATTTTCCCTTCCTCTACCAAAAATTTTAACAATCTACAAACCCACAGTATGTAAGGAGTGTACATTTTTCTACATCCTGGACAATACTTGATATTAGGTCCTTCATGCTGTTGACATAATAGATAAAAATACTTTATTTCTGCATTAAATTTCATATTAATATTTGACTTTATTCTTCATTTAATTTCATATTAATATTTGAAGTTGACCAGTTTCATGTAATGGCCATTTACAGTAACTTTGTTCATGTATTTTATACATTTATGTTTTGAGTTATTTATTTGAACATTATCTTAGTTACTTATATTGATATTTTATCTTATATATTTTATAAACTTTTTCACTATTTGTACCTTTCTGACTTTCAGTAAGACTTCCAGAGTTTTATTCATAAAGGCTATTTTTTAGGTTTGCATTAGGGGTTTTATTATTATATCATTAATGTACTTCAATATTTCATTTCTTAATAAGTTATTGTAGAAAGTTTCATAAAATTGTAATTGTGTGCTCACTTTGCTGATTTCTCTTACTTGTTCTAATAGTTTTTCAATTTCTTGTGTTTAATTTTCTTGAGTTTATTAAATTTATTAAAACTTCAGATTTCTAGGCTGATACAGTAGGTCTCTGATGACAAAGCCCAAGAAGATCCATTTCTAATAAGTTCCCAGAACAGGCAGATACTTCTGATCTGGAGACCACAATTTAAAAATCATCATTTTATATAATAATTACTTAATCTGCAAATAATGAGAGTTTTTTCATAGGAAATATCTAAGACCACAATATATTATTGAAAAGTAAATTTCTTAGTAAACTAGGAATAAAGGAGAACTGCTTGAACTTGACAAAGAATATCTGCAAAAAAATTACAGTTAATATTATACTGAATCATGAGAAACTAGAAGCTTCCACACTAAGGTCAGGAAGAAAGCAAGGATGTCACTCTCACTGCTTTTCAACATCATACTGGAAGTCTTAGCTAATGGAATACACAAGAAAATGAAGTTAAAAGTATACTGATTGGGAAAAAAAAAATAAAACTGTCTTTGTTTGCAGTTGATGTGAGTGTCTATGTAGAAAATCTGAAAGAAGCAACAGAAAAATCCTATGGAACAAATAAGTGATTACAGCAAGGTTGCAGAGTACAAAGTTAATATACCAAAGTCAATAGCTTTACTCTATATCATCAATGAACAAGTGGAATTTGAAACTAAAAATGCAATACCATTTACATTAGCACCACCTAAAAATGAAATACTTTGTCAGAATTTGTTTTGAATAATAGATCTATACAAGGAAAACTACACATTTTTTTTTTAATCTAAAAAAGTCAAGGGCTTCCCTGGTGGCACAGTGGTTGAGGGTCCACCTGCCAATGCAGGGGACGTGGGTTCATGCTCCAGTTTGGGAGGGTCCCGCATGCCACGGAGTGGCTGGGCCTGTGAGCCATGGCCGCTGGGCCTGTGCATACGGAGCCTGTGCTCCACAACGGGAGAGGCCACAGCAGTAAGAGGCCCGTGTACAGCAAAAAAAAAAAAAAAAAAAAAAAGTCGGGCTTCCCTGGTGGCACAGTGGTTGGGAGTCTTCCTGCCAATGCAGGGGACACAGATTCATGCCCCGGTCCAGGAGGCTCCCACATGCCGCAGAGTGGCTGGACCCATGAGCCATGGCTGCTGAGCCTGTGCGTCTGTAGCCTGTGCTCTGCGATGGGAGAGGCCACAACAGTGAGAGGCCCGCGTACCACAAAAAAAAAAAAAAAAAAGTCAAGAATATTTTAATTGCTGTTAGTTTAATTTACCACATTAACAGGTTAAAGTAGTAAACCACTGAAAAATTCTGATAAATAAAATTAAAGAATTAAATAGATATATTCAATGTTCATGGAAATGAAGGCTCAATATTATCAAGATGTCAGTTCTTCCCAACCTGATCTACAGATTCAGTGTCATCACATCAAAATTAAAATCTTGTATGAACAAAGTGATTATTAAGTTTACATGCAGAAACAAAAGACCCATAATAATAAACACACTATTAAAAGAGAAGAACAAATTTGGAGGGTTGACACTATCTGACATCGACACTCACTATAAAGTTACAGTAATCAAGACAGTGTGGTTTTGGCAAAATAATTAACAAATAGATCAATGGAACAGAACAGAGATCCCAGAAATTTGCTCCCATAAATGTAGTCAACTGATTTTGACAGAGGAGCAAATGCAATGTAATGGAGCAAAGATAGTCTCTTCAACAATTAGTTTTGAACAACTGGACACCCACAAGCAAAAAAAAAAAAAGAATCTATGCACAGACCTTACACCCTTCACAAAAATTAACTCAAAATGGATCACAGACATAAATGTAAAAAGCAAAACTCTAAAACTCATAGAAGATAACATAGGATAAAATCTAGATGACCTTGGATTTGGCAGTGAAAACACCAATGGTGCAGTCCAAGAAAGAAAGAATTTACTAGCTGAACTTCATTAAAATGAAACATTTCTGTTCTGCAAAAGTCCAAGTCCAGAAAATGAAAAGACAAGCCACAGAATGGGAGAAAGTATTTTCAAAAGATATATTTGGTAAAGAACTATAATCCAAAATATACAAAGAACACTTAAAACTGAACAATAAAAAAGCAAACAACCCAATTAAAATTTAAGTCAAATACCTTAACAGACACATCACCAATGAAGATATACCAATGCCAAATAAGCATATGAAAAGATGTCCTACAGCATATGTCATCAGGGAAATGCAAATCAAACCTATGAGATTCCACTACATACTTATTATAATGGCCAAAATCTGGAACAATGACAGCACCAAATGTTGACGAGGATGTGAAGTAACAGGAACTCTCATACATTGCTGGTAGGAATGCAAAAATGGTATGACCATTTTAGAAGACAATTTGAAGGTTTCTTACAAAACTAAATATACTATTACCATATAATCCAGCAATTATGCTATTTGGTATTTACTCAAAGGTAAATTATTACACAAAATTATTACACAAAAACCTGCACATGAAAGTTTATAGCAGCTTTATTCATACATGACAAAACTTGAAGCAACCAAGATGTCCTTCAGTAGGTGAATAAATCAACAAACTTGGTACATTCAGACAATGGAATATTACTAACACTTAAAAGGAATGAACTATCAAGCCATGAAAAGACAGGGAGGAACCTTAAATGTACATTACTAAGTGAAAGAAGTAGTATCTGAAAAGCTACATATCATATGATTCCAATCAAATGACATTCTGGAAAAGAAAAAAACTATGGTCACAACAAAAATATCAGTGGTTGCCAGGGGTTAGAATGGGGTAGAGGCCATAAATAGGCAGAGCACAGAGGATTTTGGCGGCAATGAAAATACTCTGTATGATACTATAATGATTGGTACATGTCTTTATACATCTGTTCAAACCCTTAGAATGTACAACTCCAAAATGAACACTAATTTAAATTATAAACTTCGGATGATAAAGATGTGTCAATGCAAGTTCATCAGTTGTAATCATTGTACGATTCTGGTGAATGTTGATCATGGAGGAGGCTATGTATGTGTGGAATTAGGAGATATATGGGAAATCTCTGTACCTTCCTCTCAGTTTTGCTGTGAACTTAAAACTACTCTAAAAGAAATAGTCTTAATAAATAAGTAAATAAATAAATAAGTACATACATACATGCATACATAAATACATACAAATAAAGTGAATGGTTATAATAGCAGTAAGGTCCCAGTGGTGTTAATCTTCTTTCTCTCCTTAGTGTACTAAAATGTTTTTTGCCTGTATTAAGCATAATTTTTGTAATGGATTTCTACTAATGGCTTATATTAATAGAGTTAAAACGTCTTATTTTTTAAAATTTACTAAACGGTTTGTTCGATTATTAGGAATAGATGCAAACATTTATCAAATTATTCCAAAATTTACTAAGATGATTACATTAATATATTTAATAATGTTGAGCCAGTTTGTATTAATAGAAGCAGTATTGGTCCTGATATTTTTAATATCGTTTTAGTATCTGATTTATGCTTGATTCTGTTCAATCTAAAAATGTGAAGAATCTGAAATGTTACCTTACTTCAACTGAGTTATTCTGTCACAGTTTTAAGTGCATATATGATTTCAAAATTCTGGATTGAGGAAAAGGTTATCTCACAGAGCAGCTTGTGCTGGTTCCCCCATGCTGCTACAGGGACATATCGTGAAACCAGATGTCACCTGTGTAGGCAGTGAGTTTTGCACCACAAGAGAGGGACCCTAAAATTATGAAAATTGTCATTTTTGTGGAGATACTGTCAATTCATCTGAAAGAGAGAAGAGACAGAGATGGAAACAGAAAGAGAGAGAGAAAAGAAAAGGAAGGCAGAGAGTAAGAAAGAAAGGAAGAAAGAAAGAAAAGTAAACATTTGTTCTAGAATGTAAACAAATTCTCTCTGGAAGAGGATAAGAAGGTTCCTACTTTACCACTATAAAATATAAACAAACGTATCCAGGGAGATAAATCTCTGTAAGCCTCTAGAAGTGTACCTCCTGTAACTGTAACTTTCGAGAGGTTTGGAGTTTGCTGATTTGTTTGGGTTTTTGGAGGGTTTGGGGTTTTTTGGGGGTGTTTGTTTGTTTGTTTGTTTTTTGCAGTTCCAATTATTCTTTAATGTATCCTTCAGTTATTGCCAGTACTCTTTGCTTAGGAAGCTCTGACCATGGAGAAACATAAGATTATTCAAGAATTACCTCTCAACAGATCCCACTGTAATTGTTTTTATACAATTACAAGAAGTTATTGAATTTCATTCATAGATTCTGATTTAAGAATTCCTACATCTTACTGCAGTAGAAATCTAAAACATTAACATGTCACCTATATTTTACTGTACTCAGAGATCTAAAAATATCATTTTCCTCTGTCTTCAGAAGTATTTGCTATTGTCCTGTGGTCTAGTGACCCCTGTACTGATTCAGATGACTTAATGTGACATCCATGGCCTTCAACAGCACAGCTCCCATTCAACTTTCTAATATAATTTCCCAGTAGATCTGCTTTTCTACCCATTCCAGTTTACCATTTTCTCTACTTATCTGCTTTTGTTCAACTTCTTTCCTTTCCACTCATACCTATTAAAATTATTTCTAATTTACACGCCAATTCTTACATGAAACCACCACTAATAGCTCCAATTAGAAAAATGCCATATATTTTTGGCATCTATTGAAATACGTTTGCATCCCTTTTATAAAAAATCAATATATTGTCTAAAATTATAGCTATTTTCAGGCCTCTCACTTCTAATAATTTGCAATCCTCTTGAAAAAAAAATCTTAAATGTAATCATATTTCTTAAAGAGTTTAGAATGGTAACTTGGCCCAGAGATTTATAAATGTTTCTAAGGTATTATAAAAATGTACAACACTATACCAATCATGTGGTACTTATTTTCTCTCAAGATTTACTTTCTATGAACAAATCAGAATCGTGGATCAGTGTTAAAAGCACACAACATGAGATATTGTGGAAAATAAGAACACATGAATGCTGATGTTTACACAATATCTTTATGATTTGGGAGTAATGGGAACTATAGTGGTGTCAGAATAAACAGGGTTGGTGTCGAAGAGCTATCCATTTCCATTTAAAGGCAATCTGCACCAGAGTAAGAAGGTTTCTATACAAATGCTGAGCTTGGGTGCTTTGCAAAACATTAGTTTCAGTGTTTGTTACATGATGCTACATGAAGGGTTTGGCACTGGTAACCATCTAGTGGCCCAGTAGTGAATACTGGAGTATGGCAGAACATTGAGGATACTCTAATTACTACAACCCATGCATTTGCTTTATTTAGAAATTCCAGTATTTCCAAAGAGTAAGCCAAATATTTTGGCTTAAGTAAATACAGCTTAAGCTTTACTATTTGCTTTTGTTTCCCTCTACCAGTTTATTGTTTCTTTCTTTTCTCTTTTACAACTTCCTCTTCTACTTCAGACTTGATCCATTCTACTTCTAGTATTTTTTCTCCTTCTGTTCATTCTCTACATTATTATATCCTCTTACACTGGAGTAGTCTAACCTCGTTCTTTTCTGGCCCACATGATTTCTCTTGTATGTTCTCTGCAATTTCACTCTTTTGGTCTCCAAGCTTTCATATTCCCACCATGTTTTCCAAGATTGACTTACCTACATATTACATGTCTAGTATACACCACAAATTTAACTAAGTGGAGAAGAAACGGGAATGAAAAATGAAAGCCACATTACTTGTTACAAAATAGCTGCAGTCTAATAAAAATATCCATTTAATAAGGTTCAAGTAAGAGTTTTGGGAAAGGGAAGAAAAAGCGAGAGAAAAAGATGAACCAATCTTGAGAATCAGAGAAAGAAAGGCTCTTTGAGAAAGAGAAGTGACATAATAATTTCATTGTATAATTTCACAGCAATGACTTGGGGAAAAAAGTAAGATGCAGAAAATGTTAATGATGAAAGTGAAAATATATTCATGTAATCATATGCATCACATGCCATGCTAACTCACACAGAAAAATTTGAGAAAGGATTTCCTTGTGAAAATACTTCAAGGATTTTTCTAGATAATTATGATAGAGCAATTGTATTTGTGGCTCAAATTAAGAGCTTTTCTGAGTCTACCCTTTTCTGCTGTAACTTTATATATTTCCTCTATTCTGAATCCAGGCTTGGTCATGAGACTTACAATAGGATGTTAATTAATGTGATGCAAGGAGAGCCTTGAAAAAACTCTCTGAAGTTTCTGTTTACTTTCTTAGAATTCTGTTTTTGTCATGAGATAAAGCTCAGGCTATCCTGTTGGAAATTGAAAGACCATGAAGAGGATACCCTGGTCATGCTAGCAAAAGTCCTCCCAAACCAGCCAGCTGACCTCAGATGTATGAGGAATCCCAATAGAGATTGGTCAAGACTGGTCCAGAATAGCAGAACAACCCAGCCAAATATAAGTTTGTGAAAAAAGAGAAAAGCATATTGTTTCAGCCACTAAATAAAAGGTTGTTTGTTGACAGCATTGCTAACTGATGCAGTGATTAGAAAAATAATACAGCCATGTCTACATAAGCATCTATACTGAATAAGATCTTGTAGTGTTCGACAAAGGCATCATTTCCCACATTGGTGATACTTTTAGTTGTCAGTTTTGCTTAATGAGTTCTACAAAGAGCACTTACTTTAACTTTCCTTTGCAATGTAGAGTATGAATTTTTCTTCAATTCATATGTCAAATAAGACCTTAGCCCTCCTTATTGGAGCTCAGAAGAGAGCCCCTAAATTAATTTTCTGTCTCTAGTGAATAGTCTAAGGTTAGGATCATATTTTCTTTGTGTTTTTAAAGGTTGTGTGTACAAAATATTAATCACAATTCATTAGTTACTTTATTTTGTTACTAATAACTATTTTAGACTATTCAACATTGAAATTAAAAGAACTACCTTGAAAGTCCTTTACAAGATAACGTGAGCACTAGAAGCTTTTAAAGATCTCACATATGTTACCTTGGATTGAGTCCAGGCCTGGATAAATCAGGCCATTTGCTTATGGTGAATTTCCTATGAATTTAGTGTGTCCAGTAGTTTTGATTTTGGCTGCAGATTTGATCCAATTTGGTATTATGGGTTATTCTCAGTGGTATTTGGATTCCTGTATGAGATTCACCTACATTGTAAATAAAACCAATCTTGGAGTGGCTGTGATGTTGGATTTCACTTAGGGACTGCCAAGCTGCTCTTGAACTTGAAAGTTCTAGAGGAAAGTTTTCAGTGCTATGCTAGTAAAGAAAGCAGATCTAAGGAAATGAAGACCCATTACATAGGTATTCCAATATTTCTTTGTCACAAAGAAAATACTGCAGACCTGCTATCTAACTTTCTCTAGTTAAAGAAGGTTTCTCTTCAATTTAGAAAGCGTGACTAACTGATGTTTTCTATTAAAGTGTTTCTTATTGTCAATACATGTATACCTTCTATTTGCTTGATATATTACAATCTCTTTCTCCCTCTCTCTTACCTGCTTTTCATACAAAGTTCCTTTCTTGGGGTGAGATGAGAAAAAGAAGAAAACTTAAATTTAAGTAAACAGACTCCAGTGATATCCTAAGGCTGTCACATGTTAGATGTCTCTGCTCTAACACTTTGCTGTAATGTAATTTATAACATTATATGTATATGCACATTGAGAAAAATGGATTCATCTTGTATGCCCTTTTACAGATTGACTTTGGAAGTCTCCCAGTCTTGGGAGACTTTGGCATCCTGTTGGGGAAATTTGAGATTAACAATACTCAATCTATTCAGATAACTGTTTGAGGTGCCATCCCATTGTAAAGATGACCCAGGAGAGATACAATCATCTTGCTGTACTTAACGTGATTCATACGAAATTCAACCTTTTTGGAGTTGAGTTCTTAGCAAAATACCACTTCCTGTTTTTGAGGAAAAAAATGGCATAAAAAGTCATCTAAAAAGACACATAAGGCCCTTGGACATCAAATAGCTCTTACAAAGCAACATTTTAATGAATTAAGTGTAAATGAATCAGAAACATGTGGGTTGAATTTCCCTTGAAATACCCATGGGTTTAAAAATTAAAAAAAAAAAAAAAAGAAAATAGAATTACTTGGCAAAGACTCATGAGCATTTTATTGAGTTCAAGCCTTTTGAAGAAAAAGAAAAAGAAAGCAGCCTTGATTTGGTTGACTGAATTAAAAAACACTGCTGTAGTCTTTATTTTTCTTTTAATTCTACAAAAGTCAGATTGAAAGTATAATTATATTTCTTCTTGGGTGCCATATTCATTTATATGAGACTATTTTTCAAATATACTAACATTTTGATTAAGCAAACCCTCAAATCATGGTTGTTTTTTTTCAAGGTCAGAAGTTGAAGTCAAAGGAAGAAATAGAAATCATAGTTCAAATAAAGTTCATTAAATCGGAGATAAAGAAAACAGTGATCATTCAGTTCACTAATGAAGACCCTGAATACAAAGGAGTAGTGGGCCTGGTTAGCTAACCACTGAACGAAAGGCTAGAAAAACAGAGCCATCCAAAGACCAGAGCTCAGAAGATAAGGAAAGCTGAAATAAGTGGAAAAGTCTGTGAGTTGAGAGGAAGACCTGGATTACAAAGAAATGGCTGAGAGAAGAAAAATTAAAATTGCAAAGAATGAAATTCTTGAGTGGCAACTAGAAATGACCAAACTACAGCAGGGGCAGGGGAATTAGAAAACTTCTAGAGACAAGAAAAGCAGGGTAAATAAGAATACTCAAAGCAGTACTGTAAATACATATTATTATGTAAGGATAAATGTGAGTGATTGGACTTACCAACTTCTACATAGTGGGAGCCCTGTTACTACATTATACCTGTAAACTGCTGATGGGGGGGTGTCTTAAAATACATGTAAATGTACTCAAGATTATTTACTGCATGATTTATTTGCATAGATATATTTATATTTGGATATATTATACTCAGGATCTTGGTGGAGTAAATAATTTGAATTGAGAGAGCCCCAGAGACTTAGATTCCCAATAGAGTAAAATCTGTAACTTGAAGATTTCTTTAAATCTGTAATTTGAAGAAAGATACAACATAGTAAAGAGAAGGTTGATGGGGTCTCTAATTGTCCCACTTAAGTTAAAGGAAAACTCATGTTCTCTCAGTAGGTGCTTTAGGTCAACTGAGCTAAACGTTTAGGTTTTTTTGGAAACACATTTCCCCGAACTCTTATATTAATAAATAGCTTTCTTTAACGAAGCAGATTTTGTCTGGTAAAAGTAATTATAAACATTATTTTTCTTCCTGGGAAATGTTACTAATTGATAAACATTGTTGATGTAAATATTACCTATTTATGGAACCTATACAATAAGACATTGTTCAAATTATATAGAAAAAATATTTGAGAAAGTTAAACTTATTATTTAAAAATAGTTGCAAGAACACAGATTAGTTAAAAGGTAAATGTGAGGGCTTCCCTGGTGGCGCAGTGGTTGAGAGTCCACCTGCCGATGCAGGGGACACGGATTCGTGCCCCAGTCCAGGAAGATCCCACATGCCGCGGAGCGGCTGGGCCCGTGAGCCATGGCCACTGAGCCTGTGCGTCCAGAGCCTGTGCTCCACAGCAGGAGAGGCCACAGTAGTGAGAGGCCTGCGTACTAAAAAAAAAAAAAAAAAGATAAATGTGAAAATCTTAGCTGAAACTGTGTACTAATATTGTTCCTGACACTAGTAATAACATTTCCTCCCAAAACAATTCTAAAGAAAAAGAATTGGCAAAATAATAACAGTTATAATAATAATAATAATTAGTAGGAGGAGGAGGAGGAGGAGAAGAAGAAGGAGAAAAAGAAGAGGAAGAAGGATAAATTAGTACAATTTGGGCAATAGTAAACCATAATTTGCCTTTATTAATTGTTAACTGAAAATAAAAATAGCAGAAAAAGACAAAACTCATACAGAAAATGGATTCACATACAATACAAACTCATAGAAAACTTGAGTGCCCAAGAGAGTTGATGGTATTAAAAATGGCATGACAAATGGAACTCAGATCTAGTCATTGAATAATAATTAATAGTCTCAAAGACAGACTTTGTATTTTTCCCAGAAAAGCAGGCATTTTTCTTTCTTTTCTTTACATTTATGTTAAAGAGGTAAAAAAGAAAAAAACAAAGTCACGTCAGGAATTTTTCAGGACTCTACCAGGTTTTCATAGTGGAGAGCAGCTCAATCTTGTCTACATGGGTAGAGTGATTTGGACTTCAACTGGGTGATTTGATTTTACTTTCCTACAATCACTGTCTTCAAGTATGCTCTGCCAATCATTCTTACTCTTCCTTTAGTGATATTTGAGCAGATTCCAAAATGTTATTAAAATATATACCCTTTTAAAGTGTAATCTCAAATTCAGAGTAAAAATCAACTTCTCTAAACCAGCTTGGATTTGAGCTGAGACACCTTGGTTTGCAGGAAGTTGTGGTTGAGTGAGGAAAGTTCTGGCTCTGAGTGGTCTCTTCCTTGCTCTGTTCAGTGTGCTGGAATAGGGAGAAATGTGAGACAAAGGGATGTGTCTTTTCTTTAACTGTCTTCTTTTATAATGCTCATTCTTCTTACTGTCACTACTTCTCTCTAATACTGATTGGCCTTTGATACATTCTGGCTCACTATAAGGTAGCAGATTTTCACATGTTGATGAAAGAACCCTGCTGGTGATTGAAGCTTAAGCGCTAGGTCAACCACCTTCTAAAGGCTCTGGTAGAAGGTACATGTTGCCAAAACTGTAATATTGGCACCTTATGTAAGAGAGATTACATCCATAGGATCATGATTTTGCTATAAATTTGATGTATGCCTATATTTTATTTAAGAATACTTTCATGAGGAAATATTTAATAGTTTCTACCTCTCTTTGCTTAAATCTATCATGCTGATATTTTTATCAGCTTTTATAATTTTAAGAGAATCTTCTAACTAATTGAAAGAGTCTTGCAACTCAGAATCAGCCCAAGGAACTATTTTACCATGTTCTTGTGCTCTTCTGGATTCTATTTAATTTATAACTTAAATTACAATGAATAAATCTGTATGTCATTGCAACAGTTTAGACACGGTTATCAGTGAGTATGTGTGCATTACATGTACACGAATGTGTACATGTGTCTGTGTGCAAATGTGTGTGTGTGTGTGTGCATGTGTGTGCTGGGGGTGGAGATGTGGTAAGGGAAAGAAGAGTAGCAAATCAAGCCCAAATGAAATTTTTCTGTGTACTCATCCCATGTTAGCACACCTTTCACTTTCTTTACCCAAATCTGCCTTCTGAAAAATTGTTAAATCCATTTAATAGACTGGGAAGTGAACCAAATCAGCTATTGTATGCAAATTCCTGATGTTTTTCATCTGTCATCAGAGACAATTCAGCTGTAAAGTGCATCTCAACTTACTCCTAGTGTTGTTTGAGAACTTGATCCTTGGGAACACCTGTTATTATCATGGCTTGAAGTTCTCTGTGTTGCTTTCCCCCATTTTGGACACTGTTTCACCCAGCTGCCAATAATTAGAAAAACAAAGCAAATCCCTCCCATGGATGCTGGTCTCTGCAGAAAGTCAAGGAGCAAAAAGCCAAAGAACACCATAAGCCTTTTTGTTTTAAACCAGGAGGCATGCTACACTATATTCTCCTGGACTGCAAAACCACAGGAATGGATTAATATCACTAACCAAAAGAGATTTGTATATGGATATGGGGTGGGGCATGAGAAGAATATTAATCTATAAGGTATGACAATATTTTCTGAAAAAAAATTTAAAAGTCACATTTATTTGAATCATTGCATTATAAATGTATCAGCCATATAAGATGAATAATATGGCTAAGTACCAGGAGATGAGTTCTTTTCCAGAAGTTACTATTTTTAGCTCAGGAGATTCTTCAATTATTATACAGAGTTGGATATTCTGTAAACAGAGCAGACCGAAAATAAGAATTGAAATGCAAAGCAAAACTCTGGCACCAGATAAGCTCTTTCAATTAACCATTAACTTATCTTTGAATAGAGCACATATACATATGTGTGTGTGTAATATATTCATCAAATATCAATACATATGTGTATATGTTATATGTATGTATGACTCAAGGATAATTAAGAAAAGCATTAAAATGTATATTATTTTTTAAATACTTGAAAATGAACTATAGAAGCAAAATAAAGACATTTTCTGTGTCCTAGATAATTTCAAAATATATAAATCAATGTACACTTTAATAATTTAATATTCTTGCAATATTTCCCTTTATTTCCTGAAATAAGGATTTCTTGAGCATCTGAAAAATAGTACCTAGCATTTTTCTAGGTACTATTGATACTAAAGAAAGACTCAACATTGTAGATAAAGCATGTTCACTAAAATTTCTCAGTGGTCTAGGATTTAAGATTTTACTCCCAGCTACCTTTCAGATTTTATCATTCTTCTACCTGTATAAACCTCTCTAACTACTATTGTTTAAAGTTCCCAAAATGAGCCATAGATTTTCAAAGAAATATGTGCCTTGTACATAATACTTCCTTTTATCTTTAACTGTCAAAGTCTGACAAATTTTCAGATGTGATATAACCAGTTGAGATATACTCATAGTAAGCTAGGCCAATGCAGTTAGGGTTTCATGTATGGTAATGGAAATTGAGATAAAAATGAAGGAATAGATTCAAGAGATGCTAGTCTACTTTTTAAGTAGGATATTAAGATAGATTATTTGTGAGAAATGAAGGGAAATAGGTGTTTGTGATGACTGAGTTTTCAAATCTGGATGACTGGGAGAATAATAATGTCAGGAATACAAATAGAAACATGTAATATAAGAATTGGCTTGTGGGAAAAATATATCAGTGTGGTTATTTTAAATTTAAGATGCCTACAAGATATCCTATAAATATCATGGAAGTGCATGAAAACCTGGAATGAGAACTTGAGGCAGCACTAAACTTGAAGGGGCATCTAGTTGGAAAGCAATGGTTGAACTTACAAGTGGAGGTCCACAGGAAGAAAACCAGCTGAGGAAAGAACATTGTTAAACATGTCTTTTTAGAGAACAAAAACAGAATGGGAGATAGCTACCAGCTGACATGAAGAAAACAACTTTCTCATGTCAGAGAGATGAGGAAAAGAGAGTACCAAAACCAGGGGAGGTCAGTGAGATTAAATATTGCAGATGTCTACAAATAAAGATTAATGAAAGACCACTACTCAGTGGATGCTAGTCAACTTTAAGAAGGGAAGTGAGTAAAGGAACAGATGCAAAAATAGTCATAGTTCTTGGAATTGAGTGTAAAAACTAATAAACAAATGGAGAGCAGTACTCAATTCCTTGGGAACTTGAAGGTGAAAGATAATCAACAGAGAATGCAATGGCTTGAAGGAGGGTAAATTAGGTAGAAAGTGCAATCCTTATGATCTATAATCCATTCCTAAAATTGTGTTAGATAGTGAATATTCAGATTCACTACCTGAGCAAGAGATCAGACTCCATTCTTTCATTGGGGGAAAAAAAATAACATATTCTAGCCCATACAAGAACCTCAACCAATGTCTCCAAAGTTTGCAAAGAGATACTTCAACAGAAATGATAATCTAGCAAAAATACCTGCATAATATAAAATAATTAAGAGCCAATAAATTAGTAACATAATATGTAATGTACCCATTGGTAGGTATGTTTGAGTGTGGTCTACAAAATATTGTACAATATTGGACATTGATTATGTTTTACTTCTATACTGTGAAAAATGTATGATGATATAAATAAAAATAAAATAATATGTTAAAGATATGTCAAGGTACATGTCAACCGTCATTTTTTAGCCTTTATATTATTCAACATGGTTCCCATAAAAAGAGATAAGGATGAGTAACTCAGAATTATTGATGTTAAAAAGATGGTAATAGCTAATGATCATTGATTGCTTATTTTTTTACCAGGCATTGTCTTGTATTATATATACTTCTTATAACAAATCCACAGCATAAGTAATGTATTAGACTCATTTTATAGATGAGGAAACTGAGGTTCAGAGAATTTAAGTGGTGAAATTGCCCCAAATTACATAGTTAATACAGAGTAAAACCTGGATTTGAACTCTGGTATTCTGATATATCCTTCCCTTACCCCTTCAGAATTCCTGACTAGTGGAACAGGGGAGTCTGCTTCTATTTGAGCAAGGTCTGTCCTTTTAAGTGAGGGTTAAACATCATAACACAAACCTGGCTTTACCTAGTTAGAAGACAAACCTTTGATATAGGGGCATTAGCCTCTAAAGTATGGGTTTGGTTGGCAAGGGTAGTGGGATATGGTGTTCCCTGAGGAGACTTCCTCCTGGTAAGCTGGCAGTCTTGGTGCCATGAAGGGGACTGTTTGTAGGTTTCTGCCCAAGACGAGAAGTTCAGTAAAGTGTATTTTTAAAATGTTTTTAAAGCACTTGCTTAAATACTAGTTCAAGGGAGTAGGGAGAAAGGGCTAGAAGGCAGTGTATTCTGGAATTTTTCTAAGGTGATGAATGCTAAGAAGGGAACTTGAATTTTATTTTAAGTCCATGTGGTCAGAGAAGACCTTGTAATCTGATTTGCTGTCTACTTTGGATATGCCAACTCCCCACAGATGGCAGGGAGGGTGTTTGGAACCTGATAAGTCAGTTGTTGCTGTCTGTAATATGGACTACCCAAGTCAAAATCAAATCTCAACCATTTCTAAAGCAAATATTGGAGCAAGATGAAAGACCTGATGCACCTATAAAGATCCAGGACATGACAATATGACCCTAGAATCAAAGATATCATAAAAGAGGTCTTATACAGTAGGGATAATATAAATAAAGAGATTATGTGTTTACAATAGTTCTTTGAGGGAGAGAAATGATCCTCCTGTTGGCACTACATGAAACTGATTTTAATCAGTGTAATAGGGAACATAGATAGATGCTTTGTGAAAGGAAAATTCTATGATAGAACATTTAGGAGGAAAATTATTATCTTTTTCTGTGTGACTAGAAGGTCTCATAAAAAGAAAAATCAAGTAATATGGTGAGCAGACTGTGGGTAATTGCTGTTTGATGAAAGAAAAGTCAGGCATGGGGTAAAAGACCGTCTAAGGAAGAACTGTACAATCCAACCAGTTTAATTTGCTGCAAAATTGTTTCCCATTATAAAGTACCAAAATTTAAAGAGGATACAGTCTGGTCTAGGGAAATCACACAAAATAAATATCTAATTTTTTTTTGAAAATTGCATTAGCCCTGCACCACAAAGAAAACAAAACATTGAGTCAGTGTGAAAATAAATCTATTTCTTATATTATTACATTTCCTCTGGAAATTTGGCAAAATATAATCACAACATATTACTTCAGAGTATTATGTGGGTTTAAAATGTTTTCCTTAAAAAAAAAAAAAAATTAGGGCTTCCCTGGTGGCGCAGTGGTTGAGTTGGCCTGCTGATGCAGGGGACACGGGTTCATGCCCTGGTCCAGGAAGATCCCACATGCCACGGAGCGGCTGGGCCTGTGAGCCATGGCCACTGAGCCTGCAGTTCCGGAGCCTGTGCTCCACAACGGGAGAGACCACAATAGTGAGAGGCCCTCATACCACACACACACAAAAAAGATATATATATATATATATATTGTCAAATGAGTGTTAAATAAGAAGCATGAAGAACTATAACTATAAGAATAATCCAAAATTTATTTTCATATCCAGATTCTAAACTTTTGAAGACATATAACATTTTTCTCTAACATGTAAGCAACTAACTTGCTACCTACTAGTCTTGCCATGATGCAAATTTACAAAGTATTGGCTTTGATTATTAACAGAACTATATAGCCTGAATCTATCCCCCCAAAATAAATCCCTATAATGATTAACAAGAAACAAGAAAGGTACAATTTAAACACAAGTTACCAGGAGGTAGCCTATGAAAGAACCAACCTAGAATCAAGCTGAAAAAAGTCTTGATAGCAAACTCATTTTCTTACTAGCTTGTTTACCTAAGAATGAGAATGTACAAATGGTCTTGAGAGGGTATTTTCACTCTCAGGCAGGATTGTCACACATTTATCTCAACAATAAGAACTTAAATGCATGGTAGTAGACATTGAGAATTGATTTTACAGTAACAGCTGTCATACAAATAAAAAAAATAAGATTGCTAAATTATTCTTATGTAAATCAGTTTATTCAATGTGAACTAAATTCAGTCAATGATTTAGAATTAAAAGTGGAAAGTTTACCTCATATGTGTGATAATACATCAAGAAATATCTTAAGCTAGCATTTTACTGAGTGTAATGTGTTGGCACTGCTAGTAAATTCTATGATAAGTTATAAATCAGAGTAACGTTCTGTTTTGGAGTGTTGTCTACCGAGAGCTCTTGGTATCTCCTTTCTTAATGTACTATCTGTCCCTGAAATATAACTATTAAATAAATAATAGTATAGTCTAAAAGTTTATTGATGATACCTCTACCCCCTTATTAAGATAAAATTTAAAAATGTTTGTAAAAGTAAAGAGGCATGGATTATCAGGTCTGCTCCCTTTTGATCTATCAAAACACTTAGTTTAGTATATTTTCTGTGAACTAATTTTACATGAAATCTTGGCATCCCTATGGTTCTAATCATGATTCCAAAATTTGCTGTATAACCATATTACTAAACAAACAACTGAGCTTCACAAGTAAGTAAGAAGAAAACTTCATCCATTATTCGTGCTGATAGAACTAATTTTCTTTGCTATGATGGCTAAGTATAAATTTTATAAAGGATGCCAAACATAGTTCCTGTTTCTTTGGATTTAAAACTTAAGAAAAAATATGCATGCTATTCATTTTAATATTGCTAAGAAAGAAAAATAATTTGTTTTAAAGGAGTTAGGACACAAGACTTTAAAATACACTTATTTTTTTTTCATGAACTGCAATACATCAGCAAGATATAACTTGTTATGAAGGGAAAAAAACATATTATGAGCCATATCCCTAGATTGTATTGTGTGTATAATATACACAATTTCATAATACATTTGGGTGAATGATCTCTATGTTGCTGCTACTATTTTAGTTAGATTAAATTAAAGCATAAAAGCAGACTTTTTTTTACTCATTATATGTGTTAATATAGAAGAAGGTATAAATAACCCAAAACAATTGCTAATAGATATATTATAAAATATATCACAACATATGATCTTGCATTTGAGAAAACGCAGAGAGACCACTGGAACATTTTCTAGTCAAAGAAGACCAGAGTTTTTGTTTTGTTTGTTTGTTTGGTTGGTTTTGTTTTGAATTTACCTTTGGATGTATTCAAATAAGACAGTGTGATACAAGTCTACTAAAAATGTATCAAAAAGAATTTAATAGAAACCCAATTTGTACATAAGGAAGTTCTAAACCTTAAAAAAATACATGTACGAAATAATTGTTTTGATGTTATAAACTGAGTTTTCATAGCATTAAAATCATAAAATTTAAGAGCAAGAATGATACTTAGAGTTCTGCTAAGGACTATTTTATAGTTTTCACCCATTAAAATTTGTTTAATGTTCCTTAAGTAAAAAGCAATTTGATGAATCTTCTATGGCAGTATAAACTCACTGAAAGGAAGACCATGTCTCATGTGTGTTTGAATGCCTGTCGAGTATGGCAGTGCCTGGCTCCCAGTAGGGAATTTGATTTTCTGAGAACTAAGTCTTAGGTGTTAGACTTAGCAGGAACAAGAAAGAACACTACACACACACACAGACATACACACCACTTAACAGTATTTTAATAATTTTTTCCAGGTTTCTTGGTGACAAACATGATCAAGGCAAATGCTTCCATCATTTCCATATTGCTATGGTCACCTTTCAATTTCTCCTTACTTTCCTTGCTTCACTAACTCTATTCATTCTTTAAGGCTCAGCCCAGAGGAAACCTTGCCTGTTTCATCTCGTGTATGTTCATGTTACTCAAAGATTTTCCACCACATAATTTTATCAGGTCTCTTCTCTGCCTGTGCTGTACATGTGTGTTTTCATACCTCCTCTATCCACACTGGGACTGCTTGATAACAGGACCATATCTGACTAATCTTTTTATCTCCAGTGCTGTGTCCTGTGCTAGTAACCTAAACATACTTGTAAAATAGATAAATTAGTGAAACAGTAAAGAAATATGTAAAGATTAGGTTTTATTACTGAGTTAGTTCATTGACTCCCCACTGAAAAGAGAACAGTATTCTTGGGGAAAAAAATGCTTGCTTGGTGGGGAGAGGAGCCATCTGAACACACCCTCACCACCACCCCCAAATTTCTGGCTCTATTTAGAGATGTAAGCTTGAAAAATGCATTGCATGTGTGAATTAAGTACTCATAGAGGGGAAAAAAACTTACACATGACTGACTTAGACATTTAGAAGAAAAACATTGGGGAAAATTATGACTTTAAAGGGGGAAAATTTCATCTTACTAGTTTTTTTTTCCCCATGAAAATTGGATTAAACTTACCATTTTAACTTGCACATTTGCTATGAGACTCACTTGTCCTTATCAGCATATCCTTAAGAAATTCCTTATCTTAAAATTATCTTTAATCTCTCACTCTTTTTAGATTGATAAACTGGGTTTATTTTTTTAATTCAGGTTTACTCATCTTTCCTTTTACCAGCTTCAGCTTTGGAGGTGTTGTGCTTGTTTGTTTTGCTTGTTACTAGGCAAAAGTAAAATGACTTTTATGGAATGTAGGCTCCATGAGGACAGGATTTTTGTCTGTTTTGGTCATTACTGTATCCCCATGCCTAGAACAGTTTCTGACACATAGTAGACATTCAATAAATATTTGTTGAATAAACTAATGCATAGAATAGAGCAAAGTCATTACCAGTCATTATGTGTTTCTATTATGTCACTTGTATAACTATGTTTCTGAAGGATTTCTAAGTGTTTTAGATTCTATTATTGAAACTATATGAAAAAAGAAATTTCAAAGCTAAAAGTTCTGTATCTTTTAGTTAATTAAAATGTACCTGATCAGTAGTGCTTGACTCTATACAAATTTAGTAGTTACAACTTAATTTAGTAACTATGACTTTTTCTCTTTTTAAAAAGTGAATTATGAAATATTCAAGACATACAAAATATATAAGCAATTACACAGCAAATACTCATCTACCTATTCAGCTAAGTTACTGTAAATACTTTTTTTCTAATAGAGTGAAACATTCTGTGTACTCCTCCCACATTGCTTTCCATAACTCATGCACACACACACACACACACACACACACACACACACACACACACATTATTCTGAATCTGGCAGGTTTCATGCCCTTGCATTTCTTTGTAACTTTAGACCATATGGTCATATCTCCCTTTGATACATAGCTCTCTAGCTATGGTTCTCAGCATGTGATCTCCAATCCAAGTATCATCATCACCTGGGAACAGGTTAGAAATACAGATTCTCAGTCCCCATCCCTAAGGTACCAAGTGAGAGACTCTGGAACTGGAGCACAGCATCTGTGTGATTCCAATGCATGCTGAAGTTCAAGAACAATTGGTCCACTGGTTTATAGCAATAGTTTGAGTCTAACATCAAAGTCTAAATTCTAGAAAACGTAAAATTCATTTGTGGAATTTACTGACCCATTTCCCTCTTGCTATAATTAGAGAAATAAAGAACTTCACAGCATCCTTTTTTTATTTTATTTTTTATTTTATTTTTTATTAGTTTCTGCTTTATAACAAAGTGAATCAGTCATACATATACATCTGTTCCCACATCCCTTCCCTCATGCATCTCCCTCCCTCCCACCCTCCCCATCCCACCTCTCCAGGCGGTCACAAAGCACCAAGCTGATCTCCCTGTGCTCTGCCCACAGCATCCTTTTGAAGTTTTAAATTGGAGGGATTGTTTATCAGTTTATTACTATCTAAGTTAAACTCTCCTTATAAAAATATTCAGTCTACTCTAGCTCCAGTTGTAGTATATCAGGTAAGCACTTAAAATGTCTCCTAATTTGGTTATTCTACTCTTCATTTTTATAATGATGATGGAAAACACAAGGCCTCTTTCGAATCATATTGTATTACAGTTATTTTCAAATGATAAGAAAATGAATTTCTCTGAAGGACCTATTTGACCAAATTTTCTTACTAGGGAAAAAATGGGATCCATTTTCTTTATAATTTTATAATTTCTTGTCAAAGAATTGAAGCCATGCAAGTTGCACAGACATGTCATCATAAGCAAATTTCCGGCCATCTTATAAAGGATAAAAACCATAGAAGTTCCCCAAATCTACCTGTTCTTTTGCTGATCATGTCCTTTTTCATGTCCCTCCTAAACTAGAAATACAGAGGGATGAAAAGATGAAATTTGTTACGTTTTGTTCTTGGAGGAATCATTTTCATGACTGTCCCTTTAATGCTGGCATTTTCTCTCTGGGCAGAGAACTCTATGAAGCAAAATGAATGTAACTGCCACACTTCTCTTGTAGTGTATTATAGAATACATAGATCCTTTTGAAAGAAAACAAGTAAGGTTTAAATCAATGCACATTAGAGATATTACTGATACTTTACACAAATAGAAATCTTGATGATTAAATATCACCAAATCAGACATATTTTTAAGGCTGATGTATGCTGCTGTATAGATTAAATCATTTCAAGAGGTTTTACCTAGAATCAACTCTCTCATGGCACAATTCTATAAGGAAAATGGTCACATTCAAATCAAACCAGAGAAGACACTTGAGTGAGTTCTGAACAGACCTTGCTAGACCAAAGACATTCAGAAGGTACACTGACAGCAACTGAATTCTGGAAAGTGACATACATTTACTCTCATGAATGCACAGGACTTCTTTGTGGAGCATGCAAGATCTTCTCTGCTTTGTTTATCACCCTGCCAAACATCCCACTTAGATGCATAATCCCCACAAGCTGCATACTGACCACTCTGAAAGAAAACCCCCAGTAAGTGAAGATCACATGCATTGATAACATCTCCAGCATCATCCTGAACCTTAAGTTGGGTTTTTTATGACTCAGCATAGGATCAGAATAGACAAAGCAAATTAAGACAACACACACACACATACACACACACACACACAGAAACATCAATAGGACTGATAGATTGATAGATACATGAAGGATAGATAGATAGATAAAGTGCTGTAGCTCCATATTATTTCAATACAAATACTTTGTGAATGAATAAATAAGAGATTTATTCAAATTTATTGTTTTAAAACACATATTGAAATCACATTGACTTTGTATCCTAATTGGTGGTTTAGGTCCACATCAAGTTTAAGAGAGAAAAAATAATAAAATGTATTTAGAATAAACTATTTCATTGTAAATAATTATGACCTCTCTATGCATATGTGCCTCCAAATGTTTTAAGTTTCATGTTCACTAAAATATTCTCCATGAGCTAGCTGAAATAAGTTTGGTGTAACTGATAAATTGTTTTGCTTAAGACTATTTGATACTGTTCTTTGTATTAAGAATCATGCTGTTAATTAGGAGCTTGTTTAAGTGGGCTGTTTTAATTAACTATCTTTTTCAAAGGTCTTTACTGAAGTCACTGTATAAAATTAATTTATACTGACTAAATTTCTTAGCAAAAATGGAATGTAAAATAAGCAGCACAAATTCATGGAGAATGAGAGAAGTTTGATAACTTGACTTAACATTTAATAAATGCATCTTGGGTCTAATTAGTTCTCCTTAAATTCTGCTTGGTCTAGTAGCTCCTGTTGGGCAGAAAATTGTTGGCATGGTGATTCAGACATTCCATTAGTTGATGATGATAAAATGACTTTCGGTCCTGACAGATTACTTACACTATTCCACTTGTGTATATTATGCATAATACATTTAAACAATAAAATATGTAATGAAAAGTATCCTAAATAAGCTAATGGTGAAATGTAATAACAGAAATTTCAAGCACATTTTGTTAAATGTGAATTACTTAGCAGGGACTATAAATTAACATTATGATGTTAAAACAGCATTCATCATGTGTAAGATTGATATTTTTAGGAGTATAGCTAATACTCCCCCAAATATTTTTCTGCAAAGTCATTAAATTATTAAAATCATTACAAAAAGCATTATTAAAATCATTTTAAAACATTTTATCTAATTACAAATGGTCAATATTATCATCTTGATTACTGCTCTCTAAATCCTGCAGTTCAGAGAGCTGTGAACAAGTTGTGGAATTCTTAAAAAAAAGAATAAGTATTGACAAAGATATAACGTAGTCAAAAAACAATGGCTTATCTTTACATGTCATAATATAACATATCCAAAAGCCCTTCAGTAACTTGTGTTCCAACTAACTCTTGCCAGTTACTTCACACAAAAAGTTGTGAAGTTGTGCTTTCACATATAAAATATTATGATTTATTTCATATGTGAAAAGGTAATTTCACAACTTTGTAGCAGATAAACTAAGAAAAATGATGCTGCCACCAAATATCCTCACAGTCAGATTGAAACTTGAGGCTCTTTGGCAAATTAATCAGGGAAGGATATCAAATTAGAAATTATATTTAATTACATGAATTATTGTCATTGTTTTTTTGTAAATTAACTGCATTAATATGAGACAATTCTGAGGGTACATCCTGTGGTTTGGTGAAAAGAGCAAGGAATTTGGAATCAGAAGACAGAATTCTATTTCTCAGCAATAGTGACATTGAAACTACAGTTATATCTGAAAAATATTAGCTATATTTCTGTGTAATGTGGGTGTGTTGTAAATAATAGTGAAAAAAACTTTAAAACTGCATTTGAAGATCATCCTGATCTTCTCATCAAAAAGTCTTCTAATAATGCTAATTGAAAGGAGAATTTTAGCCTAATAATTCAATATACCACTTGCATAAGACATTCTTATTCATGATTTTAAAACATTTTCACAAATATCATCTTACACAAAACAAAGTGATGATATATCTTTAGTAAGCCATTCTTTAAATAAATGTTATCGTATGAGTTTATACTTATTAAAATAAATCTTCTATGATAATGAGATCTATTTTTACATATATGGCTATGATCTTATAGAAGTTGTATTAATGAGGAGAGGTATAGAACAAATTTATTTGAAAAGAGTTACATCAATTTTGTTACCTTTTCTTAGAAAACTCAGAATAAATATGACATACAACATCTGGTCTGTCTCTAAATTTTGGAACTGAATTTTCATATAAATTGAAGTTGATTTCAGTCCAAGTTTTAAACTTGATTAGACTAAATTCATAGTCTGAAATATTTTGAAGTAGTCAATTAAGTGATCTTATAAACAGGACTTTTACATGCCAAATAAATATACTTGTATTATATCTCTCTACAAAAATATTAAAGTTTTTTTTTCAGTGTAATATAGACCACACAATATTGATCCACAGCTTTTATGAACTCATTCAGATTACCTTGCTGCAATGGATCTTATACTGAGCTTCACTTGGAAGACCACCCAGAAACTCCATCTGGTCTAAATACAATCCCCATCCTGTTAGTATATATTCTGTGGTCTCCAGCTTATACTAAATACATTCATTAACAAAGCAATTCCATATGTTGTTTTTTATTCAAGTAAAAAAATGAAATAGTTGTGCAGCAGTTAGAACTTTCATGCATCAGTACATCCTAATTTCTGACAAATAATAGTGATGGACATCTTTGGTCTCATTGACATAACATTAATCTCAATACCATCATTTCAAAGAAACAGAAGCATATGTGAATGCCAAGCACACAGTCTCTGTCTTTAGAATGCACTGGTTTCTGGCTGTAGAGCAAGTTAGATTATCTATTAAAATAGGTAGACGGATAGATGATAGATTGATTGATGGATGAGAGAGAGAGAGAGACAGAGAGAGAGAGAGAGAGAGGCAAGTTTCTGATTGGGAACTTAATCTAGTTCCCTGTGGGAACTTAATCCATCTTCTTGTATGAACTTAATCTAGCTTCCTGCTGGAGAATTTCTGTGCTTTTTACTAAATACCCCACTTAGAGTCATATTGTCTCAACATTTCCAGTTTCCCAAGAAAATAGTTGACTCAGAGACCAGGTGTTTGAACAGATATGAGCTACAGACATTTGAGGAAACAGACCAAATTTGAAAAACATTGTATATTCCTGGAATATTTGATTATGGATAGCTGTATTCTTCCACAATCTTCAGGACATGGACTTCTGAAACATAAACACATTTTAAAACTTTCTACATAAGTTTTGAATAATATAAGAGAAATAAATGTCCTTATTCTTGACTTTAAGGAACTAAATTCAGATTAGAGTGTTATAAATAATTTTTTGAAGTTTTTGAGTCAGAAGAAGGTTATCAAGAAACTGACCACATTTTGCCAGAGTACAGATGAGGAAATTAAGGCTCTAAGAGAATTAAATGATTTGGTTAATTGAAAAGTTGGATCTAGAAACCAGCCTTCTAATTCCTAGGATGGTGTATAATGAATCCAAAGTGCAGCACTGGTTTACTCTCCCTCCTTGACTAACACGTTGTTAAAATCCGATTTGTGATTAATTAGTAACTTGTAGATAAATTGCTTTAAGATTAATGGTCAAGAAACTAAAAAGCTCTTTTGATAAGTGTTTTTCAATCTCAAAATATTATAAAAGTTTAAAAATATATAGCAGGGTATATGCCCAGTAGTGGGATTGCTGGGTCGTATGGTAGTTCTATTCTTAGTTTTTAAGGAACCTCCATACTGTTCTCCATAGTGGCTGTATCAATTTACATTCCCACTAACAGTGCAAGAGGGTTCCCTTTTCTCCACACCCTCTCCAACATTTATTGTTTGTATATTTTCTACCAAATGTAAAATAGATAGCTAGTAGGAAGCAGCCGCAAAGCACAGCTCGGTGCTTTGTGACAACCTAGAGGGGTGGGATAAGGAAGGTGGGAGGGAGGAAGAGGCAAGAGGGAAGAGATATGGGGATATATGTATATGTATAGCTGATTCACTTTGTTATAAAGCAGAAACTAACTAACACCATTGTAAAGCAATTATACTCAATAAAGATGTTTAAAAAATTATATATATATATATATATAGCAGTATTTAGAGGGAGTTTCTTTAAAAATTTCTTAAGAAAGCTTTTATAGAAATAATAATGATATTTGTATTTTATCTATTTCCAAATATTTGTGTTGCCTTATATTTTAAAATACGTTGAACATAGGAAATTTAGAGTAACAAGAGTTGCTATTTACAGAATATCACCATGTGTCTGACAGTTAGTTAAACCCTGAGGAGTGTGTATTACCTCATTTAATTCTCAAAGCCCACCATGTCAAATATAGTTTCTTTTACTTTACACCTGAGGAATCTGCATAAGTTAAAGAAAAGAAGTGGAAAGGCATATAAATGTTGAAAGATATGTGTACAAGACATTCTGGATGAAGAAATTATTGGGTTTGTAGTACTGAATTAGCTCTAAATTCAAAAACTATAAAATATGGTGTTTCAAGGCACAACATTTATTATCTTCAACAGTGCTCACAGTTTCATAAAAGGAAGTAGAAACCTCATCTATGCAGACTTTTTTTCTAACAGGAAGGTATTTATCTTGAGAAATTATATTTATGCTAGATTGCATAACATTATGCTTGTCATTAGATTAAATCATTTTAACATCTCTCTGTAAAAGCCAAGGACGCAGCCTGTTAATGGAAATTTAAATCATAAACTTTAACACACAGATTGATATTATGGATTCCCAGTAATGGATAATTAATGGAGCCCTTCAACTTTTTAAATTATAAAGTTTTTCAATTGAGAAAATGAAGTTTGGGGGAAAGTGAGATTTCATTTCATTCCTTGATAAATGAACTAAATATGGGCCTACAAAGACATCTTATGTTTTCATTCAAAGCACATTTGTTTTTTAGAATATTAGGCCCACTACTAATATCGTCAATGTTGTCATTAAAAAAAATATGAGACTTATACAAAGATTACTGTTATCTAAAAGTCATGGCCAAAATATCAATATGTTTTTCTTTAAAAGAAATGTTTTGCTTTGCTTAGACATGGAAATAATTAAGACACAAAGATATTAAAGTAAAACACATGGAGGAAACCAATAAACATTGTGAAATGTTCGGAAGCAGGGGGAGAAAATGCTTCTTTGACCATGGAGGAATCTCAACGTGGTCCCTGGGGACCATCTGATGTTTAAATGCCCTCCCCCTCCCTGACCCCCTAGGCTTTGAATGTCTAACAGACTCCCCAAGTGACCCTAATGCTGATGGACCACATCAGTCTTTCAGTAGCAAGAGTACAGGCAACATCTAAAATAATAATTTACTTAGATTTTTTTCTGATTAAAAGTTCATAAAACCTAGGAAAGAAAGAAAACCCCAAAGTATAGATTTAAAAAAAATAAATAAAAATCCTGTAGTGTTCAAATCCTGAAATAATCATTCATATATGAGCATTTCCTTCTAGTTATTTTTGTTTAGATATAGTTGCCTAACACATATGGAGTTTTACATCTCACTTTGTTACTTAACAAACTATGAGCATACCCTCCATGCAATTATTTTTTAATAAAGTATTGTAACCTGTACAGAATTTTCTGTCAAGTAGTTATACCTAACTTATTTGTCCAGTACTATGAAATATTTAGATTCTTTCCAGTGTCATATTAGTATAAATAATATGTGGGTAAATAATTTTTCACACTTCTGATTATTTTCTTATGATAATTTTTCTATAAATTAAATTACTACATCAAAGGATATGAACATTTTAAAACGATCAAATTGCATACAATATATCTATCTAGGCATTAGTATTTTTGAAAATATGTTTACTGATTTCATAAATGAAAGCAAGTTTACTTTATTTGCCTTATTTTGTTACTAACATGCTTCTAACCATTTCCATTGCTACTGCTCTGAGAATCCTATTCTGTCCATCAACGTTTTCCCCTTTATCTCAATGATTTCTTAAAGCTTTTTTTATATTAATTATATATTCCTTGCAAATATTTCCAAATTTCATTTGTCTTTTTAATTTTAAGTTTTGTCATGCAGAAAGTTTTCATTTTCTTGCATTGTTTTTCATGTAGGAAGCCACTGCAAATTTCAAGCTTATTTTCTCTTAGATTATTGTGGTTAAATTTTTTGTTGTCTAAAATATTTAATCTAACTGTAATTTATCTTTGTAAGGCTAGGACTTAATTATATTTTATTTCCTAGGTAGTTTCTGAAGCACATTTTATGAAGTGAGAAATGTCTGCCTCATGAATTTTGATGATCTTAAAATCATTTATTAAGAATTTAGAAAGTCAGAAGTTATCTATGGGGTTTCTAATCTCTTTCATAATATATCTGTAAATGAATGAGACAATTTTAATTTTATCTATAATATCTGAAGGTGTACTTTCTTTCTTACTCTAACTTTTCTTCATATTATTTGTAACTTAAAAAAACACTCTTCATTTTACCAGATGAATAGACTTATCATGTTAAGATCAAAAATGTTTCCTCTGGACTCTAACTGGGAATATTTAGATGTCACATTAGTTTTCTATTGCTGTGTAATTTATTACACAAACTTAGCAGCTCAAAACTCTGTAAGTCAGAAGTCCAACACACTATGTGGTTGGGCTCTCTGTTCTAACTGAAGTCAAGGTGACGCAGGCTGTGTTCTCCTCTGGCGCTAGGGATCCTTTCCCAAGTTCATTTCTGTTCTTGGCAGAATCTGTTCCTCACAGCTGTTGTACTAAAGTCCTCATTTCTTCCTGCCTGCCTGCCAGAAAAAGTGTAAATTAATCCAGAGGTAAAACGGGACATTTGACAATATTTAGACTTTCAATAAATAGCTTAAAAAAACATATTTTAAGTCATTCAAAATATTATATAAACATACACTCATAATTATTATAATATTCTTTGTACATGTCTTTCAAGTGTCCTGTAAAGATATGCTTCTTGTTTATACTTGATTTGTGTGTAGATATTTTCTCCTAAGTCATCTTTTAAATAGGAAATTTCAGCGTTCTCTGTATTTGTTCTGTTCCCCTAACTGGACCTTTGTGTAATTCTATGTGTTTTTATCTAGCTATCTTGAGTTTTCTAGAATTAATCAAAATGTTTGCAAATACTGATTTCTTTCCAGTACTTAAATATCTTATTAATGGAGGGATTTCTTCCCTCCTTTTTAGCTAATTTCAGTTGGAAAGTCTTACCATTTCATAATTAAATATACTAACAGCTGTTGATTTCATAGTTATTCTTAACCATATTTAAAAAAAATAACTTTCTAGTTTACCTTTATACATGGTTTCTTTTGTTTTCCTTTGTTTTTTAATCAAAATGAGCATTAAAGTTGCTTTTACTTTTGGTATCAATTGAAATGACCATATGGGTTTTCTTATTAGAATTGTTGATGTGGTATAATACTAATTGATTTCCTAATATTTTAAATTAACTTAGATGTGATATATATTATATATAATATATATAATTTATATACATTAAAATGGGCTTATATTACTTGTATAATTTGATGCACTTTGGCAAATGTGTACACTATTATGTCTACTACACAAAATCTTTGCATTCAATGCTTACTCTGTCACCTGCAACACCAGAAAACCACTGATTTACTTTAAAATGTCAAATAAATGGAATCACATTGTATATCCTAATTTGTGAATATCTTCTTTCTGTCAGCATGATGCTTGTGAGAGTCATCTATTTTGTTGTATGCATGCGTAGTTGATTCTTTTTCAATATGGAACATTATTTCACCATCTGTTTATTAACTTTTCTGTTGATAAATATTTGGATTATATCCAGCCTTTGGCTATTTTGCATAAAGATGCTATGAATATTCTTGTTCAAGTCTTCTTGTGGACATATACTAGAGTTTCTCTTGGGTAAATACCCAGGAGTAAAATTGCATGGTCATAGGATAAGTTTATGTTTAACTTTATAAGAAATTGACACATTTTTCAAAAGTAATTATACTACGTTATACACCCACCAGCAATATATGAAAGTGTCAGTTACTCACATCCTATGCAACATTTGTAACTGTTAACTTTCAATACATTTTTCTAAGAACAATTTGTCTTAATATCATATGCTTATGGAACTTTACCTATAGATCGAGGATGATTGTTTTTTAACAGTAATCGAGGATCATCAACTCAGACAGAATAGGAAAAATTCTGGTGGTAGAAGAGCTTTTCCTGGCCCTTTATAAAGTATCAGTGGTTTGTGACATAGTTCAGAATCTTAGGGAGAATTCTTGACAATATAAAATGCAGATGGAACTTTCTAAGACTTAAACTCAAGTAAATTATTCTGTCAGTCACTGATACAGAAAAATGATACTATTTAACCTGTTATAGAAGCCATGGCATGTTTTATATCTCCAAACCTGTATCTATTTCTGGTCCTGATAGTTCAGCTCAGAGTTTCCTAAGGAAACCTTTGTGACCCCTTTCTTCCCACTCCCAAAGGATATTGTTAAAATGAGGATAATTTGAACTTAACAGTATAATGACATCATCTGAGAGAATTTTATGTCATTATTTTGCTAATTTTGTCAGGGTAAAACTATCATTTTTCTTCTCAGCAAGCAGTCTTCCGTCACTCAGAATATAGGATGGATTATTGCCCAGATATGTGGTAGTCAAGGCTAATTTAAACATTTATATAATTCAATTGTATATAATTAGATAAAAGCTTCCTCCACTCCAAAAGACCATTTTAGTTAAATACTGTGTCTTCTTTGGCATCAGTAGACTTAGTTCTGTAATGAAGAGAGTAAATTACTTCTATAATCTCACTCCACCAAATTAGGTGAATACCCAGACTTGTTGTATAGGTCATGGAAGGCTCATTTTCAATCTGGTCTAAAGTAACTCTGCTCTAAAACATACTATGTTTAAAGAAAATAAAATGAAAGTTGACTCTCATTCATCCATTAAAGCTGGTGCATAATTATTGATGTGTCTGAAATTTTCTTGAAGCACGTTTTATAAGTTGTTGTTTAGAATTATAACTGTTGCAATAAAAGACAAAGAATTTCTTTTTCCTTCATTTAGGCATCTACCCCTAGAGAAATAGCCCATAGGAAAGTAATCTCCACAATCCAGATTTTGCCTGGATAAAGTTTCAGGAGACTCATCCTCAATCCTGATGCTCAACTCTACTCATTAAATTAGTTTAACTTAAGGAAGTTTTGAATGTATAAATTTCTGAAGTCTACTGAAATTGGTTCCAACTGGCTAAGGTATCTACATATGCATATACAGTAGAGATGAATACACTAGACAATCCAGCTAAGTGTTAACAGAAAATTCATCAAAATCAAATAAGTAGTAATAAACATCAGAATGAAATAAATAGTAAACATTACAAATGTAAAGTGTCCCAGTAACTGTTTCTTTAACATTTAATCTGATAACTCTGTCCAGTTCACCCTTGCCACTATCAAAAATACTCTGCTAAAAGGCAAAGTAAGATATGGGGCTGGTACCTTAATATGGAGAATTGCAAATGGGACTATTGTATGTCGACTACATTTTAACTAAAAAAAAGAAAATGATTTTAAAAAATAGGTATGTGCTGCTTCGGCACAGGGAAAAAATTAGGAGACTATACAGAAAAATGTTAATGACAGTTGTTTACTTTCAACATTACATATCTCTTTTCTTATCCTTGAGTGTGTATAAATTTTTTAAGCAGGGGAAATATTGAAAAATTAAATCTGGAGAATCTATCTATTTTGCTAAATGAGTAGTTTTCCTTTAATCTCCTATATTAGCAATTTGTAAAGAGGCAAGAAAAACAAATAAAACTGTATATAAAAAAAAAGGTGGATTTTAAGATTAGAGTGAACAAATTATACTCAGAGTGGGGAATATTATTTTTAAAATTTCAAGAAATAACTAGATCCAGGGAAGACAACTTTCATCTTAGGACTTAATAATGATTGTAGACATATATATATATATATATATATATATATATATATATATATATATATATATATATATATATATATATATATATATATATACTGAAGGAGGAAAGCCCTTACAATAGGCAAGAATTTGTGTGACGATGGCATATATTTGTTGCTTAAGGGGACAGCATTGGGAAGAAGAGAGGCATTTGTTCCTACTAAGTAGAAAACAAAACAGTAGATGAAGAGAAAGGGAAAAAAAATGAATTAGGAAAGAGAGAAAGAAGAACCACAGATATAACTTCTAACGTACTAACTCAAAATTACAGTTTATGTGTTTCTCCTTCCAGAAATGGACTTTGTGACAGACGAAAGTTGGCTTAATATCCTTCTATCTCTAGTATTTGGCACAGGGCAGGTTCCTCACTATATGTTTATGGAATGGATAAGTGGAGGTAAAATAATTCTTGTCATATGATTTTGTTATTTTTGAGGATGGAGGAAATTGGCTCCTCTGGGAAAAGGGGAATTGGAAGTTAGTTGAGAGTCCATTTGGAACACCTGTTGAAAGGAAAGAATAATGATTTTTTTTTTTTAAATGAGGAATGATGAGAATAACATTAATTTGAAGTAGATGTGGTCAGCGTGTTTTTGAAGGTTTCCTTTTTGGTTTTTTTGTTTGTTTTTAACATCAAATGAAATTTGGAGAACAGATGTAAAAAAACAGACAGTGGTATCCTAAAAGATTGTCAATGCAGTCACAGTGATGTGGCCAGTGTATTGGTCCTCTTGGAGGCTGTGTGTGGTAAATGACATGGCTGCATTTGGCATCCTGGCTGGCAGTGAAGGAAAGTGATATCAGAAGCAGGCTTTGGATTTGGAGAATAAAGGAACAGTGCATGTTAGAATTCAGATTTTAAAAGAACAGACTTAATGGGGTTATGGAAGTGAGACAGATAAAGTGTATTAAAAATAATTATTTCTCTTGCAATTCTTCATTTTCAAGGCAGAGAAATTTCAGCATTCAAAATTGTAGAGAGAGAGGAAACAAAGATGTGCTGATTTCAATTAAGGTTACATTTATGTTTGTAGATAACAAAAAAAAATGGAGAGACCTTGGTTTGATAGAGATTCAAGCACTCTGAGCCAGCATACTAGAAGGATCATTTACTTAGACGATGAAGCTAATAAGAGGACTGGAGTGGAGAGAAAAATATTAGTGCAAGCACTGAAGAAATAAAAATGTTAGGAGGTTGAAGATTGATGACTGTCAGGATATGAAGAGACTAAACTTTATGACAAAAATCACAGAAAAGATTGATGATGAAAGATGTGTATGAAAATGATGGCCATGAGTAAATAATCTCAGACACCTCTTCCTTACCTAGATGGAAGAAAAGGTCTCCAGCAGAGAGGTAATGAGAATTTTCACCATCAGAGAAAAGTCACTTTCAGTTACAGAGTAGATGTGGAAGAAATTCTTACACAAAATGTGGCCAAGAAAAGGGATATTAGAACATAAATAATAACACTAATAAGGATTCTCTAAAAATTCGTATTGAACATATAATGTTGAATATAAATTAATGCATTTTTCTAAAAATCTCAGAGTATAAATAATAAACCAAACTGTCTATGTGAAAGTTGTCGTATGTGTAAAAAGTGGAAATATTTCCTTTCAAACAGTTATTAACATTGCAGAATTATTTTGGGCTCCTGGATTCACTGGCTGAAACCAAGATACCAACTTATACACACACAAACATTCAGGTATATGCTGAAACTTTTATTCTAGATGCCTACAAAAGAGACCAGATAAAATAAAAGAGGATACCTGTTTTGCTTTAATTCTGAGATTTCTCAAGCCAGAAGTAGACAACTATTGGATTTAAAAGAGTTGTTAAAAAGGTCATGATAAAGCCAAATCCTTTGTCAGAGAGTGTAGTTATGTCTGATAAAAGTTACTATCAAAATAAATTATGTTTTCTTCTGAAATGATTACTGATTAGGTCTCAAGGTTTTTGTTTCTTTGATACTTATCATGATTTACTCACCATGTTATTTCAAAAAGCATGATTAGTTTTAGTGGCTGCCCATCTTTACTACCAATGAATTGAAATATGTTTGAAAAAGAAACAAATTCCTAAAAAGTGATCCATAGTGTGTATAAAACTATAATTACTTAAGTTATTATTTAAGTTAATTATTAAAGTAGGACAATATTCCTAACATTAAAATATATGAATTAATTGGATTCAGAGTGCTAAAGGTGTTTCAAACATTAAAGACAAATTAGTATTTATAACATTTGAGGAAATGAGATTAACAAGAATAAGTAAAACTGGAGTTTTGAACATAAAGGTAATATTTCTTCTCAGAAAATAAGAGCAATTACAAAAAACTGTGGTGATATCAAACTGATTTCTAAAATAAAAGAACTATTTTTCATGAATTAGTTGCCCTGTTCAGTTGGGTCAAATATTGACCAACAATTCCCAAAGCATAGCTTTTTCAGTTGCTATTTGTTATTTGGACTGCTGAAACTGTCTATGGTTTTGTTTTTCTGCTGGGATTCTAGCATACTAAATGTCATGTGATAGCTTTTTCTATCATTATTTCTGGCCAAATTAGACAAGTGAATAATAAAATTATTATTTTAGTTTTCATAGGGTTGACTATGATATGTCTGGGCATGGAGTTCTTCAGATTTACTCTATTTGGAATTGACTGAGTTTCTTGAATCTGTAGATATGTCTCTCACCAAATTTAGCAAGCTTTTAGTCATTATTTCTTCAAATATATGTTTAGCCCCACATTCTTTATCCTTTCATTCTAGGACCACACTGATGAAACCATTTGAATGTTTGTTATTGTCCCAGAAGTACCTGAGGTTCAGGTTCTTTTCTGTGTGTTTGTTCTGTATTGTTCTGATTAAATCATTTCTATTAATCTACCTTCATCTTACTGATTCTTTCCTCTGACATTTCCATTCAGCTATTTAGCCCATAAAGTCAGATATCATATTTTTTTTAGTTCCAAAATTTCTATTGGTTCTTGTACCTTCTATTTTTTACTGATATTGTCTATGTTTTTATTCTTAACTCTATATATTATTACTATTTAGACAAATGTTATGACGTCTTCATTAGAATTCTTGTCCAATAATTCTAACATTTGTATCATCTCAGTGTTAAATTCTGTTGTTTTTTCTCATTTGAGATTTTCCTAGCTTTTGGTATGTGAGTAATTTTGGATTATATCTTGGACAATTTGAATATTATGAGACTAAGTTTCCTGTTTATATCCTTTATTTAAGCAGGTGGTCAACATTTTTAGATTCAAAATATATGTTCTGGCTCACTTTTGTGGGCTGCTTATCAAATGTCAAATTATTTCATAAATTTCCTGCAGTGAACTGGTCTCCTGCACTTGTGTGTTACTCAGGTGACAGGACTCCACCCCAGTCTCCCCAGCACTGGTTAGGGAGAGGGGGGACAACACTTCACCACCACAGGGCCATGCTAAAACTCAGAGTGCCATCCATCTGTCTATGCTCCTTCTCCTTCGTGCAGAGTACCACCCACAGGCTGCACCTCTTCCTGGGCTGGAGTGGATATCAGAGTTCTTCTGTCCAAGGTCTCTGTGCAGGAGAAGTGCCACTTCACACTTACAAAAGGAGGGTGATGCCAGAGGTCTACCCACAAGCTCTGTGGGGAACAGGGTGCTGCCTCATTACTGCAGGGTGAGGGTGGAAGACCAGGTTTTATCACGGGTGTTGCTGATTTAGCACCAATTGTGTTTGGGAATGGATGTGTTTTTTTGTTTGTTTGTTTGTTTGTTTTAAGGGATTCACCTTGAGAGTAGACCAGTATGGATAAAAAGTGTTTTGTCCTAAGGATTGGCTTCCTCTCCCACTACTATGGCTAAAGATAGATAGGTGACAGAGAGAGAGAGAGATACAGAGAGAGAGAGAGAACAGCTCAAAATAAAAGTGGATAATTCCTGATAATACTGGATGGAATTAATGATCAGGGCCTGATTTACGCATCTACTGCATGATATACTGAAAGAAAGCCAAAGATTATTTCTAATAAAAAAACTATCTGGGGGCTTCCCTGGTGGTGCAGTGGTTGAGAATCTGCCTGCCAATGCAGGGGACAGGGGTTCGAGCCCTGGTCTGGGAAGATCCCACATGCCGCGGAGCAACTAGCCCCGTGAGCCACAAATACTGAGCCTGCGTGTCTGGAGCCTGTGCTCCGCAACGAGAGGCCACGATAGTGAGAGGCCTGTGCACCGCGATGAAGAGTGGCCCCCACTTGCCGCAACTAGAGAAAGCCCTCACACAGAAACGAAGAGCCAACACAGCCATAAATAAATGAATAAATAAATAAGTAAATAAAAAATTAAAAAAAATAGGAAAAGAAATAAGCCAATCCAAAAATAGGCAAAAGATTTCAACAGACACTTTGCAAAAGAAGAAATAAGGCAAATAAACACATGAAAGATGCTGAGTATCATTTGCCTTAAGGTAATTAAAAAAAAAAAAAAAACTATCTGCCACTTGTATAATATAGTGTCAATATATAGGTTGACAATTTAAGGGGTTCTATTGCAGCTCTATTTACAATAACCAGGACATGGAAGCAACCTAAGTGTTGCTTAGTATCCTTTGATGGATGAATGGATAAAGAAGATGTGGCACATATATACAATGGAATATTACTCAGCCTTAAAACGAAATGAAATTGAGATTTTTTGTAGTGAGGTAGATGCACCTAGAGACTGTCATACAGAGTGAAGTAAGTCAGAAAGAGAAAAAATAATACCGTATGCTAACACATATATATGGAATCTAAAAAAAAAAAAATCGTTGTAAAGAACCTTGGGGAAGGACAGGAATAAAGATGCAAACTTAGAGAATGGACTTTGGGACATGGGGAAGGGAAAGAAGGGACAAAGTGAGAGAGTGTCATGGACATATATACACTACCAAATGTATAATAGATAGCTTGTAGGAAGCAGCTGCATAGCACAGGGAGATCAGCTTGGTGCTTTGTGTCCACCTAGAGGAGTGGGATAGGGACTGTGGGAGGGAGATGCAAGAGAGAGTATATATGGGGATACATGTATATGTCAAGCTGATTAACTTTGTTATACAGCAGAAACTAACACACCATTGTAAAGCAATTATACTGCAATAAAGATGTTAAAAAAAAAGAATAACAAGTTTTTTATAAACAAAGGTATATCTTTATTTTAATTTATCTGAGGATAGAGGAAGGAGGGTGGTACTTGGAATATTATTCAGACACAATTATTGTGCCATATTGTTGTAGTGTATGGATTAGTAGAGAAATTTGAGAAAGCAAAAGTCAGAATAATTACAAATATGTTTACCAAAGACAAGTGTTATGTTAGTGTTCAGCTTCCTCATTTTGACTAGGATTGCTCTTGAAGTCAAAAAATCTGTTCTTCACTGGATGATCATAAAGGAATGAATAAGTGATTTAAAATGTGACAAACACTAGCTGTGTCTAAATATCCACACTTCTCTTTTCCCATAGTAATAAAAATGTAAGCTCTACAAATAGATTCCCATAATATATATATATATATATATATATATATATATATATATATATATATATATATATATATTTCAAGCCCTCTTGCATCTAGGTGTGGTCATGTGACTACTTAGTCATGTTGGGATTTGGGTGGAAGTTATGAGTTCACCTGCCAGGTAGTGTCCATACTGGAAAGAGTGTGCCATTCTCTTCAGTCTTTTCCCTTCTCACTGGTCCACAGTAAACCTTGAAGGTAAGTACAGCATCCCAGGAAGTAATAGAATTCCACCTGATAGAGGGAATTCAGGCTCCTTTTAACTTTTGCTGAGTGGAGCTGCCATAGCTGCTTGGAATTTTATAAGAAAAAGATAAACTTCTATCATGTTTAATTCATTCTTGTTTGGGTTCTTGCTTACACTCGAACTCAAACACTTACTAATACAGAAAAAAAGAGCATGGTGTGATATAACATTTATTATAGCTTCAGCCTAACCTATCTGTATTATAGTAATCACTAAGTCAATAGTTGGTCGAATCATTTCATAACAAGTCATAGAGGAAAATAGTGGAAAGCATTTTGTAATTGTTAGTTGGGGGGGAACCACATTATTGAATAACATTTTTACATATAACTCAGAGACCTGTGGTATTTGTTTATGGGAAAGAGAATGTAACTAATTGAAATCCAATGTGTCTATATTCAAGTTAAAAAATGTCAGTAAAACTCTAGTAAACATCTAAATTTAAGAGCCATTTTTCTAAAGTTGAACTTTTGAGTATGCAGTGTTATAATGTCATTGTAATGATTCAGTCAGTTTTATTTTTAACTATGAGTGTAAAAAGTTAACATGAGCTAGATACCTACTAGAAAGTATGACTTATCTCCAGGGGCTCATACTGAAAAAAAAGTTATAATATGGAGATGTTTCTCATTTTTCTCAAAGTATATATTATGAGCATACTTGGTATGTTTACAACTATTATATTTAGAAGCATAATATTCTTAATGATGAAAGTGCAAGTTTGTTATATACTGCAGTCTATACAAAATACCCCAAAACTTAGTGGCTTAAGATGACAATCACTTTATTTGCTCATGATACATGGATCAGGAATTTGAAAAGTAATGGTCTGGACAGTCTGTGCCATGTGGTACTGGCATCATTCGCTCTCTCCCTTGACTATGCTGGAAGGTCCAAAAAGTTCACTCACATATTTAGCACCCAGGTGCTCCTTCATGTATTCTCTTCCTCTCCATTTGGGAAGTCTAGGCTTCCTCACAAGATGGTCGTCACCTACACTTCTTACACGGCAGCTGGCTTCCAATGGGGACATACCAGCAACAGTGACAAAAGAAAGTGTGAGTCTCTTACGGCCCAAGCTTGAAGTTATACCATGTCATTTCTGATGCCTTATACTCTCAAGATCAGTCACAGAACCCATCCAGATTCAAGAAGAAAATAGATCCCTCCTCTCAATTAGGAAGGACAAAGAATTTGTGGCCATCTTTAATCCATAATGATATAAAGCCAGATTTCAGATATAAAGGTAAAACTTTGAAGCTGCTGCACATATCCATAAATTAGAAAATGGAAAAGAAATAAAATCTTTCATTATATTTTTTTCCCAATTTCTGGACAACATTAAAAAATTCTCCATGAATAATATGAAATTTCAGAAATCTGTAAAATTTGAACAGACTGCTGGATATATATGGTTTAAATGATATATATGTACCAAAATATCTTCAAAAGTGGCAATAGTGAGGAATTTTATTTATTTTTTTAAAAGTTGTATTTTCCCCAGCTTTATTGAGATAACTGACATAGAGCATTGTATAAATTTAAGATGTATAACGTGATGGTATGTGTCACAAAATGATTACACAATAAGGTTAGTTAACACATCCATCAGTTGAGGAAGTTTATTGAGCTAAGAGAAAAAGAAAAGTCTTCAAATAGATTAACTAGTTTCTTCGTTCATACAATTGTTTCTTCATTTATTTATTCGTCCAACAAATGTTTCTTGAGGGCTCAACATGAGCCTGAGGATTGTGTCAGGCAAAGAAGCTGTAACAAGGAAGAGACAAATATTGTTTTCTTTCCTTCATGGTGTTTACAACTTAATGTTATAAATGAACTGTAAAGGTGATTCAGCTGGAGCTTTGATAATGTAACATAACAACAGCCTTTGTGTAATCTATACATGAGGGATTTTGTGTGAAGAAGATTAATGTAGTGTAAAAGTATAAAATACAAATTCATGGGTGCATTCGGTTATTCAAAGAAGCATAATTGAAGGTTTTGGTATACCTCCAGTTCATCCTAAACATTTAGGCTAATTTCTAAACCATGTCTTAACAAAAACAGATGCTTCCCAGCACACAGGACAGTGACATCTGCTTTGTGGCTCCACGTGGGAACATCTTATTGCTAGCAGCCCATCCCCAGTTCCAAGAACACATGAGCCTCTTAAAACAAAGTTGAAAATCTAGTGGCTTGCAAGTTAGCTGGCAGCGTATCTGCATTTTTCAGCAGGATTGGATATCGGGGGGGGGGAGCTTAGAGTTCACTCTGTAACTGACCTCCCTGAGCCAAGTTCAGAGTGGTGTGAGTTATCAAATCTGACAGCTTTTTGGCAAGTATTTGAAGGCTCTTGTGCCAGACTCCCTTCCAAGCTCAGCTGGGATCAATTAGGATAAATAATAGTTCTTGAAATAACTAGTTCCTACAATGCTTTTAAAAAGTATTTAGTGTGCAATAATGCAATTGATGGCTTACCTGTACCATGCTCTCCATTCAAAAGAAAATAAGATCCAGTTGAAAGGTTGAAATACCCTGAGTTTCAGAACAGTGGAGGAAGAGAAGGGAGAGAAGAATCAAAGAGGTCAATATTTTGAAGATTCCTTGTTCTCTAAGTTTATCTAAGACATAAGTAAACATATATTCAAAAATACTGCATTCCTCCCAAATCTGAATTTCCACCCTAAATGCAGTATTTTTAAATTCAATTAAAATATTACCCATCCACCCATACACACACATACCATCAAGGACTATTTACCAATGTCAGTAATCAAAGAAACTTGCTGATATATAATGCAGATTTTCACTTCTAGGACAAAAATTTAACCCAAGTACAGGTTATTGGTGAATAATAAACGGTAAATACCCAACGGTACAACAGAAAATAACAATTTTCTATAGTAATTTAATACTAATTTTCTGGCTTTGTGTGAACCAAGTTTTGTTTTTATTGGGTATTTCTCTTTATGTGTCCTGAGGGTAAGGTCAGGCAACTATCTCAAGGCTGAAGTTCACACCTTGACCCTTTGCCAGAAATTTCCTTTTTTGACCTTATTTGTTGCTACTAGAATCATGAAACTATTATGGCACCTCATTAATGATTGTATAGGTTTGACATTGGTCTCCCACAAAATGTAATTGCTTGTTTAAAATGAATGTAAGTTAAAATGTTGCTCTATATTTGCTTTAGAAATGTTTTCTGCATCACTTGGTGTCTCCCATTTTGTGGCCTCAGCTTTTATATTAAAACAACAACAACAACAAAAATATTTATTGTTAAAAAAAAGGTTTGGATTTGAGTAGGTTCTTTTTCCACTCAGAGATAAAAAGTTATTTGAAGTTCTTTCTATGGAAACCTTTTGCATAAATGACGAGAATGAAAACATTTTTTCAGATAGATTTTATCCATTATATTAACAACTTTGCTGAGTTATAATGACAGTTGTTGAATTATATAAAAACTGTGGAGAAAATGATTCAATAATGTTTACAAATATCCGAGCAGACCCTTTAATGCAATGAATCGTTGGCTCAAAAAATTTGCTAGAGTACTCATGCAATACTGTTGCTACTAACTGCTAAGGATACAGTAATTCTCAGACATACTCCCTGCTCTCCCAAAGCTACCTGTTAAGGGTTGATGACTTAAGTGCTCTCTTCAGCTCAACCTCTAAATTTATGGAGTTTGTGAAGCTGAATGACATAGTAATGCCAAATGGAATTGAGGTCTTAAGAATTATTAGCAGATGTTATTATTTTAGTGAGTATGAAAACACAGTGCCTTTTGTAGAACACAGTTTTAAATGAATACAATACATGGTTTGGTTAAGTGACACATAAAATATTTTATTGTTTTACAGTGTGAAGAGTGCACGATGGCTTGTGTGTGTACATGCATGTGGACACTCTCTTGTATCTGACTATTTCAAGATCAGATTATGACTTGTTCAAATTATTTTGAAAACCATTTTTTGAATTACTGGCTTCTAATTGAGAAGTTAGTGAAAATATGTCAATAAACTTAACAAAAACTTAAAACCTTAGATTGCATTCCATATAATTTAACAAATATTTATAGTTTTTAAAGTTCATTTTCTCTTTTTTAAAAATAAATAAATAAATAAATAGATTTATTTTTGGCTGTGTTGGGTCTTCATTGTTTTGTGCGGGCTTTCTCTAGTTGCAGCGAGTGGGGACTACACTTCACGTGCGGGCTTCTCATTGCAGTGGCTTATCTTGATGCAGAGCAAGGGCTATAGGTGCATGGACTTCAGTAGTTGTGGCTCACATGCAGGCTCTAGAATTCAGGCTCAGTAGTTGCAGCACATGGGCTTAGTTGCTCTGCGGCAAGTGGGATATTCCCGGACCAGGGATCAAACTCATGTCCCCTGCATTGACAGGCAGATTCTTAACCACTACACCACCACAGAAGTCCTGAAATATTTATTCTTAAAATATGCTTTAAAAAAATGCTTTCACTGTTTGAAATATGTGGGAGATACAATGGATACAAGGCTTTGTATTTAGTTACATGGGTATTAAGAACCTCAATGAGAAAATCTCAGTAGAAAAATAAGAATGAAATACAAGTAAGAAATGACTAATAATCCAAAGTGAGTGGTTCAACTGCTAGTTACTTGAGTGGGAAGAAAGCAGCGTTGACTACCAACCAATAGACTCAAGGAAGACTTGGCTGGAAAGTTATGAAGGGTACTATAACTGTCCAATTTAGATGTCCAGAGAAGGGAAGAAAAAGCATAATAAATGGAGTATAGAGAGTTTGAACAGCATGAGCAAGGACTAAAAGGGGACTGGAGAGCAAAGTCCCAGACTGACTAATTCACAATTGGACAATAATCTTTAAATAATCAAGAAATGACTTTAGTTACAACATTTTATAGCAAATTTTACTTCTACAAATACAATATTTATCAATTATGTTACCTTGTTTACCAATACAATTTTTTTATATTTATTTCAATAAAAATCAGTTACACTCATGGGAAGAATTCCTTTTATGACACACTGTGTCTATTTTGCACAGATTCCCTGAAGGCAAACACCTGCAGAAACCCTCTGCAGTGCAAGGCTAGGTTCAGAGTTTTGCTTTAGAAATAGTTGCTTGTCTTTTTTGTCAGTTTGTTTGTTCTTATTTTTGTAAACATAACATTACTTAAAAATTCAGCATTTTTGCTTTCTTATTCATGTTAACAACTGAACATTTTTTGATTCTCCCAGTTTTTCTTTTATTTTTATTAGAGGCTTGGTGTTTATCTTTTATATTCATGTAGGTTTTTGTATAAATTAATTAATTTGATATTTGTTTCAAATATCTTTTTCTAGTAGTTTAGCATTAGAGTTTTACCATTTTATGTCAATTTACACAAAATTTAAATTAGTAAAACTAAGGATCTGTGATTATAGACCTTCTGTAATTTACTTTTAGGTACTTCAGAAAAATCACAGTGATGTACATAAGTAGAAAAGTCAACTGAAATATACAACCTTGAATGTTAGATCATATTTAAGAGATGTTATCTGAAATCCATAATACAAGTATAGCTAAGGAAAATACTTAAGCTATTACTAACTAAATGTACAGTAGCATGTTATCGTAACTTCTCTCCAAAGATGGCTCCCAATGAACAAGCCTCCCATAATTTGAACTGTTGTGTAGTCCATGCCCAGAAAGAACGATGCACCAATTCCTGACCTATACATTAAAAAATCTTTTGGTTTCCAAATTTCAGCTCTTGGGAGTCCTGAGCCACCATGCAAGGTGCCAGTTACCACACTGGAGAGACAATGTGGAAATGCCCTAAGACCATGTATTGAGGGAAAGGGTAACAGTTGTCTAAGCATTCCAACTGAGTCATCCACTACTTCGACCCAGATACCATCTTACTGCACCTATATGAGAGACCCCAAGTGAAACCAAAAGAAGAACCACATGGAGAAGAATTGGAGACTTTATCAATAAAGAAACAACTTAAAAGAGAAACAAAAATATAAAGAATACAAGCTGTTCATGGAGACTGTGTTCATAGTCGATGAGAGATAGAAGGAAATTTTCTCAACCTGATAAAGTTTATTAACAGAAAATATATATATATCCTACAGCTAACATCATACTTAGTAATGAAAGACTGCACTCACCCTTCTTAAGATCACGAATAAGGCAATAATGTCCATTCTTACCATTTCCACTCTGTGCTGAGTTGAAAGACCTGACAAGTGGAATAAGGTAAAAATAAATAAATAGCAACAATAAAGGTTTGTTTACAAGTAATAAATGTGTACGTAGAAAATTCTAAATAATCTACATAATATTTCCTGTAACTCATAAATAAGTTTAGCAAGATTGCAGAGTCATGTAGTTAACATACAAATTCTGCCATTTGCCACAATATGGATGTACCTTGAGGACATTATGCTAAGCAAAATAAGCAAGACACAGAAGGATAAATACTGCCTGATATCACTTACATTAGGAATCTAGAATAGTCACACTCATGGAAACAGAGAGTAGAATGGTGGTTTCAAGGGGCTGGGGTAAGGGGAAATGGGGAATTGTTTTTCAATGGATATAAAGTTTCTGTGATGCAAGATAAATAAGTTCTAGAGATCAGCTGTTAAATGTAGTCTCTATAATAAACAATACAGTATTGTGCACTTTTTATAAGATAGATTTCATTTAACTGTTCTCACCAAAGGAAAAACAAAGTAGAAGAAAAAACACAAAAGGACACAAGATAATTTTTGGAAGTGATAGACATGTTGCTCAGGAACTTGCTTATAGTGATAATATCACAGGTGTATGCATATGCCCAAACCCATCAAAACATAGATATTAAATGTGTGCAGTTTTTTGTATATTAATTATACTTCAATAAAGCTAAAAAAAAACCCTGAATATCGTCAATTGCATTTCCTTTTGAACAATGTTTTTTTTTTCTTCTTCTTCTCCATGGTCAGTATTTAACAATGAAAAATTTAGAAAATAAAACAAAGGCATGTTAATCTCACTATATTATCAATGTTTTCTTGCATGTATCACATAGTTTAGTTTTTACTGTAATCATACAACCTGAATTTTACTTAGCAATTTAATTATGACATATTCCTCATTATGAAATAACTGAATAAACATTGAAAAAATATTTATAAAGAGCTCTTATAGATTAATAATAAGGAAGCAAACAATGCATTTCAAAAATTGGGCAAAAAATTTAAGATATTTCACAAAAGGAAATATGCAGACTTCTGGTTGCCAAGGGTAAGGAAGTGTGGGATGGATGGATTGGGAATTTGGGATTAGCAGATGCAAAATATTATATATAGAGTGGCTAAACAAAAAAGGTCCTACTGTATAACACAGAGAATTATATTCAATATCCTGGGATAAACCATAATGGAAAACAATATGAAAAAGAATATATATGTGTATGTATATATATAACTGAATCACTTTGTTCTACAGCAGAAATTAAACACAACATTGTAAATCAACTATACCTCAATAATTTTTTTTAGAAAGAAAAAGAAAATATGCAGTGACAAATAAATAAAAGTTAAGATGCACAATACCGCTGGTCATTAGGAAAATGGAAATTACAACTACAGTGAGATATGACTACACAAACACTAAAATAGCTAAAAAAAATTTTTTTTAAATTAAAAAACCTAACAATCTCAAGTGTTAGAGAGACTCTGGGGCAATGGAAAAATATAAAATGGAACAATTACTATGGAAAAGAAATTGTGTATAACCATGCCATTAACCCTAGTTGGAAATAAAAATGAATGGATTTCTGATACTCAAAATGAAATAGAAAAACCTCAGAAGCATTGTGCTGAGCAAAAGGAGCCAGACACAAGAAAGCATATATTATGTGATTCCATTTATATGACATCTACAACAGGCAAAACCAATCTCCACTGTCAGAAATCAGATCAGTGTTTGCCTGGGTTGAGGAGTGGAGAAGATTGACTGCAAGAAAGCACAAAGGAACATTTGGGGGAGATAGAAACACTCTATTTCTTGATTGTGGTTATTACATTGATATGTACATTTAGCAAAACTCATCAAACTGCACTCTTTATGCATTCTATTGTACATAAATCATGCCTCAATAAAGTTGAGTTTTTACAATATTCTTCAAAAACATACCACACACGAGTAGAATGGCTAAATTTTTAAAAATATCAACCATAAGTCAATAGATCATAACTTCTTTCTGTTGGAGAACGTGTTTAGCAACTGGAAATTTTATGTTTCTGTTGGAAGTGAAAAATGGTACATTCATTTTGGAAAACAGTTTGACAGTTTTTAATAAAGTTAAAAATACCTGTACTGTATGACTCAGTAAAACCATTCTGAGGCATTTACTTAAGAGAAATAAAAATGTACCCAACAAAAGACCTGTATAAAAATGTTTATAGCTATTTTATTCATAATATCCCCAAAATGGAAATAATCCAAAAATTCATCAACAGCTGAAGAGATAAACAACTTGTATATGTGTCATATATTCATACAATGGAATATTAACTATAAAAAAAGAAACTACTGATATATGAAACTGATTCATGAATAGATATCAAAACACTATGCTGAACAAAAGAAACCAGACACACAAGCACATAAAATGAATGATTCCATATATATATATGAAATATATAGATATATATTACTCAGAAAAATTAATATTTAGTATTTTCTCAAGCCATGAAAAACATGGAAGATACTTAAATGCATATTACTAAGTGATAGAGGCCAATATGAAAATGCTATGTACTGTATGATTCTAAATATATGATATTCAGGAAAAGGCAAAAGAATGGAGACAGTAAGATGATCAGTTATCTCCAGGGGTTTGGGATAAGTTGTGGGGAGGGGCAGGGGAAGAGGGATAAATAGAGCGCAGAGGATGTTTAAGGCAATGAAACTACTCTTTATGATACCATACAGATGGATACATCTCATATACATCTGTCATAACCTATAGAATGTAAAACGCTAAGAGTAAACCTTAATGTAAACTATGGGTGATAATAATGTGTCAAGAAATGTTCATCAATTGTAACAAGCATGTCACAATGATGGGGATGTTGATAATGGGGGAGGCTATACCTGTGTGAGGGCAGGGAATATATGGCAACTCTCTGTACCTTCTGCTCAATTTTTCTGTGAACCTAAAACTGCTCTAAAGAACAAAGTCTCTACAAAAGAAAAAAAAAATGTTATATCAGGGTTGCCTGATCCAGGGCATTGGTATTTTATTGCAAACAGTTGTGAATAAACTTTTTGAATGATGGAAATGCTCTACCTATAACTTGATGGAGTAGTAGTTACATATGTAAATGAGTGTATGTATTTTTCCAAGTTCAGGCACTGTACACTCATAATGGATGTATTTTGCTGTATGTAAAATTTACTCCAATAAACTCAATCAGAGATAATTTTTAAAAATCATTTCAACAGAAGGGGCATTGGGTAGACTCTGTGATCAGTGACTTAGAGAAAAACGTGTATGTAGAAATAGTAAGAATATGAAGTACACTGGCTCTTTGTGACATATTATTTTCATAACAGTCCTAATTAATGACACCCCTTCCCTTATGTATGTTCTTTGGATTAGTATATCTTTCCACTTTGATTCTGGATCAGTCATTCCTTTGGCCCATTGTAAAATAGTCAATGTGGTGTATACTGGTGTTTATTTCTGCCATGGCACTCTTTCTGGACTGGGCTTGCTCATTCTTAAATCTCTGCCGTAAACAAGAAAACTTCTTTAGATCAGATACTGGATGGATGGGAGATGTGTAACAGAGCTATATTTTCCCAGCCATCCTAGATAAGCTGCTGGTGGATAATCCAGCAGCCAGACAACACCCTTACATGTGAAGATTCTCCCAGCACAGACCAACCTAAATAGTTGACCCACAGTGAACCCAGTGAATGCTTATTGTTTTGAGTCACTGAGTGTTAGGATGGTTTGGTATGTTCTATGGGGTATTAAAATGTAATGTAAACATCAAAAATAATTAACATTATTTTTAGATGATTAATAATATATTCTTACTTAACATATGTTGACATTATAGTTTAAAGGGTGGGCTCAAGTGTTTAATAATCCAGGATTGTCCTAAATATAATTGAAATTTAAGCTTTAAAAAGACTTTTTTAAGCCTTGAACTTAAATTTCTAAGCAAATTAATACACTGTAATTCAAATTTGCTGAGTTTTTTTTTTTTTTTTTTTTTTTTTTTTGCGATACGCGGGCCTCTCACTGCTGTGGCCTATCCCCTTGCGGAGCACAGGCTCCGGACATGCAGACTCAGCGGCTATGGCTCACGGGCCCAGCCGCTCTGCGGCATGTGGGATCTTCCCAGACCGGGGCACGAACCCGTGTCCGCTGCATCGGCAGGTGGACTCTCAACCACTGGGCCACCAGGGAAGCCCTTGCTGAGTATTTTATTTAAACAGAAGTTGGCAGCAGATATAAGTGAGAATGAGTCACTGACAATTCTTTTGTTTAAGGTTTTTTCTTTTTTCTGTGGGATTTCAGGTCTTTCAGGATGACATTCACATCTACTATCACTTTTCCTCCCCTTATTTCAATTATACTGTTATTTCCTCTCTCTCTCTCTCTCTCTCTCTCTCTCTCTCTCTCTCTCTCTCTCTCTCTCCCTCCCTCCCTCCCTCTTTCTCTGTTGGTCAACCTGGAAATTTCAATATAATTCCTGAATGCTAGAACGTGAGGATGTATCCAGTTTTGCAAATCTACCTTATTTACATAAGTTATTTTATAATGAACTTCATGAGGTTTACTCAGTTTTTAAAATTGTACTAGAATTATGTGTCCTGGCTGCTCTTTTAAATACAATGCTTAATTCATTATCAGAAAGTTGTCCCCTTAAGTATGTAATTTTAAAATATTTTAATTTCTATTTTTTTAAAAAATTATGACTTTTAGTCTATACTTTCTCAGGGACTTCTACGTCTGAAGCTATAACGAGTATGTGTAGTAGTTCAAGTGACTCTGCTGCCATACCCCAATAGATATACTGCAAATTGTGATGGTTTTACTTTTATGCAGTTTATGTATTGCTAGTGTAAGTTTACATTAGCAGTTGGCAGTGAAAGTCTGTGCCACAGAGTTATTTGGGACCATAGGTTGAAGGAAATTCTACCATCTTCAACATATACTTTATAAATACTGAGAACACCCTGAGCATTTATTTACATTTGATTTGTAGGCTTAGGTAGAGATGTAGAATTAGGGTATGGGGGAGATTCTTGTGAACCAAGGATGGGGGTCCACATTCTATTGAACAAACTCATTCATGTGACCACACCTCGCTTCATGGGAGGCAGAATGGTGGAGTCATACCAATCATCTGAAAGGAAGAAAAAACAAGAATGATAAATAGCTAGTATCTGACTCAGGTACAGATAAACAAATAAGACTCTTTAATAGAAATTAAATTTTAAGCAAAAATTGCTACATTCAAACATTAGCTTAAACAAGAAGGATCTTTAGATAAATTGATTAAAATTACCTTTTCCTGATTATATAATCTGGTTTAAGAAAATGAACTTCTCATGTTTGAGTAATAGTACCCTTCAGAAATATAAATGAGAGAGCAATAAATAGCCACATTAATAATTCAGTGAAGCAATAATAATAAAAAAAGACTGAGACTATATAGGGAGATCATTTACCTGAGAAGTTAATGTGTAATTGATAACCTCCACATTCATATGGAATAGTGGTTATTAGTGTTTGATAGGTAAGGTTTAACCCATCCACGACTGAGTCCTTCCTCTTAGCCAGTCAGAAAAATATTTGGGGGCTTCCCTGGTGGCAAAATGGTTGGGAGTCCACCTGCCAATACAGGGGATGTGGGTTTGAGCCCTGGTCCAGGAGGATCCCACATGCCGTGGAGCAACTGAGCCCATGCACCACAACTGCTGAGCCTGTGCTCTGGAGCCCGTGAGCCACAACTACTGAAGCCCTCATACCTAGATCCCTGCTCCACAGCAAAAGAAGCCACCACAATAGGAAGTCAGTGGACCACAATAAAGAGTGGTCCAAGTTCGCCACAACTAGAGAAAAGCCCGTGCGCAGCAATGAAGACCCAATGCAGCCAAAAATAAAGTAAATAATAAAAAAAAAAGAAAGAAAAATATTTGGCATCACACAGAGCTCGATGTGATCTCACTTCAACCTTGTGATTAAGGCAGTCAATTTGGGTCATCTGAAAGGCATGGCCCCTAATCCTGATTGTGCCAGGAGGTGGACTGGCAAGCTACAACAGGAGCAAAGTTTCTGTCCTATCAAATGGCTATGGGAGAGGGCAGCCTCTTCTGAAATCTTGCAGCTGAGAAGCACCACAGTCATGAGGTCAGGACTCTTCTCTCAGGGATTAATATTCTGCCCTGCTAGATGTTGTGAAGCTCTACAATAAATGAGTAACATGTGAGTTTTCTCCAGTGAATTCTGCAGGAACAGCAGGGAGGGAGGTGTTACTTAACTGTTGCCTTATTTTCATGACTCTTCCTCACATATTTTAATTTTTCATTGATTTTAGAGTGTAAAGCTTACCTTAAGACTTATACTTCCTCCAAAAGGGAGGGGATATCTGTGTGTGTATGGTTGATTCATTTTGTTGTATGGTGGAGGCTAACACAAAATTGTAAAGCAACCATACTTCCAAAAAAACTAATTAAAAAAAACTTTTTTAAAGTTTTTTTAAGCCATAAAAAAAGATTTATACATCCTCCATTCATTTGTTTCCATTTATTCTTTTTTTATATTTTTAATCTTACCTGATATCAAAGTGTGAGGACGTTTTTTTCTGGTAGGATAGCTTTCTTTTTTAAATTGAAGTAAAGTTGGTGTAAAATATTATATAAATTGCAGGTGTCCAATATAGTGATTCACAAATTTAAAGGTTATACTTTGTTTATAGTTGTTATAAAATATTGGCTACAATCCCAGTATTGTACAATATGTTCTTGTAACTTAGTTTATACATAAGGATTTGTGCTTCTTAATCCCCTACTCATATATTAATCCTCCTCCTTTCCCTCTCAACACTGGTAACTAATAATTTGTTCTCTATATCTGTGAGTCTGTTTCATTTTTTGTTATACTCACTAGTTTGTTGTATTTTTCAGATTCCACATATAAGTGATATCATACAGTATTTGTCTCTCTCTGTCTGAATCATTTCACTTAGCATAATACCCTGCAAGCCCATCCACATTTTTTCAAATGGCAAAATTCCCTTCGTTTTATTGCTGAGTAGTATTCCACTGTGTGTGTATGTGTGTGTGTGTGTGTGTATATATATATATAAACATATACATATACATAATATATATATATATATTATATATATATATATATATATATATATATATGTCACATCTCCTTTATCCATTCATCCGTTCATGGACATTTTGGTTGCTTCCATATCTTGGCAATTGTAAACAACGCTGCTATGAACATTGAGGTGCATGTTAATTTTTTTTTTTTTTTTTTTTTTTGCGGTACGCGGGCCTCTCACTGTTGTGGCCTCTCCCGTTGCGGAGCACAGGCTCCGGACGTGCAGGCTCAGCAGCCGTGGCTCACGGGCCCAGCCGCTCCGCGGCATGTGGGATCTTCCCGGACCAGGGCACGAACCCGTGTCCCCTGCATCAGCAGGCGGACTCTCAACCACTGCGCCACCAGGGAAGACCCATGTTAACTTTTTGAATTAGTGTTTCTGTTTCTTTTGGATGTATACCCAGGAGTGGAATTGCTGGATCATATGGTAGTTCTATTTTCAGTGTTATGAGAAACCTCCATACTGTTTTACACATTGGCCGCACAAATTTACATTCCCATGAACAGTGAATAAAGATTCCCTTCTCTCCACATCCCACCCAGCATTTGTTATTTGTGTTCTTTTATGACAGCCATTTTAACATGTGTGAGATAATATTTCATTGCAGTTTTGATTTGCATTTCCCTGATGATTAGTGATGTTGAGCACATTTTCATGTAACTATTGGTCATCTGCACATCCTCTTTGGGAAAATGTCTATTCAGGTCTTCTGCCCAGTTTTTATTCAGGTCGTTTGTTTGTTTGATGTTGAGTTGTATGGACTGTTTATATATGTTGGATATTAACCCCTTATAGGTCATATCATTTGCAAATGTTTTCTCTCACTCTGTAGGTTGTCTTTTCACTTTGTCGGTGGATTCCTTTGCTGTGCAAAAGCTCCTAAGTTTAATTTGTCCTATTTGCTTATTTTTGCTTTTAGTTTGTTTTCTTTAGGAGGTAGATCAAAAAAAGTATTGCTACCATTTCTCTCAAAGAGTGTTCTACCTATGTTTTCCTCTACGAGTTTCATGGTTTCTGGTCTTACATTTAGGTCTTTAATTCATTTTGAGTTTTTTTGTATATGATGTTAGAGAATATTCTAATTTTATTCTTTTACATGTAGTCGTCCAGTTTTCCAGCAAAACTTATTGAAAAGACTGTCTTTTCTGTACTGTATATTCTTGACTCCTTTGTCACAGATTACTTGACGATAAGTGCATGAATTTATTTCTGGGCTTTCTTTTTGGGTCAATTGTCCTGTGTGTCTGTTTTTGTGCCAATACAATACTGTTTTGTTTTTAGGGGGGTTCTGGTTATTTATTTATCAAATTTTAATATGTTTATTGGAGTATAATTGCTTTACAATGGTGTGTTAGTTTCTGTTGTATAACAAAGTGAATCAGCTATATGTATACATATATCCACATATCCCCTCCCTTTTGCATCTCCCTCCCACCTACCCTATCCCACACTTCTAGGTGGACACAAAGCACCGAGCTGATCTCCCTGTGCTATGCAGCTGCTTCTGACTTACTATCTATTTTACATTTGGTAGTGTATATATGTCCATGCCACTCTCTACTTTGTCCCAGCGTAACCTTCCCCCTTCCCATATCCTCAAACCCATTCTCTATGTCTGCATCTTCATTCCTGTCTTGTCACTACATTCTTCAGAAACGTTTTTTTTAATTTTTTTTAGATTCCATATATATGTGTTAGCAAACATTATTTGTTTTTCTCTTTCTGACTTACTTCACTTTGTATGACAGTCTCTAGATGCATCTACCTCACTAAAAATAACTCAATTTCATTTCTTTTTATGGCTGAGTAATATTCCATTGTATATATGTACCACATCTTCTTTATCCATTCATCTGTCAATGGACACTTAGGTTGCTTCCACGTACTGGCTATTGTAAATAGAGCTGCAATGAACATTGTGGTACATGATTCTTTTTAAATTATGGTTTTCTCAGGGTATATGCCCAGTAGTGAGATTGCTGGGTCATATGGTAGTTATATGTTTAGTTTTTTAAGGAAGCTCCATACTGTTCTCCATAGTGGCTGTATCAATTTACATTCCCACCAACATTACAAGTGGGTTCCCCTTTCTCCACACCCTCTCCAGCATTTATTGTTTGTAGATTGTTTGATGATGGACATTCTGACTGGTGTGAGGTGATACCTAATTGTAGTTTTGATTTGCATTTCTCTAATGATTAGTGATGTTGAACATCCTTTCATGTGTTTGGTGGCAATCCGTATATCTTCTTTGGAGAAATGTCTGTTTAGGTCTTCTGACCATTTTTGGATTGGGTTGTTTGTTTGTTTTTGATATTGAGCTGTAGGAGCTGCTTGTAAATTTTGGAGATTAATCCTTTGTCAGTTTGAAAATATTTTCTCCCATTCTGAGCATTGTCTTCATCTTGTTTATGGTTTCCTTTGCTGTGCAAAAGCTTTTAAGTATCATTAGATCCCATTTGTTTATTTTTGTTTTTATTTCTGTTTCTCTAAGAGGTGGGTCAAAAAGGATCTTGCTTTGATTTATGTCATAGAATGTTTTACCTATGTTTTCCTTTAAGAGTTTTATAGTGTTTGGCCTTACATTTAGGTATTTAATCCATTTTGAGGTTACTTTTGTGTATGGTGTTGGGTAGTGTTCTAATTTCATTCTTTTATATGTAGCTGTCCAGTTTTCCCCAAAACCACTTACTGAGGAGGCTGTCTTTTCTCCATTGTATATTCTTGCCTTCTTTATCAAAGGTAAAGTGACCATATATGTATGGATTTATCTCTGAGCTTTCTATCCTGTGCCATTGATCTATATTTCTGTTTTTGAGCCAGTACCATACTGTCATGATTACTTTAGCTTAGGAGTATAGTGGAAACTCAGGGAGCCTGATTCCTCCAGCTCCATTTTTCTTTATTAAAATTACTTTGGCTATTTGGGGTCTTTTCTGTTTCCATAAAAATTGTGAAAATTTTTGTTCTAGTTCTGTGAACAATGCCATTGGTAGTGTTATAGGAATTGCACTGAATCTGTATATTGTTTTGGGTAGTAGAGTCATTTTCTCAATGTTGAATCTTCCAATCCAAGGACATGGTGTATCTCTCCATCTGTTTGTATCATCTTTAATTTCTTTCATCAGTGTCTTATAGTTTTCTGCATACAGGTCTTTTGTTTCCTTAGTTAGGTTAATTCCTAGGTATTTTATTCTTTTTGTTGCAATAGTAAATGGGAGTGTTTCCTTAGCTTCCCTTTCAGATTTTTCATCATTAGTTATAGGAATTTTTTATCCTTAGTTATAGGAATGCAAGAGATTTCTGTGCATTAATTTTGTACCCTGCAACTTAACCAAATCCATTGATTAGCTCTAGTACATATGTGGTAGCATCTTTAGGATTCTCTATGTGTAGTATCATGTTATCCACAAGCAGTTACAGTTTTACTTCTATTCTGATTTGGATTCCTTTTATTTCTTTTTTTCTCTGATTGCTCTGACTAAAACTTCCAGAACTATGTTGAATAATAGTGGCAAGAGTAGGTAACCTTTCTTGTTCCTGATCTTAGAGGAAATGGTTTCAGGGTTTCACCATTGAAATTGATGTTGGCTGTAGGTGTGTCATATATGAGATTTTTATATTGAGGTAAGTTCCCTCTTTGCCTACTTTCTGGAGGGGTTTTATCATAAGTGGGTGTTGAATCTTGTTGAAAGATTTTTCTGCATCTATTGAGACGATCATATGGTTTTTATCCTTCAATTTGTTCATATGGCTCATCACACTGATTGATTTGCATATATTGAAGAATCCTTGCATTCCTGGGATATACCCCTCTTGATCATCGTGTAAGATCCTTTTAATGTGCTGTTGGATTCTGTTTTCTAGTATTTTGTTGAGGATGTTTGCATCTATATTCATCAGAGTTATTGGCCTTTAGTTTTCTTTTTTTGTGAAACCTTTGTCTGGTTTTAGTATCAAGGTGATGGTGGTCTCATGGAAGGGGTTTGGGAGTGTTCCTCCCTCTGCTATATTTTGGAAGAGTTTGAGAAGGATAGGTGTTAGCTCTTCTCTAAATGTTGGATACAGTTTTCCTGAGATGGCATCTGGTCCTTGGCTTTTGTTTTTTGGAAGATTTTTAATCACACTTTCAATTTCAGTGCTTGTGATTTTTCTGTTTATATTTTCTGTTTCTTCCTGGTTCAGTCTCAGAACATTGTGCTTTTCCACGAATTTGTTCATTTCCTACAGGTTGTCCATTTTATTGGCATATAGTTTCTTGTAGTAATCTCTCATGATCCTTTGTATTTCTGCAGTATCAGTTGTCACTTCTACTTTTTCATTTCTAATTTTATTGATTTGAGTTTTCTCCCATTTTTTCTTGATTAGTCTGGCTAATGGTTTATCAATTTTGTTTATCTTCTCAAAGTACCAGCTTTACTTTTATCTATCTTTCCTATCGTATCCTTCATTTCTCTTGCATTTATTTCTGATCTGAACTTTATGATTTCTTTCCTTCTGCTAATTTTGGGATTTTTTTTTCTTCTTTCTATAATTGCTTAGGTGTAAGTTTAAGTTGTTTATTTGAGATGTTTCTTGTTTCTTGAGGTAGGATTGTATTGTTATAAGCTTCCCTCTTAGAACATCATTTGCTACATCCTGTTGGTTTTTGGTCATCATTTTTCATGGTCATTTGTTTCTAGGTTATTTATTTATTTATTTATTTATTTATTTATTTATTTATTTAGCAGTACACGGACCTCTCACTGTTGTGACCTCTCCCATTGCAGAGCACAGTCTCCAGACACATAGGCTCAGTGGCCGTGGCTCATGGGCCCAGCCGCTCCACAACATGCGGGATCATCCCAGACTGGGGCACAAACCTGTGTCCCCTGCATCGGCAGGCGGACCCTCAACCACTGTGCTACCAGGGAAGCTCTCTAGGTATTTTTTTATTTCTCTTTTTTATTTCTTCAATGATCTCTTGGCTATTTAGCAGTGTATTGTTTAGCCTCCATGTGTTTTTATTTTTTACAGATTTTTATCTGTAATTAAAACTGTGTCTCACAGCATTTTCTTTGGAAAAGACACTTGATGCAATTTTAATTTTCTTAAATTTACCAGGGCTTGATTTGTTACCCAAGATGTGATCTATCCTGGTCAATGTTCCATGAGCACTTGAGAAGAAATTGTATTCTCTTGTTTTTGGATAGAATGACCTATAAATATCAATTAAGTCCATCTTGTTTAATGTATCATTTAAAGCTTGGGTTTCCTTATGTATTTTCAGTTTAGATTATCTGTCCACTGGTGAAAGTGAGGTGTTAAAATCCCCTACTATTATTGTGTTACTGTCAATTTCCTCATTTATGGCTGTGAGCATTTGCCTTATGTATTGACGTGCTCCTATGTTGGATGCATAACTATTTACAAATGTTATATCTTCTTCTTGGATTGATCTCTTGATCATTATGTAGTGTCTTTTTTGTCTCTTGTAATAGTCTTTATTTTAAAGTCTATTTTGTCTGTTATGAGAATTGCTACTCCAGCTTTCTTTTGATTTCTTTTTGCATGGAATATCTTTTTCCATCCCCTCATTTTCAGTCTGTATGTGTCCCTAGGTCTGAAGTGGGTCTCTTGTAGACAGCATGTATATGGGTCTTGTTTTTGTATCCATTCAGACAGTCTATGTCTTTTGGTTGGAGCATTTAATCCATTTACATTTAAGGTAATTATCAATGTATATGCTTATATTATCATTTTCTTAATTGTTTTGTTTATATTTTTGTATGTCTTTTCCTTCTCTTGAGTTTCCTGCCTAGAGAAGTTCCTTTAGCATTTGTTGTAAAGCTGGTTTGGTGCTGCTGAATTCTCTTAGCTTTTGCTTGGCTGTAGAAGTTTTAATTTCTCCATCAAATCTGAATGATATCCTTTCTGGGTAGAGTAATCATTGTTGTATGTTTTTCTCTTTCATCATTTTAAATATAACCTGCCACTCTCTTCTGGCTTGCAGAGTTTCTGCTGAAAGATCAACTGATAACCTTATGGGGATTCCCTTATGTGTTATTTGTTGTTTTTCCCTTGCTGCTTTTAATATTTTTTTCTTTTTATTTAAATTTTGCTTGTTTTATTAATATGTGTCTTGGTGTGTTTCTCCTTGGATTTATCTTGTATGGGACTATCTGTGCTTCCTGGACTTGACTGACTATTTCCTTTCCCATATTAAGGAAGTTTCCAACTATAATCTCTTCAAATATTTTCCCATTCCCTTTCTTTTTCTCTTCTTCTTTCAGCTCCCCTACAATTCTAATGTTTTCACCTTTAATGTTGTCCCAGGAGTCTCTAGGACTGTCCTCAATTATTTTCATTGTTTTTTCTTTATTCTGCTCTGTGGTAGTTATTTCCACTATTTTATCTTCCAAGTCACTTATCCATTCTTCTGCCTTACTTATTCTTCTACTGATTCCTTCTAGAGAATTTTTAATTTCATTTATTGTGCTGTTCATCATTGTTTGTTTGATCTTTAGTTCTTCGGGGTCCTTGTTTAACATTTCTTGTATTTTCTTCAATCTGTTTCTGAGATTTTGGATCATCTTTGCTGTCATTACTCTGAATTCTTTTAGGTAGACTGTCTATTTCCTCTTCATTTGTTTGGTCTGGTGGATTTTTTCCTTACTCCATTGTCTGCTCTGTATTTCTCTGTCTTCTCATTTTGTCTAACTTACTGCATTTGGGATCTCCTTTTCACAGTCTGCAGGTTTGTCATTCCTCTTGTTTTTGGTTTCTGCCTGCACTGGGTAAAGTTGGTTCAATAGTCTGTGTAGGTTTTCTGGTGGGGGGGAACTGGTGTCTTTTCTCTGGTGGATGAGGCTGAATCTTGTCTTTCTGGTGGGCAGTACTGTTTTTGGTGGTGTGTATTGGTGTGTGTGTGAACTTATTATGATTTTAGGCAGCATCTCTGCTAATGGGTGGGTTGGTGTCCCTGTCCTGTGAGTTGTTTGCAATGCAGTGTCCAGCACTGTAGCCAGCTGGTCATTGAGTGGAGCTGTGACTTAACATTGAGATGGAGACTTCTGGGAGAGCTCTCACTAACTGACACTACATGGGGCTGGGAGGTCTCTGGTGGACCAATGTCTTAATCTCAGGTCTTCCACCCCAGAGCCTCAGGCCTGACACTCAGCAGGAGCACCAGCACCCTGTCAGCCACACAGCCCAGAAGAAATGTGAGAAAAAAAAGAGAAAAAGTTAATAAATAAAGTAAAATAAAATATTTAAAGTTATTAAATTTAAAAAAAATAATAAAAAGAAGAAGAGAGGGCTTTCCTGGTGGCGCAGTGGTTGAGAGTCTGCCTGCCGATGCAGGGGACACAGGTTCGTGCCCCGGTCCAGGAGGATCCCACATGCCATGGAGTGGCTGGGCCTGTAATCCATGGCCACTGAGCCTGTGCATGCGGAGCCTGTGCTCTGCAATGGGAGAGGCCACAACAGTGAGAGGCCCATGTACTGAAAAAAAAAAGAAGAAGAAGAAGAGAGAAACGAAATTAATAAATAAATCCACCAATGATAACAAGCTCAAAAAACTATACTAAAAAAATAAAAATAAAAAAGAACAGACAGACAGAACCCTAGGACAAATTGTAAAATCAAACCTATACAAACAAAATCGCACAAAGAAGCATCCACATACTGCTCATAATAGGAGAAAAAGGAAAACAAAGCAAAAAAAAAAGCATATATATATATATATATATATGAAGAGAGCCACCAAATCAATAAACAAATCTACCAATTATAATAAGCTCTAAATACTAAACTAAGAACAACATAAAGCCAGAAACAAATTAGCTACGGAAAGCAAACCCAAGTCTAGAGTTGTTCCTAAAGTTCACCACCGCAATTTTGGGCTGATTTGGTGTCTATTCACTTATTTCAGAGATGCAGGGTACATTAAGTTGATTGTGTGGATTTAATCTGCTGCTCCTGAAGCTGCTGGGAGAGATTTCCCTTTCTCTTCTTTATTCACACAGCTCCCAGGGTTCAGCTTTGGATTTGGGTCTGCCTCTGAGTGTAGGTCAGCTGTTCTTTAATTAGACAGGACGGTGTTAAAGGAGCAGCTGACTCACGGTCTCTGGCTCACTCAGGCCGGGGGTAAGATGGGTACAGGTGTGGGGTGAACCTGCAGCAACAGAGGCCAGTGTAACATTGAACCAGCCTAAAGCATGTCATTTATTCTCCCAGAGAAGTTGTCCCTGGATAACGGGACCCTGGCATTGGTGGACTGCACAGGCTCCCAGGAGGGGAGGTGGGGATAGTGACCTGTGCTTGCACACAGACTTCTTGGTGGCTTCAGCAGCAGCCTTACTGTTTGATGTCCATATCTTGTGTCTGCCCTGATACCTGTGGCTTGTGTCCATCTCTGGAGCTCGTTTAGGTGGTGCTCTGAATCCCCTCTCTTCAGGCACCCCGAAACAATGGTCTCTTGCCTCTTAGGCAGTTCCAGACTTTTTCCGTGACTCCCTCCTGTATAGCTATAGTGCACTAGCCCACTTCAGGCTGTGTTCACGCAGCCAACCCAAGTCCTCTCCCTGGGATCTGACCTCTGAAGCCCAAGTCTCAGCTTCCAGCTCCCACCTGCACTGGCTGGTGAGCAGACAAGCCTCACAGGCTACTGAGTGCTTGTCGGCACAGAACCTCTGTGCAGCAAAGTGATCCCCTCTGCTTTTCCCTCTGCACCCCTGTTGTTGTGCTCACCTCCATGGCTCCAAAGCTTCCTCCCTGCCCACCCTCTCTCTCTATCAGTGAAGGGGTTTCCTAGTGTGTGGAAACTTTTCCTCCTTCACAGCTCCCTTCCAAAAGTGCAGATCCCGTCCCTATTCCTTTGTCTCTGTTTTTTTTTTTCTTTTTTCTTTTGCCCTACCCATGTACATGGGGAGTTTCTTTCCTTTTGGGAAGTCTGAGGTCTTCTGCCAGCGTTCAGTAGGCGTTCTGTAGGAGTTATTCCATATGTAGATGTATTTTTAAATATTTGTGGGGAGGAAGGTGATCTCCATGTCTTACTCCTCTGCCATCTTAAAGGTCCACCCTACAATACTGTTTTGATTGCTGTAGCTTTGTAGAATTGTCTGAAGTTAAATTGTGAACTTTTTATAGAAAGATTAAGTAGAAGTATGAGGGAAAAGCAAGAAAAAACATTAAACTAAATATGCAATAAATTTATTTTAATAAAAAGATATTTCTCTGGTATCATTTTAGTGTTGTGTTATAGTTGTTTTACATTGATTTAGCCATTTTAATTCAATAGTATCATCCAATAACATCTAAATTTTACCAGGACTAAAATGATAGAAAACAGAGAACATAAATATGCCAGAGTGCTTAACAAATTACTCCACATGTTCATGTTTGAGTCTAAATCATTTTATAGGAAATTACTGTATCACCTATTTACAAGGAATAAGTCATTCCTATAGCTTTTGTTCCATGGCTATACCTTCACAATATAGTGTCATTTCCAATTCATTTATCTCTACAGACAAATATAAATATAGTGATTATATTTACTGGACCAGTTACTGAATGATCAAATATGGGTAACTTACCTGAATATTACAAAAAATAATGCATAAATCCATAATATGTGTAAGTTGTTTTTATAGTATACTTAGTAATTTAAAAATGTATCAAGATTTTCAATGGAAATATATTTACATTAGGTATCTTTTAAAAATAAATTGTTTCAGGCATGTAACATTTATTAAGGGTACACTCATTCAGGTTTTCTATCTTTGCCTTTATATTTTTTATTGTTCTACTTTTCTCTGGGTGGTATAGAGAGAGAACTTGAACACTACTTTCCAAGTGGCAACACCAATATCTTGGCCTTTGTTCTTGGCACTGGTCTTGTCACATGGTCACATTGCTCTTGCACTATCAGGTTACCCTTCAAGTCTTCTGTGGTGTCAGTTTCCATGACTAAGTCTTGATTAAAATAATATCTATAATATTGGAGAATTAACTTGTAACTATTTTAACGTAAAATGATTTCTTTTAATGCCAAGGGTGGGTGTTGTTTGAGGTACCTATGTCTTATCCAATAGACAGTAGATACCCATCATAAAGAATGTGAGAGACAAGAAACAGCTCCCCACTCTCCACTATGATTCTTCTTATCACTATGAAAGACATAATCTAGGAAGGAATTTAACAGAAAATAGGAGAGGATGGCACTAGAGTGTTCTGATTTAATTGTTTTATAATTTTAAAAAGCAAGAAAGAAAAATTTTAATTCAAGGAAAATGAAGAATGAATCATGCCAAGTTTTGTCTAATTTAGGGAGAAGGGAAAGGGACAGGAAAATGAGAATAAATGAAATTTTCTAGTTCTATCTTGATTGGAGGAGATATTTTTTGTAATCAGTGCCTTTATAGGGCTCTATCCATTAGATTAATAAACTCAATACTTAACAAAGATCATGAAATATTGCATTTAAAATAACTGTGATGGTAATGTTTTCTACTTGTCAAGTTTGGCTAGAACCTACATTATATTTCACAATAAAATAATGATGGTTGAGCAAAAAATATCACAAATATCCTATATTGTAGAGGTCTATGTCAAAGAAATATATTTCTATGATGACATTATGATTGAAAATAAATTTTAGCTATAAATTTTAAAGGAAAAAACAAGTTTATTTGAATAATAGTTAATTACTATCATGAATCATCTACCTCTAACTGGAGTTAAAAGAAGTGAAATTTGAACTAAATATTAGAATCACTTTAATAAAATATAATTCAACTATATGCTATACAATGCATTGATTTTAATTATATCAATACATCATTTTCTATCAGAAGTCCCAAGAAATCTTTGCACATTACCAAATTAAATTTTGTTTCAGAGTGCTAGAAGTTGTATGTAAAATTTGTCCTACTTAGATATAAAATTCTCCCTGTAGTCTTTTTGTCCCTGAAGATTTTAGGTATGTACAATATGTAATAAACATATAATGAAATACCTTGATAATTCAAAATGGACAATATGAATTTCAACTATTGAAGTGGGTTTCATGTAGTTCCATTTTAAATGTCTATTAAATTATGTTATTTTCCTCTCTGATAAGTACAGTAAACCTCTATATTTATAGCATTTCTGTTTTCTCTCCTATATATACATTCTTTTATTTTTTCTTTTAAGTACTTTATTTTAATCTCATGTCTAATAGAAATATATACGAGTTATATAGAATTAAATGATGTGACACATATCACACTTAATCCCAAATGATGATGTTACAATGAAGCATTTTTTCTGTAGAGAGAATATCTGAATCCTTAATCACTAGGGCAAAGAGTGGAAGCTAGTATTGATTTCATTTGCATAGACTGTTGGAACATGGGCCATGGGAATTGGTGGGCAACAAGAATGGGCCTGTGTGGTACAAGGACGGAAGACCTATTAGGTTCTCTCCACATGTAACCAGGTAGAAAATATCCTTCATTTTTTTTTTATAACAGGAAATAATGTGTATTAAAGATAAGTCAATCTAATTTAAATTTTGAAGTCTTTTATGAGCCAAATAACACACACCTGTGTGTCTCACATGGCCTCTGGGCCACCAGTATTTTATTTTTTCATATTTTTGTTTCCCTTGATTATTAATTAGATATTTTTGCTTTGTTTTGTTTTGTTTTAACAACTCTATTGGAGTATAATTTCTTTACAATGTTGTGTTAGTTTCTGCTGTATAACAAAGTGAATCAGTTATCTGTATACATATATTTTAATATTCCCTCCCTCTTGAGACTCCCTCCCACCCTCCCTTTCACACCCCTCTAGGTGGTCACAAAGCACCAAGCTGATCTCCTTGTGTTATGCAGCTGCTTCCCACTAGCTATTTTACATTTCGTAGTGTATATATGTAAATGTTATTCTCTCACTTCATTCCAGCTTACCCTTCCCTTCCCTGTGTCCTCAGCCCCATTCTCTAGCTCTGTGTCTTTATTCCTGCCCTGCTCCTAGGTACATTAGAACTTTTTCTTTTTTCTTTTTTTTTTTTTGAATTCCATATATATGTGTCAGCATATGGTATTTGTTTTTCTCTTTCTGACTTACTTCACTCTGTAAGACAGACTCCAAGTCCATCAACCTCATTACAAAAAACTCAATTTCATTTCTTTTTATGGCTGAGTAATATTCCATTATATATATGTGCCATATCTTCTTTATCCATTCATCTGTCGATGGACACTTAAGTTGCTTCCATGTTCTGTTTATTGTAAATAGTGCTGCAATGAACATTGTGGTACATGACTTATTTTGAATTATGGTTTTCTCAGGGTATATGCCCATTAGTGGGATTGCTGGGTCATATGGTAATTTGTTTTTAGATTTTAAGGAACCTCCATACTGTTCTCCATAGTGGCTGTATCAATTTAAATTCCCACCAACAGTGCAAGAGGGTTCCCTTCTCACCACACCTTTTCCAGAATTTATTGTTTGTAGATTTTTTGATTATAAATATTCTGACTGGTGTGAGGTGATACCTCAGGTGGCTTTGATTTACATTTCTCTACTGATTAGTGATGCTGAGCATCCTTTCATGTGTTTGTTGGCAATCTGTATATCTTCTTTGGAGAAAAGACTATTTAGGTCTTCCACCCATTTTTGGATTGGGTTGTTTATTTTTTTATATTGAGCTGCATGAGCTGCTTGTATACTTTGGAGATTAATCCTTTGTCAGTTGCATCATTTGCAAATATTTCCCCCATTCTGAGGGCTATCTTTCTGTCTTGCTTATGTTTTCCTTTGCTGGGTAAAAGCTTTTAAATTTCATTCGGTCCCATTGTTTATTTTTGTCTTTATTTCCATTTCTCTAGAAGGTGGGTCAAAAAGGATCTTGCTGTGATTTATGTAACAGAGTGTTCTGCCCAAGTGTTCCTTCAAGTGTTTTATAGTGTCTGGCATTACATGTAGGTCTTTAATCCATTTTGAGTTTATTTTTGTGTATGGTGTTAGGGAGTGTTCTAATTTCATTTTTTTTACCTGCAGCTGTCCAGTTTTCCCAGCACCACTTTTTGAAGAGGTTATTTTTCTCCATTGTTTATTCTTGCCTCCTTTGTCAAAGATAAGGTGACCATAGGTGCATGGGTTTACATCTGGGCTTTCTATCATGTTCCATTGATCTATATTTCTGTTTTTATGCCAGTATCATTCTGTCTTGATTACTGTAGCTTTGTAGTATAGTCTGAAGTCAGGGAGCCTGATTCATCCAGCTCCGTTTTTCTTTCTCAAGATTGCTTTGGCTATTCGGGGTCTTTTGTGTTTCCATACAAATTGTGAATTTTTTTTTCTAGTTCTGTGAAAAATGCCATTGGTAATTTGATAGGGATTGCATTGAATCTGTAGATTGCTTTGGGTAGTATATTCATTTTCACAATGTTGGTTGTTATAATCAAAGATCATGGTATATCTCTCCTTCTGTTTGTATCATTTTAATTTCTTTCATCATTGTCTTATAATTTTCTGCATGTAGGTCTTTTGTTTCCTTAGGTAGGTTTATCCATAGGTGTTTTATTATTTTTGTTGCAATGGTAAATGGGAGTGTTTCCTTAATTTCTCTTTCAAATTTTTCATCATTCGTGTATAAGAATGCAAGAGATTTATGTGTATTAACTTTGTATTCTGCTACTTTACCAAATTCATTGATTAGCTCTAATAGTTTTCTTGTAGCAACTTTAGGATCTCTATGTATAGTATCAGGGAATATGCAAACAGTGACAGCTTTACTTCTTTTCTGATTTGGATTACCATTATTTCTTTTTCTTCTCTGATTACTGTCACTAAAACTTCCAAAACTATGTGAATAATTGTAGTGAGCGTGGGCAACCTTGTCTTGTTCCTGGTCTTAGAGGAAATTGTTTCAGTTTCTCACCATTGAGAATGAGGTTGGCTGTGGGTTTGTGACATATGACCTTTATTATGTTGAGGTAGGTTCCCTCTATGCCTACTTTCTGGACAGTATGTTTTCATAAACGGGTGTTGAACTTTTTCAAAAGCTTTTTCTACATCTATTGAGATGATCATATGGTGTTTCTCCTTCAATTAATTAATATGATGTATCATATTGATTGATTTGCCTATACTGAAGATTCCTTGCATTCCAGGGATTACCCCCACTGGATCATGGTGTATGATCCTTTTAATGTGCTGTTTGATTCTGTTTACTAGTATTTTGTTGAGGATTTTTGCATCTATGTTCATCAGTGTTATTGGTCTGTAGTTTTCTTTTTTTGTGACTTTTTTGTTTGGTTTTGGTGTCAGGGTGATGGTGGCCTCGTAGAATGAGTTTGGAAGTGTTCTTCACTCTGCTATATTTTGGAAGAGTTTGAGAAGGATAGGCGTTAGCTCTTCTCTAAATGTTTGATAGAATTCACCTTTGAGGCCATCTGGTCCTGGGCTTTTGTTTGTTGGAAGATTTTTAATCACACTTTCAATTTCAGGGTTTGTGATTGGTCTGTTCATATTTTCTATTTCTTCCCTGTTCAGTTTTAGAAGGTTGTGCTTTTCTAAGGCCTTTTCCATTTCTTCCAGGATGTCCATTATATAAGCTTATAGTTGCTTGTTGTAGTCTTTCATGATCCTTTGTATTTCTGCAGTATCAGTTGTTAACTTCTCCTTTTTCATTTCTAATTCTGTCGATTGAATCTTCTCCTTTATTTTTTCTGTTTAATGGTTTATCAATTTTGTTTATCTTTTCAAAGAACCAGCTTTTAGTTTTATCATCTTTGCTACTGTTTCCTTCATTTCTTTTCCATTTATTTCTGATCTGATCATTATGATTTCTTTTCTTCTGCTAATTTTGGGGTATTTTTGTTTTTCCTCCTCTAATTGCTTTAGGTGTAAGGTTATGTGATTGATTTGTTTCTAGTTTTTTTTTTTTTTTTTTTTTTTTTTATTTCCTCAGTGATCTCTTGGTTATTTAGTAGTGTATGGTTTAATCTCCACATGTTTTATTTCTTACAGTTTGTTTCCTGTAATTGATATCTAGTCTGATAGCATTGTATTCAGTAAAGATACTTGATATGATTTCAATTTTCTTAAATTTACTGAGGCTTGGTTTGTGACCCAAGATATAATGTATCCCGGAGATGTTTCATGTATAACTGAGAAATGTATTCTGTTGTTTTTGGATGTAATGTCCTAAACATATCAATTAAGTCTCTCTGGTCTAATTTGCCTTTTAAAGCTTGTGTTCATTATTTATTTTCATTTTGGATAATCTGTCCATTGGAGAAAGTGGGGTGTTAAAGTCCCTCACTAGTACTGTGACACTGTCAATTTACCTTTTTATGGCTGTTAACATTTGCCTTATATATTGAGGTGCTCCTCTGTTGGGTGCATAAATATTTAAAATTGCTATATCTTCTTTTTGGATTGACCCCTTCATCATTATGTAGTGTCATCTTTGTCCTGTAATAGTCTTTATTTATTTATTTATTTATTTATTTTATTTATTTATTTTTGGCTGTGTTAGGTCTTCATTTCTGTGTGAGGGCTTTCTCTAGTTGTGGCAAGTGGGGGCCACTCTTCATCGTGGTGCACTGGCTTGTCACTAACGTGGCCTCTATTGTTGCAGAGCACAGGCTCCAGATGCACAGGCTCAGTAGTTGTGGCTCGTGGGCCTAGTTGCTCCGTGGCATGTGGGATCCTTCCAGACCAGGGCTCAAACCCGTGTCCCCTGCATTGGCAGGCAGACTCTCAACCACTGTGCCACTAGGGAAGCCCAATAGTCTTTATTTTAAATCTATTTTGTCTGATATGAGCATTGCTACTCCATCTTTCTTTTGACTTCCATTTGCATTTAATATCTTTCTTCATCCCCTCACTTTCAGTCTGTATGTATCCATAGTTCTGAAGTGGGCCTCTTATAGACAGCATATATATGGGTCTTGTTTTTGTATCCATTCAGCCAGTCTGTGTCTTTTGGTTGGAGCATTTAATCCATTTACATTGAAGGTAATTATTGGTATGTATATTCCTATTACCATTTTCTTAATTGTTTTGGGTTTGTTATTATAAGTCTTTTCCTTCTCTTGTTTTTCCTGCCTAGAGAAGTTCCTTTAACATTTGTTGTAAAGCTGGTTTGATGGTGCTGAATTCTCTTAGCTTGTGCTTGTCTGTAAAGGTTTTAACTTCATTGTTGAATCTGCATGAGATCTTTGCTGGGTAGAGTAATCTTGGTTGTAGATTTTTCCCTTTCATCACTTTAAATATGTCCTGCCACACCCTTCTGGCTTGTAGAGTTTCTTCTGGAAGATCAACTGCTAACCTTATCTGGATTCCCTTGTATCTTATATGTTGCTTTTCCCTCGCTGCTTTTAACTTTTTTTCTTTGTATTTAATTTTTGATAGTTTGATTAATATATGTCTTGGCATGCTTCTTCTTGGATTTATTTTGTATGTGATTCTCTGTGCTTTCTGGACTTGATTAACTATTTCCTTTCCCATGTTTTGGAAGTTTTCAACAATAATCTCTTGAAATATTTTCTCAGATTTTTCTATTTCTGTTCTTCTTCTGGGACCCCTATAATTCCAATGTTGGTGTGTTTAATGTTGTTCCAGATGTCTCTGAGTCTGTCCTAAATATTTTCATTATTTTTTTCTTTATTCTGCTCTGCAGCAGTGCTTTCCAATATTTTATCTTCCAGTTCACTTATCTGTTGTTCTGCCTCAGTTATTCTCTTATTGATTCCTCCTAGAGTATTTTTAATTTCACTTATTGTGTTGTTCATCATTGTTTGTTTGCTCTTTAGCTCTTCTAGGTCCTTGTTAAACATTTCTTGTATTTTCTCCATTTTATTTCCGAGATTTTGGATCATCTTTACTCTCATTACTCTGAATTCTTTTTCAGAGTAATGAGAGTAAAGATTTACTCTCATTTCTTTCTATTTCTTCCTCATTTTTTTGGTCTGGTGGGTTTTTACCTTGCTCCTTCATCTGCTGCATATTTCTCTGTCTTCTTGTTTTTTTGAACTTACTGTGTTTGGGGTTTCCTTTTCTCAGGCTGCAGGTTCATAGTTCCCATTGTTTTTGGTGCCTGCTCTCAGTTGGTGAGTTTGGTTCAGTGTCTTGTGTATGCTTTCTGGTAGAGGGTACTGGTGCCTGTGTTCTGGTGGGTGGGACTGGATCTTTTCCTTCTGGTGGGTGTGGCCATGTCCAGTGGGGTGTTTTAGAGTGTCTGTGAACTTTGTATAATTTTAGGCAACCTCTCTGTTAATCAATGCTATTGTGTTCCTGTCTTGCTAGTTTTTTTGGCATGGGGCATCCAGCACTGGAGCTTGTTGGCCATTGGGTGGAGCTGGTTCTTAGTGTGAGATGAAGGTCTGTAGCAGAGCTCTTGCCAATTGATATTATGTGGGGCCAGTCCATTTGGTGGTCCAGTGTACTGGACTTGGAACTCGCACCTCAGAGGCTCAGGACCAACACCCAGCCAGTGCACCAAGACCCTGCCAGCCACACGGCTCAGAAGAAAAGGAAGAGACAAAAACTAAAACAAAAAAGCAAACAAACAAACAAAAAATAAAAACAATAAACCAAATAGACAGAACCCTGGAACAAATTGTAAAAGCTAAACTATGCAGACAAATTCACAGAAAGAAGCATACACGTACACACTCACAAAAAGAGAAAAGGAAAAATAATATATATATATATATATATACACACACATATATGTATATATATATATATGTGTGTATGTATATATATGTGTGTGTGTGTGTATATATATATATAAAAGGAAGAGAGCAACCGAACCAATAAACAAATCCATAATTGATAATAAACATTAAATACTAAACTATTATAAACATAAAACCAGAAACAAATTAGACACTGAAAGCAAACCCCAAGTCTACAGTTGCTCCCAAAGTCCATTGCCTCAATTTTGGGAATATTCATTGTCTATTCAGGTATTCTTCAGATGCAGCATTTATCAAGTTGATTGTGGTGATTTAATCTGCTGATCCTGAAGCTGCACAGAGAAATTTCCCTTTCTCTTCTTTGTTTACACATCTCCTGGTGTTCAGCTTTGGTTTTGACCCTGCCTCTGCCTGTAGGCCACCCTCAGGAGTCTTTTACCCTCCCAGACAGGAGGGGGCTAAGACAGTGGCTGATTAGGGCTCTTTTGATCTCTCAGGAAGGGGAGAGGTAGGAGTACAGTAGTCATAATTGGAATGCGGGTGATCCTGCAGTGGCAGAGGCCAGCATGACATTGCAACAGCCTGAAGAGTGTGGTGCATTCTCCCATGGGACTTGTCCCTGCATCTTGGGACCCTGGCAGAGGTGTGCTGCACAGGCTTCCAGGGTGGGGTGTGGGTACTGACGTGTGCTTGCACACAGGATTCTTTGTGGCAGTGGCCACAGTATTAGCAGTTTATGCCCATTTCTGGGATTCAAGCTGATAGCTGTGGCTTGTGCCCATATCTGGAGCTCATTTAGGCGGTGCTCTGCCTTCTGTGGGCACACTGGGAAGGAATCCCCTCTCCTTGTGCACCCCAAAACAAAGGTCTCTTGTCTCTCTGGCAGGTCCATACGTTTTCCCGGACTCCCTCCTGGCTATCTGTGATGCACTAGCCCCCTTCAGGCTGTCTTTATGCAGCCAACACCAGTCCTCTCCCTAGGACCTGACCTCCAAAGCCTGAGCCTCAGCTCCTAGCCTCCACCCTCCCTGGTGGTGAGAAGACAAGTGTCTCAGGCTGATGAGTGCTGGTTGGTACTGCTCCTCTGTGAGGGAATCTGTCTGCTTTGGACTCTGCAACCCTGTTGCTGCACTCTCCTTCATGGCTCTGAAGCTTCCTCCCTGCCCACCCACATCTCTGCCAGTGAAGTGACTCCCTAGTGTGTGGAAAGTTTTCCTACTTCACAGCTTCTCCCAGAGGTGCTGGTCTCATCCCTGTTCTTTTGTCTGTTTTTTTTTTTTTTTTCTTTTTTCTTTTGCGCTACCCAGGTATGTGGCGGTTTTCTTGCCTTTTGGGAAGTCTGACGTCTTCTGCCAGCATTAGGTAGGTGTTCTGTAGGACTTGTTCCACATGTAGATGTATTTTTGATGTATTTATGGGGAGGAAGGTGATCTCCATGTCTTACTCTCCTGCCATCTTGAAGATCTCCCCACCAGTATTTTGACTCCTAGTTTAGGCAACAAAGATGAGAGAAGTGCATTCAGATGGTGTAGAAAACATTAATTCTTCTGCATGGGGTAAGGGACCTCCATAGGTGAGATTTTGTTGGAAGGCAGTGAGGGCACTTGGCTTTGAGCTTTCTTTGCATACGCAGACACTGATTACACTTATGTTGTATAATTTGAGCTTAGCTGGGAGTGATTCTATGATGGATATTTAGGATATATGTGAATTCTTAATAGATGTCCCTTAGTTTGTCCCTCATTCACTGTCCTGTTCTAAAAAGAAAAGTCATGTTGTTTCAATTACTAGTCCAATTTTTAGACTATGTTAAGGCAATAGAGACAGAGGGAGCTTCCGTCTCTCTTTATAGACTAATGCAGTGTAATAAAAGAATCTAGAAACTTGTCATTAATTAGCTCTGTGGTCTTGACAAGTCATTTATCCCATCTGGTTTTGGTTCCTCTGTTTGTAAAATGAGGAGGTCTTACCAACAATCTCTCTAAAGTCCCCTCTTAAACATACATTTTTATGATATAAATTTTGATCAGATTAAATACAATATTTTTGAAACAATGAATGCAGAAGTAAAGTAGTAATTTGGATGGTTTTCTAATTAATGTAAGATGAAAGTGAATCTAAAACAATTACACATCTTAAGAGCCCATCTGACAATAGTCACGATCCCAAATTATTTTGCTATTTACATTACACTATTCACCTATGCCAGTTCCCTCATGCTGCTCTATTTATACTCCCAAATGTAACACTTCCAGCAACAGAAAAATGTTACTCATTTATTGAACTACCCAATACCCATGCAAATTTTTGCCAAAGTAGCATTGCTAAGTGATTGACCCACCCCCATTGAATTTTTTTTTCAAATAATTCCTTCACTTGAATCACAAGCAACAGCCAGCCAGTGGAAATTTTTGCAAAACTTTTGACTTTTTGTACTAACCTAATAGTAGATGGATACTTCCTCACTACAGATGAAACAAATGTTTCTCTTTGGATAAATTTACCCATTAAACAACTTTTGCCATTGAAATCTGTTTAGATATGGGCAGTTGGGACATCACCAAGTTAAATAGATGCTTGCTGAAATATCTGTTTTATTTTGCTGATTCAGAAAAATGTTAATTGTTCTGTGAATTTAATAACAATCATCAGGTATTATTTTAAAATAATTACTTTGTCAAAAGTTGGTACTTCTAATGTTTGATTTTGTTGGCTTGTGAAGTAGACTTCAATCTTTTAAAATTACTTAAACTATCTACTTTTTCCTGAATACAAATGAATCATTTCTTTTGTGTGTGTGTGTGTGTGTGACAATCACACTCTGCTCAAAACTTGCCCAGAGAGAAGTCCAAGACCAGCAAAACACATCATTTTTGCTTAACAGAATAGAAAAAGACAGGATTTTTTTGAAAGTTCATACCTATATTTATTTTGAGCAACTATCCCCTTCTTGATCTCAGTTTCCTGTGTGTGAAATGATGAGTTTGCATTAGATGATTTCCAAGGTCTCTCTCAGCCCTAACTTACCAGGACTCTGTTACCCCATTTATAAACCTTATGAAACTAATATGCTGCAGTTGTGCTCTGGTCCAATATCAATACCAATAAACATCAGCATTGAGAAACAATTAATAAGAAGTTAATGTTTGGGATGGTGCAAACAGATATTAATATAAATGAAAGCACAGTTTAGCTTTCATTAGGTGTAACTGGATTTCTTCTGTCATTCTTTTTGTTACCTACTATATATAAGGTTGGAATTCCTACCTAACTTCAGTGTATTATCCCCATTCTTTTTTCCATCCTCACTTTATTCATCTACTATCATATTCTGAAGATTCAGAGGGATTGAGTTGAGAAAAGCACCAGTTTAAGGGGAGTATTAATAAACTCTTCTCCAAGCCTCAGCTCCTTCCTCTCCTGACCCAAATGTTCAGATGACCTGCATATGGTTATAAGGCATGTTCTGCTTAGGGATCAATGTGGTTACAAATTAAGAATAAAATCACCTGTAGGAAATACTATTCTTTTTGCTTACAATATATCAAGTCCTTGTTTTTCCCTTATTAATAAACCATATCAAGCAACAATATTCCCAGCCTCATAAAATTAATCTAAGTCAATCAACATAATCCTGTGTCCTTCAGAGAGCTATTAGATTTTCCAATCTCCCTTGCCCTGTGACCAACCTGAACTATAAGAATTAAAGGTATATCTGCTGGAGGACTTTAACTTTCTTGGTATGAGAATCATGATCAGTTGTACCACCCACATTTTCTTTTTTATCATGATGCCTGGAGTTGTCATCTTGCAAGAATAAAGAAAGACTAAGAGAAACAGATATACAGAAGTCCTGACATCACTGAATGGATGAACCTAAACCATAGCAACTATTAATATCTAGTCTTCTTGTCGTATGAGAGAAAATAAAGAGATTTGTTTACAGTGAATGAGGTTACGGGCTGTCTAGATTTCCCCTTCAAGATTGAAGGATTTATTCTTCCAGCTGCTAAGAAGATTATGAGCTGACATCCCTCAGCTGTCAAGCCCTGTTCCAGTATTGTATCAGCTGAAGAACACCTCCTTACTGAGGGAGGAATTGTCTGCCCCCTTGCTGAAGAAGCCCCTATCCACTGCCTGTTTGATGTAGGAGTATAAATATCTGGGTGTCTCCCTTCAACACAGGATAACCATCTCTGAAAAGCCATCCATCTTTGGAGTTCCCCACAAGTTCAGCTGAGGTCTTGTTATAAATTAACTGCAGCCCAACTCTTCCTCTACTCAAAGTCTTGCTCTCTTCAGATCTCCTAAGGTGATGTTTCTGAGAACACTCCCTCTGAAAACTTCTGACGCTAGTCTCTGTCTCGAATTGACTTCTAACAAAAAACATATTAAAATGTTTCATCCACTGTTAAACTTTCTGTTACTTGTGCCCAAAACTATGCCTAATTTATACATGAATATATGAGACAATTATAACACTGGTTAAATGCTTCTTAAATAGAAACTGTTACAAAATTGAGTCGTTTGGACCCTGCTCAGACCCTAGCCTGGCCCAGTCTCTGCATCTATGGAGGAGGGTTTTTTTTTTTTTTTTTGATTGTGGTTTCAATAGATGAAATCAAGGCTGAGATCAACACAACACAAGCTTTATTCAGTGGCCAAAAAAATGGAGAAGGGGGAACTAAGTTTACACATCACCTTCTAGCCCATCTAGGTAGAGAGATTTAATTTTAAAGAGCAAAGATAAAGGGAGGAGGTGTGAGGCTAATGATGGGGAGGTATATGCATTAGTCTACTGGGGAAGAGAGGGCTTTTTCCAAGGGAGTGCAGTGCCACCCCCTTTTTTGGTCCTTAATGTCCTGTCATGGCCACCAGTAGGTGTGTCATTTAATATGCTAATGTAGTAAAATTAGTATATAATGAGACTCAGGGTCTGTTGGAGGTCAGATTTATTGCCATTGCCATCTTGGTCCCAGCTGGTTTCATCTTTTTTTTTGTTTATTTGTTTGTTTGTTTGTAGCTTCCTTTCTTATTTCTGGATCCTTTAATGTAAAGATTTATGTTAACTCCTGCTAAAGGTGGGGGTTGATGGGTTTTCAGCAAAGACTTGGAGCAGCTCTGGCAACAAAACCACTGGGTGAAACTAACTGTTTTAGACTCCAACAAAGAAAATACCCACCACTTTTCATGGAGGTAGGGTTCAAATCCAGGCTTGGTCTCTTAACCAGCAAGGAAAATTTAAGCAAAATATTTAAGCCTCTTTTTTCTCAAGTGTTAAGTCTAATAATAATACCGTTCTTATTATTTAACTTTTTGGTGACTAATAAATAGGTAACACATGTGATACATCCAACATATATAATTGTCCTTGATCATTTTCTGTGAGGATTCAACAAAATAACATCTGAATAATACCTAACATATATAGTCACCCACTCTGTAAACAATAGTTATTACTATTACATTAACTTCAGAATTGTTTTCCTAAAATGACACCGGCCCAAAATTATAATTCCAGATTTGATCACCTCAAAGCTTATCTTGCATATGTAACTCTTTGATATTTATTAGGTTTCTCCTTTCAATTTTATTTTTAGATGTGTGTGTGGTCCAAGTTCTTCACTGGGATTTATGGAAGTGGCATGAGTGGGGAGATTTGAGAATGTGGCAATGACAGAGGTACTCATTCAGACCTGTCTCTGGAGCAGCCTCAGAGGAGGGCGAGAGGTCCAGAGCATCTGTGACACATTCACAGTGGCCTCGGGTCTCAGGTGCAAAATAGCTTCAGATAAGGTCTGAAGATGAATCCAGCCTCTGTACCCCAAAACCGAAATAAATCTCAGAGGCAGAGTTTTGGGTGAAGTAGAAAAATATAGCTTTATTCCTTTGCCAGACAAATGGGACCGTAGTGGCTAATGTCCTCAAAACTATATGTCCTGGGCTTCCCTGGTGGCGCAGTGGTTGAGAGTCTGCCTGCCGATGCAGGGGACATGGGTTTGTGCCCTGGTCTGGGAAGATACCGCATGCCGTGGAGCGGCTGGGCCCATGAGCCATGGCCACTGAGCCTGCACGTCTGGAGCCTGTGCTCTGCAATGGGAGAGGTCACAACAGTGAGAGGCCTGTGTACCACAAACAAACAAACAAACAAACAAACAAAAACTATATGTCCCAACCTGGAGGAGGTAGTGAGAAGTTTTATAGTAATTGTTCAAAGAGGGTGTGATCAGCTCATGGACATTCTTCTGATTGGTTGGTGGTGAGAAAAGTAGGCGTTAGCATCATCAATGTTCTAATTCCAACCGGGTCTGGAGTCTCCATGCTTGTGGGCACCATACCCCTAACTTCTCCCACATGATGGGGGTTTCAGTATCTTCATAACAGCTCAAAGATATTGTTATGTGTATCCCTTGAGAGGGAACCAGGACCCAGCCCCAAGGCTGCACTATTGTTTCTTTTGACTGCTCCTCCCAAGTCTCTGTATTCCCTTCCTTCCTTAATTAGCAACAGTTGGAATCTGCCCGTTGGAACTCAGGAAAGGTCATGGAGGCTGAATGAAGCCTATTTCCTGTAATCAAGAAATAGGGGCCACAAAAAAAGCTTTTGTGTCCAGGAGCCCCATAGGGTCCTGCTAGGTAATAGGCCTACATGCCTCTTCCACCCAAGGGGATCAGGACATCAGAATTTTATGTGTCAATCTTGACTAGTTATTTTATGCATGACGGCTTTTGACAGACACTCACTCCCCACATCACGTGTGGGTGCTTCTGCATCTATAGCTTTGTGGCATATGGTGGAACCTACATAACTATCTCCTGATCTTGTACAGTTTATCAGTGGGTTTCTGTTCTCCACTATAGTATGCCTTTAATAGTAAAGAATGAATTATTCCTCTGAGTTAGTCAGGACTGTTTAGCCAAAAGATCAAATATTACCTCTCACTCTTAACATTAAAAAAAGTCAGTGTTTCAAAGGAGTCATCTCTTAAATTTGAGGAAAGAAATGTTGGAAACACTATTGTAGAATTGTTGGTAATGCAAGGCTCATTCATGGCAATTAACCTGCCTCAATTACTGTAAGATTTGTTCATGAAAAAAGGCTTCCTCCCTCTTGAGGAATTCATGGCCTGTAGGAAAGTTAATGGTGAAATTCTATGTAGTGAGACTCCCTAAGGGAGTGTATTAGGCTTGCCACCTTCGGAATCTGGATGGATGAGGGTGGGCTTCCAGGGAAAGTTTATCAAAGTTCTGTTTCTGTTAAGAGTCACAGGTCCTCAGGGAGGAAAATTACTGGGCAGTTTGCTATTGTAGTTGGGCTCCAGCTCAATGTCTCTAGAATAGAGATTTCAAACTGGCAACCTGTAAGCTGAACATGGCCTATGGATATGTTTTATTTGGCTCCTATACTGTTTTAAAAATTGATACCAACATTTAAAACAGGAAATTTCACATAAAACCCCAGATTTCTGGTTTCTGCTGAAAAAATGAAAAGATCTGGCAACATGGGGCTCACATTCCTGTATGACAACAATTGGCTGGATCTATGTAATGGCTCTTCAACAAGAAAAGAATGTACTCTTCTGTTTACGACAGTCCCCACCATTCCCTAATATTCTCCAACCCTGAACCTGATTATCAGTTGTCATTTATCATCATGCTAGTAGTTTTCCAGTGTAAAGAATTATTTCTTCATAGAGATGTACATCTTTCTCAAAAGAAGGATAAAACAGACTGAGAGGTCCTCAGGTTATAAAACAATAAAAGGGCTTCCCTGGTGACACAGTGGTTGAGAGTCCACCTGCCGATGCAGGGGATGAAAGCTCGTGCCCCGGTCTGGGAAGATCCCACATGCCACGGAGTGGCTGGGCCAATGAGCCATGGCCACTGAGCCTGCATGTCCGGAGCCTGTGCTCTGCAACGGGAGAGGCCACAACAGTGAGAGGCCTGCATACTGCAAAAAAAAAAAAAAAAAAGAGAATTTTCCATTAGAGGTGAAGAATAATCATACACATTTAATTCTGTTTAATTTAAAGTTTATACTTGGCCCTAAATTAAGGGAAAATCCTCACTACACTTTGAGGATTCATAAAAAATATTAATTTGATGAAAAGATGACTTTGTTCTCACCACATACTATTGACTTTAGGATTGGATTTGACATATCATGAGACTTTGACCACTTATATAAATGAATACATTTGCATAGAAAAAATCTCTAGGCCCAAGCTATTTCTCATTCCAAGTAAGTCATACAGATTCTGAGGGACTTTCTGTCCCCTAGGATGTGAAAGAAAGGTGTATATTTTAAATCCCTGTCTGAGATATTGATACCTCTTCACCAGCTGAGAACAACTACACAAAACTTTATGGATCTGCACTTCCAAAATGCATCCATCAGAGTCTTTCATACTATCATCTGATAGAAACTTTAAAGGATGTGTCCCAGGACTTTATGGTTGACCTTTTCTGTTCTTTTTTTTTTTAATCAAGTGTTGATGAAGACAATGATGATTTGCTTAACTTATTTACAGATGACAGTATTGGTGGGAAAGAATGTCTCCAAACTTATTTTCAGGTTCAATATCCACATCTTGAGTACTACCCACCCTAGAGAAATACTTCACAGGTTCAGTTAACATCACAGACTCAGAAAAAGACAACAGTACACGTAAAAAGAGTCATGACTCCACAAGAATACACTTTAAAAAAAAGGTGAGGAAAAGCTCACTATGAGTGAATATTGTTAAATGACTTTCAAAAATGTCTAAGTAATCTTAGGGCATTGATAGAAATATAGAATGTTAGCCCCTCCACACTATGCACTTGTCAGATCTTATCCAATATTTACTTTCATTTCTCAGAATCATAAGTGTGTGTGTGTGTGTGTGTGTGTGTGTGTGAGAGAGAAAGAGAGAGAGAGAGGGGAATGGCAAGATCAGGAATATGGAGTCAACAGCATGCTATATGAAGAATGGTTAAACAAACTTGAACTAATTACATCAGAAAATAATACAAAAATCAATAACATATTTTATTTAAAAGAGATGGTTATGTTTAGATTATTTGGGTCTATTTCCTCTGTAGATCAAAGATGTAGAAGTAGTACTAAAAGATAAATAGTCAATACAAGAAATATTTTTCTCACAAAGGGTTTCACATCATCCCACCAAACAAATAAAATGCACTATTTCAGAAAAAATATTTGTCCTTATTACTCTTTCTGTATTCAGCTGAAGGTTAAAGAAGTATCATATTACATGATATTTAAGAGCCCTCTGGTCATTGGGAACTGCTCATTTTAAAAACATTATTTTTTAATGAAAAGTGTTTGGTCTCCCACATTTTATACAAATCCAAACAGTTGAGGGTTGCCATACTTTTATAGCAGATCTGCCTTGTTTCCATGGACAGTTGTAATTTTTTGTTTGTTCAGCATTCAAAGAGACTTTTGAGATATTCACTCTCCTTACCTCTTGACAGGCTTGGCTGATCAGATGGTACTGCCTAGAATTTGCCTTTGGAATGGGGAAAACAGGATCCATAAGCAGTTAAGAAATGATTCCTAACAGCAGTGCTGGCAGCATTGAGAATTTTATGATGCCAGTGAGCACCTAAAAGAACTGTCCTATCCAAATTCCTTTGATCACTTATCATTTTATGATCTGGTTCCCCAGCCCTCATATCACTTATGTGCATATCTCCCCGATAGTCTAAGAAAAAATTTTGCTGCAAAAGTTAACCAGAGATGATTCCTGTTGCTTGTAGGCAATAAGTTGATGCAGAACAAATTTTTATGAGAGACTATTTTATAGAAGTCAATGCAAATGCATTAATTTACAAGAAATAAAACTGAAAGGGGTTGGTTTTGGTGACTTATGCTCACCCAGCACATTCTCTTACAAGAGAAAAATATATTGTAATCTTCATTCTAGTCAGAAGATTTGGGGGACATAGAATCCATGAGAGAGTTTTATAACTCACCTGGTTACAATGGATCACAAGATCAAACAATGGGACCCTGATATTTATTCTCATTGGCAGGGCTCTTCTGCTATAGAGACAAAAGAAAAAAAAAAAAAAGAAGAAGAAGAAGAAGAGACTTGGAGTTTCTCTAAACCTCTCTAAGTATTTGTATGGGCACTATCAATTTTCTTCTCTGACCCCTAGGTTTCAATATTTCATTATGATGCATTCTGATTGGTACACTTTAATGGCCAAAATTTTCCTTTGTTGCTTCTCAAGTAATAACGAAGCATGTGAACCAAGATTCCTTAATCACCCACTGAATTACTGTTTTTCAAAAATTTACTTTTGAATACTCTACTTTCTTTCTAAATTTTGGGAATACCTTTGCTATTCATTAGGTAGAGACTATGGTTGATTATGTGCTTTTATAAAAACTTCAAAAAATACTCAATCTAAGGCAAAAAAAATACTAATCAAAATGTATTGAATGGTTAGATAAAGGAATTTAAATGATGAGTGCTCTTTCACTGTAGTAATTTAATCCAACTCTTTTTGAAGTGACTACTTTTCCAATTAAAATAATTGCTCTCTTTGACAAATACAATATTACCATATTTCCACAGATTTCACCATGAATGAGGTTTCTAAAATTAATTATTCCTTATTGCACCATCCTTATCACCTAAGAAATTTAATAATATGTGCATCAGTTATCAATTTATTCTAAAATCTGCATAAAAGGAAAATTATAGTATAGTGGAAAATACACAGGTTTTAGAATAATATGTCCCAATGTTATTGAAGTATTTTGGCTTTGTAATGTTTCACTACATAAAAAAATCTTCCCTTCTTTAATTCTCCTATTATCTGTCATGCTTCGCATTATCATTCAAAAATGGAATTATAGGGCTATCACATAAAAACACTATAATAAATGCTAGGAATGCCAGAAGTTCTTGTCCTCAGATATCTAATTGTATTCTTAAGATAACTTCACATGTATTACGAAGATAAATAATGACACAGCACAATACAGAATACATAGTGCTGAATACTATAGTCTATGAGCAAAACTGAATTCTGAAAAGAAAAATCACTACTGATTCTCTTCCTTAGAGGAGGTGAGCATTAGCTGAAACTTAAAGGAACAAAGACAGCCTTCACTCTATTTAGGGAGCATTGCGAGGAAGAAAGTGCTGCTCACTATAAGATAATATGTTTGTGTTTTTTAAAGCTATTCCATATGTGCAAATTTGTTATAGCAAAAATAGAAAATTAAGATAGATTTCAATACCTGAGAGTGAGACACTGCTGTAACAAATATCTAAAAATATGTCAAAATGTCTTGGTATTGAGCAGAGTGAGGCTGATGAATTTTCAGGAGCATGTTCACAAAAGCTTAGATTGCCTTAAACATGCTGTTAGTAGAAGTATAGGTATTAGTGACTCTGCCAGGGAAGACTCAGAAGAAGTGAAAAGCATAGTAGAGAAAATATAGATTGTCTTAAAGAATGCCTAAATCATCACAAACTGACTATTAGTAGAAATATGAACATAACAAGTTATGTTGGTGAGGGTTCAAAAGGAAATAAGTAACTCATTACTGACCAATGGAGGAAAGGTTCTCCTTCTTGTATAGTGACAGAAGTCTTAGCAGAATTATCTTCCTGCAGTTATGTGGAAAGCAAAACTTATAAGTGATAAATAAAAATTATAAGTAATATTTAGCTGAAGAGATTTTCAAGCAAAGGGATAAAGAAGCACCCTGGTTTCTGTTGGCTGCTTATAATAAAATGCAAGAGGAAGGATATAAATTGGGAGAAGAATAGTTAAACAAAAAGGAACCAAGAGGTGATGATTTGGAAAATCTTCAGCCTATCTAAATTTCCAAAAAACAAAAAGACTTAAAATTAAGGAGTTCCTTGTCAGGAATATATGATCTAAAGAAAAAGCTGAGGGTGTGCCTCTAACAAACTTTTGCTAGTATTCCCAGAAGATTAAAATGTCACAATACTCAGTCACACATAGGACTCTTTGAATAGGTTGAGTGTGCCTATCAGGTCCCCTCAATCACACCAGAGAACATCTTGGAAGTTTAAGGGTGCTATTCCTCAATTATCTAAGGGAAGCCAAAAATAGAGAACTATCTAAGAAGTATCTGTACAAGAGTCTCTTGTGTAATGGAATGAATTTCTATGACATACATAGTAGATCCACCAAGTTCTTGTGAATTTTATACTACAAGAAACACTGCCAGTTTGGACTAAAAGGTATAAAGTATGAAATGAAAGAAGTCTATTGGATCCTTAAAATTCTACTGGCAAGAAACAAGCTAGTAAAACTACTCAGCTGCAAAGACCTGTCATATTTCATGAAAAGGATGATTCAGAGTAGAAATCCATGAGCTTGAAAAGAGGGGTTGAAAAGCATAGAAAATTATTCACAGGCCTTGAAACCTAATGGAGTTTCCTCAGCTGGATTTAGAAATTGTTAGGACAAGTATCTCCTTTTTTCCTTTAGTTTTCTCCTTTTCTCTAAACTGGAATGTCTATAAATATTTTCCTATGCCTGTCCAACATTTTATTTCAGAAGCAGTTAATGTGATTTTAATTCCACAGATCTACAAATAGAAAGGAATTTTGTGTGCCCAAGGATAGTTCATACTCAGAGCCTTATGCATACCTAAATTAGATCATTTGATGATGACATTTGGGACTTTGAACTAATGATATTTGGGATTTGGATGAGAGTTTAGATACTTGGTTGATACTTCATGAGTTAGACTTTGGGGAATTAAGGGTTCAGTGAATAAATTTTGCATGTGGACAGGTAAATTTTAGGGGGAAAAAAGGCAACTGTACTAGATGGATCCATGTTGCCATGATGTCCATATCCTCACTCCCACAATTTATAAATAGATTATCTTACAAGACAAAAAGAATTTTACAGATATATTTAAAGTTAAGAAACTTGAGATAGGGAAAATATTGTCCAGATGGGCTCAATCTAACCATGTGAGTCTCAACAGCATAAACCTTTCTCAATTTTCCTGTTGTAGCACAACCAGAAAAATGGTAGAGTGAGGACTTGGTCCACCATTGATGATTTTGAAGATGGAAGTAGGTGCCTAAACAAAGGAGTATAGTTGGTTTCCAGAAACTGGAAAAGGCAAGAAAAGAGATTGCCCTCCTATAGCTTCCAAAAAGAAATGCAGTGCTGCCAACACCCAGCAACTTGGTCAGATATTAGCCTCATGAGACCTGTGTCAGATATCTTACCTACAGAACAATAAGAACCATGCAGACGCATGCAGCCTTTCTCACCTCTGGTGCACTACCTGGGTTGGAGAGATATTGCCTGAGCCATGTGGCTGACAAGTGGTCTTGGTGCTCTGGCCGGGTGTCAGGCCTGAGACTCTGAGGTAGGAAAGCCAGGTGCAGGACACTGGACCACTGGAGACCTCCTGACCCCAAGTAATATCAATTGGTTAGAGCTATCCCAGAGATCTCTGTCTTAACACTAAAGACCCAGCTCCACACAGTGGCTAACAATCTCCACGTCTGGTCACCCATGCCAAACAACTAGCAAGACAGGGACACAACCACACTCATTAGCACAGAGGCTGCCTAAAATCATACTAAGTTCACAGACACATCAAAAAACACCACCAGATGCAGGCCTGCCCACAAGAAAGAAAAGATCCAGTCCCACCAGCCAGGACACAGGCACCAGTCACATCCACAGGAAGCCTACACAAGCAACAGAACCAACCTCACTAAATGGGGGCAGACATCAAAAATAATGGAAACTACAAACCTGCAGCCTGTGAAAATGAGACACCAAACATAGTAAGTTAAAAAAAAAATGAGAAGACAGAAAAATATGCAACAGATGAAGGAGCAAGGTAAAAACGCACCAGACCAAACGAATGAAGAGGAAATAGGCAGTCTACCGGAAAAAGAATTCAGAGTAATGATAGTAAAGATGATCCAAAATCTTGAAAACAGAAGGGACAAAATATATATATATATAATAAAAAACCTTTCAGCAGGACCTAGAAGAACTAAAGAACAAACAAACAATGATGAACAATGCAATAAATGAAATTGAAAATTCTCTAGAAGGAGTCAATAGCAGAATAACTGAGGCAGAAGAATGGATAACTGACCTGGAAGACAAAATAGTAGAAATAACTACCACAGAGCAGAATGAAGAAAAAAGAATGAAAAGAAATGATGACAGCCTCAATAGGTTGTTCTCATAGAGATCTATGAGACAACATTAAATGCACCAACATTCAAATTACAGAGGATACAGGAGAAGAAAGAGAAAAAGTAAGGACTGGAGAAAGTATTTGAAGAGATTATAGTTGAAAACTTCCCTAATATGGGAAAAGAAATAGTCAATCAAGCCCAGAAAGGGCAGAGAATTCCATCCAAGAAAATCAAAGGAGAAACATGCCAAGACACATTAATCAAACTATGAAAAATTAAACACAAAGAAAAAAATATTAAAACTAGTAAGGGAAAAACAACAAATAAAACACAAGGGAATCCCATAAAGTTACAAGCTGATTTTGCAGCAGAAACTCTGTAAGCCAGAAAGGAGTGGCAGGACATATTTAAACTGATGAAAGGGAAAAACCTACAACCAAGATAATTCTACCAGCATGGATCTCATTCAGAGTCGACAGAGAAGTTAAAATCTTTACAGATAAGCAAAAGCTAAGAGAATTCAGCACCACCAACCACCTTACAACAAATGCTAAAGGAACTTCTCTAGGCAGGAAACATAAGAGAAAGAAAAGAACTACAAAAACAAACCCAAAACAATTAAGAAAATGGTAATAGAAACATACATATCAATTATTATCTTAAATGTAAATGGATTAAATGCTCCAACCAAAAGATACAGACTGGCTGAATGCATGCAAAAACAAGACCCACTTCAGACCTAGGGACACATACAGACTGAAAATGAGGGGATGGAAAAAGATATTCCATGCAAATGGAACTCAAAAGAAAGCTGGAGTGGCAATTCTCATGTCAGAAAAAATAGACTTTAAAATAAAGACTACTACAAGACACAAAGATGGACACTACATAATAATCAATGGATCAATCCAAGAAGAAAATATAAACATTGTAAATATTTATGCACCCAACATAGGAGCACCTCAATACATAAGGCAAAGGCTAACAGCCATAAAAGGGGAAATTGACAATAAGACAATCATAGCATGGGATTTTAACACCCTACCTTCACCAACGAACAATTCATTCAAAATTAAAATAAGTAACGATACACAAGCTTTAAATAACACATTAAAAAAGATGGACTTAATTGATATTTATAGGATATTCCATCCAAAAATAAGAAAATACACATTGTTCTCAAGTGCTCATGGAATATTCTCCAGGATAGATCATATCTTGGATCACAAATAAAGCCTCAGTAAATTTAAGAAAATTGAAATTGAACCAAGTATCTTTTCCAATCAGAGCACTATGAGACTAGATACCAATTACAGGGAAAAAAAATGTAAAAAAATATAAAAACATAGAGGCTAAACAATATGCTACTAAACAACCAAGAGATCACTGAAGAAATCAAAGAGGATATCAAAAATACCTACAGACAAATGACAATGAAAACACGATGACACAAAATCTATGGGATGCAGCAAAAGCAGTCCTAAGAGGGAAGTTTATAGCAATACAATCCTACCTCAAGAAACAAGAAAAATCTCAAATAAGCAACCTATCCTTAAAACTAAAGCAATTAGAGAAAGAAGAACAAAAACCCCAAAGTTAGCAGAAGGAAAGAAATCATAAAGTTCAGATCAGATAAAAGTGAAAAAGAAATGAAGGAAACAATAGCAAAGATCAATAAAACTAAAAACTGGTTCTTTGAGAAGATAAGCAAAATTGATAAAACATTAGTCAGACTCATGAAGAAAAAAAGGGAGAAGATTCAAATAAACAGAATTAAAAACGAAAAGAAGTAACAACTGACACTGCAGAAATACAAAGGATCATAAGAGATTACTATAAGAAACTATATGCCAATAAAAAGGACCACCTAGGGCCTCCCTGGTGGCGCAGTGGTTGAGAGTCCGCCTGCCGGTGCAGGGGATACGGGTTCGTGCCCCGATCCGGGAGGATCCCATATGCCGCGGAGCGGCTGGGCCCGTGAGCCATGGCCGCTGAGCCTGTGCGTCCGGAGCCTGTGCTCCGCAACGGGAGAGGCCACAACAGTGAGAGGCCCGCGTACCGCAAAAAAAAAAAAAAAAAAAAAAAAAAAAAAAAGGACCACCTAGAAAAAATGGACAAATTCTTAGAAAAGCACAACCTTGAAAGGCTGAAACAGGAAGAAACAGAAAATATGAAGAGACCAATCACAAGCACTGAAATTGAGACTGTGATTAAAAATCTTCCAACAAACAAAAGCTCAGGACCACAGGGCTTCAGAGGAGAATTCTATCGAACATTTAGAGAAGAGCTAACACTATCATTCTCAAACTCATCCAAAATACAGCAGAGGGAGGAACACTCCCAAACTCATTCTACAATGCCACCACGAGTCTGATACCAAAACCAGACAAAGATATCACAAAGAAAGAAAACTACCAGCTGATATCACTGATGAACATAGATGCAAAAATCCTCAACAGAATACTTGCAAACACTATCTAACAGAACATTAAAAGGATCGTACACCATGATCAATTGGGGTTTATCCCAGGAATGCAAGGATTCTTCAGCAAATGAAAATCAATCAATGTAATACACTATATTAACAAACTGAAGGATAAAAATCATATGATAGACTTCCTGATAAGATGGCGGAGGAGTAAGACATGGAGATCACCTTCCTCCCCACGGATACACCAGAAATACAGCTACACATGGAACAACTCCTACAGAACACCTACTGAATGCTGACAGAAGACCCCAGACCTCCCAAAAGGCAAGAAACTCCCCACATACCTGGGTAGGGCAAAGCGGAGAGATTCCCACGCAGAGGATCGGTGCCGAGTGGCACTCACCAGCCTGAGAGGCTTGTCTGCTCGGCCGCCGGGGCGGGTGGCGCTGGAAGCTGAGGCTCGGGCTTCGGTCAGAGCGCAGGGAGAGGACTGGGGCTGGCGGCGAGAACTCAGCCTGAAGGGGGCTAATGTGCCACAGCTACCTGGGAGGGAGTCTGGGAAAACTCTGGAGCTGCCAAAGAGGCAAGAGACTTTTTCTTCCCTCTTGGTTTCCTGGTGCGCGAGGAGAGGGGATTAAGAGCGCTGCTTAAAGGGGCTCCACAGACGGGCGTGAGTCGCGGCTGAAAGCGCGGAGCCCAGTGACGGGCGTGGGACGCTGGGGCTGCTGCTGCCACCGCCAACAAGCCTGTGTGCGAGCGCAGGTCACTGTCAACAACACCCTTCCGGGAGCCTGTGCAGCCCGCCACTGCCGGGGTCCCGGGATCCAAGGGCGGCTTCCCTGGGAGAATGCACGGCGCGCCTCGGGCTGGTGCAACGTCACGCCAGCCTCTGCCGCTGCAGGCTCGCCCCGTACTCCGTGCCCCTCCCTCCCGCCCGGCCTGAGTGAGCCAGAGTCCCCGAAGAGGCTGCTCCTTTAACCCTGTCCTGTCTGAGCGAAGAACAGACGCCCTCCGGCGACCTAAACGCAGAGGCGGGACCAAATCCAAAGCTGAGACCCAGGAGCTGTGAGAACAAAGAAGAGAAAGGGAAACCTCTCCCAGCAGCCTCAGAAGCAGCGGATTAAAGCCCGACAATCAACTTGATGTACCCTGCATCTGTGGAATACATGAATAGACAACAAATCATCCCAAATTGAGGAGCCAGGAGTCAGTGCTGTGCCTCTGAGGTGGGAGAGCCAACTTCAGGACACTGGTCCACAAGGGACCTCCCAGCTCCACATAATATCAAACGGCGAAAATCTTCCAGAGATCTCCATCTCAACACCAGCACCCAACTTCACTCAACGACAAGCAAGCTACAGTGCTGGACACCGTATGCCAAACAACTACCAAGACAGGAACACACCACCACCCATTAGCAGAGAGGCTGCCTAAAATCATAAAATTCCGCAGACATACCAAAACACACCACCAGACGTGGACCTGCCCACCAGAAACACAAGATCCAGCCTCATCCACCAGAACACAGGCACTAGTCCCCTCCACCAGGAAGCCTACACAACCCACTAAACCAACCTTAGTCACTGGGGACAGACACCAAAAACAATGGGAACTACGAACCTGCAGCCTGCAAAAAGGAGACCCCAAACACAGTAACATAAGCACAATGAGAAGAAAGAAAAACACACAGCAGGAGAAGGAGCAAGATAAAAACCCACCAGACCTAACAAATGAGGAGGTAATAGGCAGTCTACCTGAAAAAGAATTCAGAATAATGATGGTAAAGATGATCCAAGATTCTATTTCCAAGATCCAAAATCTTGGAAATAGAATAGACAAAATGCAAGAAACAGTTAACAAGGACCTAGAAGAACTAAAGATGAATCAAGCATCGATTAAAAACACAATAAATGAAATGAATAATACTCTAGATGGGATCAATAGCAGAATAACTGAGGCAGAAGAACGGATAAGTGAGGTGGAAGATAAAATAGTGGAAATAACTGCTGCAGAGCAAAAGAAAGAAAAAAGAATGAAAAGAACAGAGGACAGTCTCAGAGACCTCTGGGACAACATTAAATGCACCAACATTCGAATTATAAGGTTTCCAGAAGAAGAAGAGAAAAAGAAAGGGACTGAGAAAATATTTGAAGAGATTATAGTTGAAAACTTCCCTAATATGGGAAAGGAAATAGTTAATCAAGTCCAGGAGGCACAGAGAGTCCCATACAGAATAAATCCAAGGAGAAATAGGCCAAGACACATATTAATCAAAATGTCAAAAATTAAACACAAAGAAATCATATTAAAAGCAGCAAGGCAAAAACAACAAATAACACACAAGGGAATCCCCATCAGGATAACAGCTGATCTCTCAACAGAAACTCTACAAGCCAGAAGGGAGTGGCAGGACATAATTAAAGTGATGAAGGAGAAACACCTGCAACCAAGATTACTCTACCCAGCAAGGATCTCATTCAGATTTGATGGAGAAATTAAAACGTTTACAGACAAGCAAAAGCTGAGAGAGTTCAGCACCACCAAACCAGCTTTACAACAAATGCTAAAGGAACTTCTCTAGGCAAGAAACACAACAGAAGGAAAAGACCTACAATAATGAAACCAAAACAATTAAGGAAATGGGAATAGGAACATACATATCGATAATTACCTTAAATGTAAATGGACTAAATGCTCCCACCAAAAGACACAGAGTGGCTGAATGGATACAAAAACAAGACCCATATTTATGCTGTCTACAAGAGACCCACTTCAGACCTAGAGACACATACAGACTGAAAGTAAGGGAATGGAAAAAGATAGTCCATGAAAATGGAAACCAAAAGAAAGCTGGAGTAGCAATTCTCATATCAGACAAAATAGACTTTAAAATAAAGGCTACTAGAAGAGACAAAGAAGGACACTACATAATGATCAAGGGATCGATCCCAGAAGAAGATATAACAATTGTAAATATTTATGCACCCAACATAGGAGCACCTCAATACATAAGGCAAATACTAACAGCCATAAAAGGAGAAATCGACAGTAACACAATCATAGTAGGGGACTTTAACACCCCACTTTCACCAATGGGCAGATCATCCAAAATGAAAATAAATAAGGAAACACAACCATTAAATGATACATTAAACAAGATCGACTTAATTGATATTTACAGGACATTCCATCCAAAAAACAACAGAATACACATTTTTCTCAAGTACTCATGGAACATTCTCCAGAAGAGATCATATCTTGGGTCACAAATGAAGCCTTGGTAAATTTAAGAAAATTGAAATTTTATCAAGTATCTTTTACGACCACAATGCTATGAGACTAGATATCAATTACAGGAAAAGATCTGTAAAAAATACAAACACATGGAGGCTAAACAGTACACTACTCAATAACGAAGTGATCACTGAAGAAATCAAAGAGGAAATTAAAAAATACCTAGAAACAAATGACAATGGAGACAGGACGACCCAAAACCTATGGGATGCAGCAAAAGCAGTTCTAAGAGGGAAGTTTATAGCAATACAATCCCACCTTAAGAAACAGGAAACATCTCGAATAAACAACCTAACCTTGCACCTAAAGCAATTAGAGAAAGAGGAACAAAAACATCCCAGAGTTAGCAGAAGGAAAGAAATCATAAAAATCAGATCAGAAATAAATGAAAAAGAAATGAAGGAAACGATAAAAAGGATCAATAAAACTAAAAGCTGGTTCTTTGAGAAGATAAACAAAATTGATAAACCATTAGCCAGACTCATCAAGAAAAAAAGGGAGAAGACTCAGATCAATAGAATTAGAAATGAAAAAGGAGAAGTAACAACTGACACTGCAGAAATACAAAAGATCATGAGAGATTACTACAAGAAACTCTATGCCAATAAAATGGACAACCTGGAAGAAATGGAAAAATTCTTAGAAATGCACAACCTGCCAAGACTGAATCAGGAAGAAATAGAAAATATGAAGAGACCAATCACAAGCACTGAAATTGAAACTGTGATAAAAAATCTTCCAACAAACAAAAGCCCAGGACCAGATGGCTTCACAGGCGAATTCTATCAAGCATTTAGAGAAGAGCTAACACCTATCCTTCTCAAACTCTTCCAAAATATAGCAGAGGGAGGAACACTCCCAAACTCATTCTACGAGGCCACCATCACCTTGATACCAAAACCAGACAAGGATGTCACAAAGAAAGAAAACTACAGGCCAATATCACTGATGAACATAGATGCAAAAATCCTCAATAAAATACTAGCCAACAGAATCCAACAGCACATTAAAAGGATCATACACCATGATCAAGTGGGGTTTATTCCAGGAATGCAAGGATTCTTCAATATATGCAAATCAATCAACGTGATACACCATATCAACAAATTGAAGGAGAAAAACCATATGATCATCTCAATAAATGCAGAGAAAGCTTTCGACAAAATTCAACACCCATTTATGATAAAAACCCTGCAGAAAGTAGGCATAGAGGGAACTTTCCTCAACATAATAAAGGCCATATATGACAAACCCACAGCCAGCATCGTCCTCAATGGTGAAAAACTGAAAGCATTTCCACTAAGATCAGGAACAATACAATGTTGCCCACTCTCACCACTCTTATTCAACATAGTTTTGGAAGTTTTAGCCACAGCAATCACAGAAGAAAAGGAAATAAAAGGAATCCAAATCGGAAAAGAAGAAGTAAAGCTGTCACTGTTTGCAGATGACATGATACTATACATAGAGAATCCTAAAGATGCTACCAGAAAACTACTAGAGCTAATCACTGAATTTGGTAAAGTAGCAGGATACAAAATTAATGCACAGAAATCTCTGGCATTCTTATATACTAATGATGAAAAATCTGAAAGTGAAATCAAGGAAACACTCCCATTTACCATTGCAACAAAAAGAATAAAATATCTAGGAATAAACCTACCTAAGGAGACAAAAGACCTGTATGCAGAAAATTATAAGACACTGATGAAAGAAATTAAAGATGATACAAATAGATGGAGAGATGTACCGTGTTCTTGGATTGGAAGAATCAACATTGTGAAAATGACTCTACTACCCAAAGCAATCTACAGATTCAATGCAATCCCTATCAAACTACCACTGGCATTTTTCACAGAACTAGAACAAAAAATTTCACAATTTGTATGGAAGCACAAAAGACCCCGAATAGCCAAAGCAATCTTGAGAACGAAAAATGAAGCTGGAGGAATCAGGCTCCCTGACTTCAGACTATACTACAAAGGTACAGTAATCAAGACAGTATGGTACTGGCACAAAAACAGAAAGATAGATCAATGGAACAGGATAGAATGCCCAGAGATAAACCCACGCACATATGGTCAACTTATCTTTGATAAAGGAAGCAGGAATGTACAGTGGAGATAGGACAGTCTCTTCAATAAGTGGTGCTGGGAAAACTGGGTAGGGACATGTAAAAGTATGAGATTAGATCACTCCCTAACACCATACACAAAAATAAGTTCAAAATGGATTAAAGACCTAAATGTAAGGCCAGACACTATCAAACTCTTAGAGGAAAACATAGGTAGAACACTCTCTGACATAAATCACAGCAAGATCCTTTTTGACCCACCTCCTAGAGAAATGGAAATAAAGACAAAAATAAACACATGGGACCTAATGAAACTTCAAAGCTTTTGCACAGCAAAGGAAACCATAAACAAGACCAAAAGACAACCCTCAGAATGGGAGAAAATATTTGCAAATGAAGCAACTGACAAAGGATTCATCTCCAAAATTTATAAGCAACTCATGCAGCTCAATAACAAAAAAAGCAAACAACCCAATCCAAAAATGGGCAGAAGACCTAAATAGACATTTCTCCACAGAAGATATACAGACTGCCAACAAACACATGAAAGGATGCTCAACATCTTTACTCATTAGAGAAATGAAAATCAAAACTACAATGAGATATCATCTCACACCAGTCAGAATGACCATCATCAAAAAATCTAGAAACAATAAATGCTGAAGAGGGTGTGGAAAAATGTGAACACTCTTGCACTGCTGGTGGGAATGTGAATTGATACAGCCACTATGGAGAACAGTATGGAGGTTCCTTAAATAACTACAAATAGAACTACCATATGACCCAGCAATCCCACTACTGGGCATATACCCTGAGAAAACCATAATTCAAAAAGAGTCATGTACCAAAATGTTCATAGCAGCCCTATTTACAATAGCCCAGAGATGGAAATAACCTAAGTGTCCATCATCGGATGAATGGGTAAAGAAGGTGTGGCACATATATACAATGGAATATTACTCAGCCATAAAAAGAAACGAAATTGAGCTATTTGTAATGAGGTGGATAGACCTAGAGCCTGTCATACAGAGTGAAGTAAGTCAGAAAGAGAAAGACAAATACTGTATGCTGACACATATATATGGAATTTAAGAAAAATAATGTCATGAAGAACATAGGGGTAAGACAGGAATAAAGACACAGACCTACTAGAGAATGGACTTGAGGATATGGGGAGGGGGAAGGGTAAACTGTGACAAAGTGAAAGAGCGGCATGGACATATATACACTAGCACACGTAAGGTAGATAGCTAGTGGGAAGCAGCCGCATAGCACAGGGAGATCAGCTCGGTGCTTTGTGACCGCCTGGAGGGGTGGGATAGGGAGGGTGGGAGGGAGACGCAAAAGGGAGGGGATATGGGAGCATATGTATATGTATAACTGATTAAATTTGTTATAAAGCAAAAAATAATATATATATATATATAAAGTTGTATAATTATGTGTTGCTATAATTATATGTTACATAATATATTGATTATATAATACATATGATTAAATAAATAAATAATCCTTGCAAGATAATCCTCTATAGCTATGAAAAAGAATGAAGTAATCTGTGTAAAAAAAAAAATCATATGATAATTTCAATAGTTGAAGAAAAAGCTTTTGACAAATTTCAGCATCTATTTATGATAAACACTCTCAGGAAAGTGGGCATAGATGGAACCTACCCCAAGAAAATAAAGGCTGTGTATGAAAAACTCACAGCCAACATCGTTCTTAGTGCTGAAAACCTGAAATCTTTTCTACTAAGCTAAGAACAAGACAAGGTTGCCCACTCTCACCACTATTATTCAATATAGTTTTGGAAGTTTTAGCTATGGCAATCAGACAAGAAAAAGAAGTAAATGGAATCCAAATTGGAAAAGAAGAACTAAAACTGTCACTGTTTGCAGATGACATGATACTATATGTAGAGAATCCTAAAGTTGCTACCAGAAAACTACTAGAGCTAATCAATCAATTTCATAAAGTTTCAGGATACAAAATTAATGCACAGAAATCTCTTGCATTCCTATACACTAAGGATGAAAAATCTGAAAGAGAAATTAAAGAAACACTCCCATTTACCATTGCAACAAAAATAAAATAATACCTAGGAATAAACCTATGTAAGGAGAAAAAAGACCTGTATGCAGAAAAGTTTAAGAGACTGATGAAAGAAATTAAAGATGATACAGACAGATGGAGAGATATACTATGTTCTGGATTAGAAGAATCAACATTGTGAAAATGACTGTACTACCCAAAGAAATCTACAGAATCAATGCAGTCCCTATCAAACCACCAATGGCATTTTTCACAGAAGTAGAATGAAGCATTTCACAATTTGTATGGAAACACAAACCACCCCGAATAGACAAAGCAATCTTAATAAAGAAAAATGGAGACAGAAGAATCAGGATCTCTGACTTCATACTATACTACAAAGCTACAGTAATCATCACAGTATGGCACTGGCACAAAGACAGAAATATAGATCAGTGGAACAGGATAGAAAGCTCAGGGATAAACCCACACACATATGGTTACCTTACCTTTAATAAAGGAGGCAAGGGTATACAATGGAAAATAGACAGCCTCCTCAGTAAGTGGTGCTGGGAAAACTGGACAGCTACATGTAAAAGAATGAAATTAGAACACTTCTTAATACCATATACAAAAATAAACTCAAAATGGCTTAGAGACCTAAATGCAAGGCCAGACACTATAAAACTCTTAGAGAAAAACAAGGCAGAGCACTCTATGACATAAATCACAGCAAGATCCTTTTTGACCCACCTCCTAGAGAAATGGAAATAAAAACAAAAATAAACAAATAGGACCTAATGAAACTTAAAAGCTTTTGCACAGCAAAGGAAACCTTAAACAAGACGAAAGGACAGCCCTCAGAATGGGAGAAAACATTTGCAGATGAAGCAACTGACAGGATTAATCTCAAAAACATACAAGCAGCTCATGCAGCTCAATATCAAAAATCAAAGAACCCAATTCAAAAATGGGTGGAAGGCCTAAATACACATTTTGGCAAAAGTTATACAGATTGCCAACAAACACATGGGAGGATGTTCAACATCACTAATCATCAGAGAAATGCAAATCAAAACTACAGTGAACTATCACCTTACACCAGGAAGAATGGCCATCATGAATAAATCTACAAACAATAAATGCTGGAGATGGTGTGGAGAAAAGGGAACCCTCTTGCACTTTTGGTGGGAATGTAAATTGATACAGCCACTATGGTAAGCAGTATGGAGGTTCCTTTAAAAACTAAAAATAGAACTACCATATGACCCAGCAATCCCACTCCTGGGCATATATCCTGAGAAAACCATAATTCAAAAAGAGACATGTGCCACAATGTTCATTGCAGCACTATTTACAATAATCAGGACATGGAAGCAATCTAAGTGTTCATCCACAGATGAATGGAGGAAGAAGATGTGCCACATATATACAATGGAATATTACTCAGCCAGAGAAAGAAATGAAATTGAGTTATTTGTAGTGAGGTGGATGGGCCTAGAATCTGTCATAAAGAGTGAAGTAAGTCAGAAAGAGTAAAACAAATACCATATGCTAACACATACATATAGAATCAGAAAAAAAAGTGCTTCTGATGAACCTAGGGGTAGGTCATGTGTAAAGACACAGACATAGAGAATCCACTTGAGTACACAGGGAGGGGCAAGGGTAAGCTTGGACAAAGTGAGAGAGTACACTGACATATATACACTACCAAATGTAAAATAGATCGCTAGTGGGAAGAAGCCACATAGCATAGGGAGATCAGTTCAGTATTTTGTGACCACCTAGAGGAGTGGGGTAGGTAGGATGGGAGGGAGGCACAAGAGGGAGGGGATAAGGGGCTATATGTTTACATATATCTGATTCACTTTGTGGTACAACAGAAAGTAACTCATCACTGTAAAGCAATTATATGCCATCAAGGATGTTAAAAAAAAAAAAAAAAAAAAAAACTCAAACAAGAACCATGCAAAACAAGGGCTGCTTGTCCCTAAAATGATAGCTATATTTATACATGTTCTGCGTTACAAGGTAAAGGGCAATTCTCAGTTTTAAAAGTTTGAAAAACCCAAGTAAAGATGGCATTTGAATAAGTTTATTATCTAGCCTACATATCCAGTTACATATCACAAGTGCACCTTATATTCTAGTCAATTAAAGTAAATGCACTCTCCTGAACATGTCTTTGGTTCCATAACATTATTCTTATTGTTCTTTCCACCTGGACTCACTGCCCTTATTTATCTGGTGAAACCCTACACTTCCTTAAACATGCCATTCAAGAGTCAGTTCCCATGGAAAGTTTTCCTGATGCCCTTCTTCCCATCCTTGTCATTTATGTAAAAAAACAGCAGTCTTTCTCTATCCATGTATCTTCTGTTGTCTGAATGTTTGTGTTCCCTCAAAATTCACATGTTGGTATCCTAATGCCCACAGTTACGGTGTTAAATCCCATCTCATAAATGGGATTTGTGCTCATATACCAGGGTTCCACCAGAGTTCCCTAACCTTCATCTGACAATGTTGGCACCCTGTTCCCAGATTTCCAGCTTCCAGAGCTAAATTTTGCTTGTTTGTAAACTACCAATTCTGTGATATTTTGTTATAGCAGCCTGAACAGACTCAGACAGAATCCATATATATATATATATATATATATATATATATATATATATATATATATATATATATATATATATATATATATATATAATTAGTAGAAACTGCTATGAGATAGCTCTTGAGCTCCTACCAAGAAGCCCCATTGAAACTCCAGTAATGAATTGAAAAAAAAAAAAAACAATACTTAAGCAAATATTAATCATTAACAGATAGTCATGGAAAACTCATGCTAGTCTGTCTATGTATATTTATATATATTTTTTAAAGAGAGCAAAAAGTGTAAACAAAGGAGGGTCAGTGTGTGTGTATGTGCATATGTGCAAGGTGTTCACACACAAGTGCTTTTTACAGAAAAATCACAAGGTTATGAAAAATATTTTGACATGATTATGAAACTGGCTTAAGAAAAATAAACTAAAGAGAGAATTTATCTTTGGATGAAAGAAACATAAAAAGGATTCTCCAGAGATGGGTGTTACGTCCAATTTTGTTCCCCATCTTAATTAAATGTACCTTGGTGTCATTCAGAAACAAAACACTTGTTTATACAAGCCATTAATTTGGACCAATATGACGATTTATCATGAAATCTTCATAAGGCTTGAGTTGCAAACAGCAACTCATACAAATAATTAATCATTGTTTGAGCTAAAACCAGAGGAGTAAGATATTTAGAGAATCTATTATTAAAAATATGTCTATACATAGAAATGGATTTTTAACAATTTAATCATACTAATTTTCTACTTTTTAAGCTTAGGTAGTTAATTATAGTAGTTGGTATGGACCCATCTATCTAATATATGCTATATTTTAATCATTCTTCTTTATTCATCAATTATAGTACTTGTGTTTCAAAGATATTGCTTAAGTTTGAAAAAGTGATATCACATTTTTTTACAGTTTTGATTACCTCCATCTTTACTAGCAGAGAAATCAAATTAATTTCTACTTTTTAGAAATTCTTATCAGTTTTGGGTTTCTTTCTCACTTTTAGGAGAATGAGAGATTGACAAAATCTCATTTATGTTAAATGGGAGGAAAATTACTTGCCTGAAAATTTCAGTTATCAAATTAATTTATTATTAGGGGGAAAGAATATGATTTTTGTTCTAGTCATTTCTTCCTCTAATAAATACAAAAATAAATGTTTTAAGTCATTTTATACCTTGAATATTATATTCATCAAGATACATCTGCATGTTTTATTCTCACAGTGAGGTACATTTTGCATAGACATTTCCTAATATTGTGTTCTACAAGAGTTTCCCCAAAAATTAGTAGTTTAGGGGAAAATATTTTAAAATAAATATTTATTCTTTTATACAAGTTCATATTATTAAGCAGCTGGGAACCATCTATTTGTATGAAAACAATGTGTTTAATATGATTATATATTTAGTACTATAAGCTCAGTGAATATTATATAGTAATACAATGAGTTGTTATTTATATTCCATGCTTTAGAATGTATTAAAACATTTCTTTAAAATAATATGTGTTAGTTTTTTCTTCAAACTTTCTAAAATTTCTTTAAGTTTGTGAGGATATATAGATAAGTTTTATAATTTTTCCATAAACAGTTTCACAGATTGTGAATACTAAATGGTAAATCCAAAGATCAAGGACATATACATGAAATGTATCAAATAATTGGTCAATAATCTATGTTGATACCACTATGATAAACTGGCAATGTCATTGATACTCAGATCAAAGCCATATACATAATCAGTAATTAATATAAATAGAACAATAACAAAACTATATTTTATGATATACTGTACATATTTCTTCCAAATTCAAGTTATTTCAACGTACAGTGGAATTAATTGAGAGTGTTAGTTCCTCTTTTCTACATTTTATTCGTTTTCCATTCTTTCATATCTGTGAGTGGTGTAAGACTTTGTGGTTGTGATTAAATATCAAAGCATTATTTACCAAGTGACAGAGTAAATAGAAGTCTATGCAAGCACTTCTAATGAGTTTTCCCATTATTAGATGATTTTTCTTTTAGGATTTTTCCTTTTTTCTATTATTACAAATGAAAAGAAAGAAAATGAATATTTAGGAAACTATTATGAAACAGGTGTCTTTCTGACATTGTATATAATTCCTTCCATCACAATGTAAACAGTTATTATAATTCCCATCTTACAGAAGGGAAATATTGCCTATAAACCATTAGCTGTATTCCAAAATGAGACATCCAGGAAAACAATATGTTTGGAATTTGGTACTCAGATCTCTGAGAATTCTAGGTTCCTATGTTTTTAATACTTTTAGTGGTTTAATAAAATGTTTAAGGAGCAGACTTAATGTCATATCTTTAATTATGTCCTCGCCAAAGAAATGGGCTATGTTTTTTTTTAATATTTCATACAATGTAATATGGTTCCAGATCAGAATGATAAAACTGATTCCAGAAAATGAAAGTCTAGATCCATTTAAACTGCTAAATAATAGCATCAGATATTTTGAGGCTACCAATAACTAATTCCAAATAAGGTGATAATGCTAATTGTGAGAGAAAAACACTGTAGACATAATGTATCCTTAAACTATGAAGTTAAATGAAGGAGGATAATAGAATCTTGGCATATAAAGATAATTTTAGAGCATTCATTCCAATGTGTGTTAGTCCATCGGTAGAAAGTACTAGAGCCTGCATATTTGGTTTTCAAATCTCTGGCATGGCTCTTTTCCAGGGATAGTTTTGTGTGAGGAGGGATGATGTGAACATCTGGAAGTAAGGTAGCCATCACAGGATGCTGTGGGGACATATCTTTTGGCACCAAATAATTTATACCAGCTCCAGAAGGAACTTTGTTCTGAAGAGTATTATTCGGAAAGACAGTTTACAACAACAACAACAAATCTGTGAATATACAACTACAAATTAAAACAAATCACTTCATATTATATTTATTATATTATATACTTATCCTAAAATGGTTAAGTTTTAAGCCAACCCGTATTGTTAGAATTTCTTACTAAAAAAATAATAAATAAATAAATAAATAAATAAACAAGTGAATGAAAAAGGTGTGTTAGTTAACTAGATAGTGGGAATTCTTTATATAAATATGAGTATACTTGATATATGTTTGATTTTATATATATATATATATATATCTCAAATCACCACAATGTACAACAATATCTTACAGTTTTGTCAATTATACCTCAATGGAGCTAAAAACAAGATCCAACAGAATCTCAGAATAAATGGTAATTTATTTGAATGGAAAATAGATTCTAAACAGTGTGTGTCTATGTGTGTGTGTGTCTATGTGTGTGTGTGTGTGTTTCTAAATCATCTCTTAATGGCCTTCTGTCTTTTTCTTTTAGGGAAAATAAAGTAAGGATGCTGTTTTGTTTTACTTGATGAATAATTGTCATTTATTCCATTAATTATATTAAGGGTAAAGCAAAAGTCAATGTGTTATGATTGATAAAGAAGATCTGGACTTTACTGTTAAGGAGGTAGCAAGAAAGAAGACCATGTACCAACCTAACTAATATATGTGGTGAGATTTCTGTGAAAAAAATCACTTTGATTGTATTGAAGTAATTATACTTTTCAACTGAGGTATTGATGTCTCTCTGAATTAAAAACTCTTGAATAAATGTTTAGATGGATATAGGAAAGAAATACATATTGCTCTTCTATTTATAAGTTATTGTTTTGATTAGAATGAATGTTATAAGATCATTTTATCATATAAATAATTACAATGAACCATTACTTTTAGATATATTTCTTCTTCTAAAAGACTAAAAGAGAACATTTAAGGTCAACTGAAACAAAATTATCATGAGACACATGCACAGAACATCATCAAGTAGTAGGATTTCTTATGAGTGAAAACAATCTAGATATACAAAAATATAAGGAGTTTAGATATGTGTATTTTATAAGTTCAAATATAAGGGAAATCTAAGTTTGTCTACATATTTGAGGAGAGAAAGAGAAAGAAGGAGGATGATGACACCTTCCCTAATTGTTTTCATTTGCATATTTGCCATGTAGTAAATGTGTGTACATGTGTCTAGTGGAATATGGTAGTTAAAATGTATCTTCTCAAAAACAATGCTGCCCATACCTTGATCTTGGACTTGCAGACTTTAGAAAATAAACATTTGTTATTTAAGTCACTCAAAAAAAATTTTGTCTTTTCAGGGTTAATTCTGATGCCCTCTCCATTTTTAAAGAGACAGTGTGTTATGGGTTGAATTGTGTCCCCCTAAAAATAAGATATGTTGTATTCCTAACCCCTGGTACCTCAGAATGTGACCTTATTTGAAGTTAGGATCTTTACATAGATAATCAAGTTAAAATAAGTTTATTAGGGTGAGCCCTAATCCAATATGACTGGTGTCCTTATAAAAAGGGAAAAGTTGAACACAGAGACAGACGCACATAGAAGACAGACAATGGGAAGAGACACAGGGAGGAAGTGACCATCCTATAAGCCAAGGAATGACACCTGGAATAGATCTTTCCATCAGAGCCCTCAGAAGGTATCAATTCTGATGACATCTTGATTTCAGACTTCTGGCTGCTGAAACTGTGAAATGATAAACTTTGGCTGTTTAAGCCACCCTGCTGGTGGTACTCTGTTATGGCAGCCCTAGCAACTCATGCATACTGCCTCCACTTTCCTTAGCAAGCCCCTCCCCTACTCTACACTATTGGAACATCTCCAGCCCATGTAAGGTTTTTGTGTTGCAGAGAGGATGTCCATATGGAGAAGATAAGGAGACCAAATTACAAGGAAATGTAGAGACAAAAAAGGCTGATCAATGGTCAGGGAGAGCAGAAGGGTCCAATTATAGCAGTTGAGCTGCTGCTTCTAAGCAGGTGTGAAGAGCTACACCTTGACTGCTCAAAAATAAATTATTTTTGTTCCTTTCAAGTGAGCTAGCTTGAGCTGGGATTCTAGTCCTCTAAAGAAAAAGGAGCTGATAATTTTGGTTAACATCATATGTGTTTGACTAAGAGTCTTCTATTTTCTTGTTTTTAGTAATGCATGCATGTATGTGTACACATATACGTATACACACAGCAATGCTATTTTAGGAAGAGAAACTCAGTTTTGCTTGTTTCTATCTATATACCTAGTCAGCATGGTTACATTTCAGAAGATATTATCAGCGTTGAATATTGGATTTTTTTCATCCACTCTTTTTACCTCCTTATCCATGTAAGACAAACTTACCTTAAAGCTAACTAATACTATTGTTATATTTGCTGCATTGCTGCATTTCTCAGTAAGACAGATGCTGATTATGTGAGGTGCTGTTGCCTGCCAAGGTGTGTGCCCTAGAGGCACTTGAGACCAGTATATAAAGTTGAATTGAGGAGGAAGGGCTTGTGCTCAGCCATATCTACACTAATGTGATTGATCCAAGGCTTACTTCAAATCCTGATGAGACCAGGGCTGCAGGATATTTGGCCACCAAAATTATATGTACATATATATGTGGCATGTATTATGATCCTGAAATACTTTGTTGAAATACCAAGAGGCAATATCACATTCCAAAGGGCTTCCTAGACATTATACAGAATTTACAAAGCTGGTGGCCAAAACCTGATGATAATTTTCCCCCTATTCTATTTGAGAGAATTAGGTTTTGAGAGTAGTTTTCTTTGAAAAGTTCTGCCCAATGCAGAAAGAGGAACTGTATGGCCATTTTTTTGCCCCAAGACCACTGAAACCTCAAAGATATATTTTTTAATATGTTACTTTGGAGAGAAGAAAATGGAAGGAGTGGACGTACTCTCTCGTATCTTGAACTTAAAAAGAGTATCTCAATAGAACAACTCAGGGACCTTGAGAAGTGTTTCTTTATAATTGGTGGACAGGATCAACTGAGGTTAACCTCCACCTAAAAAAATCTAAAGGGTGAGAGACAGGCAGGAGAGCTGTTGAAGGATGGACCAAAGGAATAGTGGCTGATTAGGGAAGTCCACTCCCAGTTTATCAATACTGAAGGAGTTTGTGTTTGTGTGTGTATGTGTGTGCGTGTTTGTGTGTGTGAGTGTGTGCTCCTTCAAGAGGGCTGCTTGAAGGGGCAAACAGGCTTGAGTAAAAACAAACCAGAAATGCTGCCAGATGCTCAGAGACTGAGAAGAAAGCAAATGAGGAGCCAGAGAAGGAATCATCTCTCACTTGGAGGGTGAGGAGTGGAAGACAAGAAAGGGTCCACGGGAGAAAAGGGGTCAGCTTCCAACTATTTTCAGGCCCAAAGGAGTAGGACATTGGCCCCTCCTCTCACTCCCTGTATACAGACCTTTATGGAGACAGACACCTCTGATGCCAAGAATGAAGAAAATCAGTAGAATTATAAGGTAAGGAAAGAAAACAAATCAGCCACTTGGTTTCTGACCCTGACTGCTGGCTTCCTTGTCTGTAGCAGAGCTGAATAAGGAGGGTGGGATAAGCCCTATACTTATACTGGTTCCATCTTTACTACTCCAATGGGATGGAGAATTTTAATAAACAATCAAATAACTTTTTTATTACTTGAGTTATATCACAAAAAAAAGCATTCATAACAGGAAAAAACTGCATAAATAAAAAGGAACTGTGAGAGACAAAAAAGAAAAAGAATTAAACTTAATTTTTCCATCTCTAAGGGGAATTGTCTCTGTCGAAAATAATACACTGCAACTTCATATGTAGGCTTTATCCAAAAATCGGCAAGAGAGATGGCTAATAGACTTCTGTTGAATGATTGTGAGTTCTCAACTAAATGGTGTTATTTCAATTCTAAGCTTGACAAAATAATTTATGTATACATTTTGAAAATATTTTTTATTCCTCATTTTTCTCAATTTTAGGAATTTATTCTTTCTAAAGCAATACTAGTATGTTTTATGTCACGATTGCTTAACATACATTAGTTACAAAGATTGTCATAAAGAATTGCAGTTACATGTCACAGACTCAAGCGTCCTTGTAATACATGTTCAAACAGCTTTAGAAAATACAGCATATCAAAGAAAACTGTGGGATTTTATTCAGTTGCATGACCTTCAGCCAGTACTTAACCTTTTCATGCTCAGCATCTTCATAGCCAAAAGTGAATAAAAATAACTACTTCCTTAGGTTTCCATGAGGATTAAATGTGCTCAGACATGTAAAATATTTAGAATAATGACTGTCACAAAAAAAGTGTTAAAGAAGTGTTAGGAAATACTATTGTCAAATCTATCTCATTATGCAGCTATACACACTATACTAGAAAAGTATTTGTAACACTAATGAGTAATTAGTGTTTAAGTGTTGATATATTTCTACTAACAAGACTTTCATGAAATAAAGATGAAAATGGTGATTCAATGACTAACAAATATTTATAATGATGCTATTCCTATTTAGGCAAAGTAAATATTTCCTGAATCATAAGTAAAATAGGAATTACAGAAATACTGCTTAACTCTATGAAAGTAGTACAAATGAAAATATAAATGGGATATGTATGTTAATTACCAGTAACAATTATATCATTTGCCCAGTTTCTTAAAATGGAATGTAATATAAGTGCAGAGGATTAAATTATATAATAGTATGTAAATAGAATTCTTTTAAAATCTAACAAAAATATCTGAAAACATCCCTTAGATTTTATTTTTAATTACCCATAATTTATTTCTCACTATGAAAAGTGCTCCTTTTTAAATTGTTCAAGAAGCCACAAAACAAATTGAATAGTTAATGTATACCCTGAGTTTTCTATGATTAAAAAAAAAAACTCTTTATAATTAAGAGGGTTTTCTTCCTCCTTCCTTCCTTCCTTTCTTCCTTCCTTCCTTCCTTCCTTTCAATTTAAATAGCATACTGTGGTTTCTTTTTTCAAGTACATGATTTTGATCATTTGTTTTCAAATAATACCAAGCTTTTAAAACACATCATCCCTTACCCTGATTATAATGGCAATAATGTTGATGGCTTGTCTGGTTATTAGGGATTTGAATTGTACTTCAGTTTTTCATTACCATTCTCTGTGACTTAATTACTGCAGAGTGCATGAAAATACTCAAGACTTAAAAAGCACTTAACTTCCATGATTAGGTATCTCCCTGCTGTAAGTGGAGAACGAATTTAGGAATATCAGTTTTATTAATAACAGTCATGGAACATAATGATGCAGAAACCAAATCTCATTACCTTTGCCATATATTCTAGCTCTTTGCATGGAGATCTTTTTTTTTTTTTTTCCCTTTGTGAAACCACATAGAGGGTAAATACTATGGCTAATCTTTCTGTCATCAAAGAAGGTACAAATATGATAAGATCTCAGAATCCTCAACCAGCCCTGTTCTTATTACAAGAGTGGTAGGAGAATATAAACACAAAGGAATGACTTTATCACTAACCAGGGCTGTGTCCAAAAGCCTACGCCGTCAGTATTTTATCTCATTGCATAGCATGAACTTCTGCAACTCATTTCACATTTTTTAGCTGTTGATCGGATTATTTCCTGGGCTTCTTTCCCCTGTGCCTGCCTCCATCTGTCTGATCTTGGTTCTTGGATCTTACCACTCTGATAACGAGATTAGCTCAGAAAAGAAACCAAAAAGATATTTCTCTTTAAGCCTAAGCAGAGCTGGCCTCAGTCACTCTGTCCACATTTTCCTTCTTTGAGACTTCTGCCTGTCTGCCCCAGCCCCAAACCTCTTGTTGCAGGAGACCTTCCATGTGAACCATTACTCTGGACCAGACTTCTTACTCCAGCTTTACTGACTGATGGAGAGAGAAAAAGGAAGAAAATGGTAAAGCAATCTTAAAGGAAAACAAAAAGGATCTAAGAAAGAGTTCCCAGAGTCCACTTTTTCTAGGCCTGCTCAATTAAAACACACTAGAGTTTTGAAGGAAAAAGCAATTTACCAAACAGGGAACAGGAAATCGTTCATTTTTGTTGTATTTTAGAACAATGATTAATACAGTACAGTGCATCAGAATAGTGAATAATGCCAGTGGTGCTATAGAACTTGTAGATAGGGGACTTCCCTGGTGACACGGTGGTTAAGAATCCGCCTGCCAGTGCAGGGGACATGGGATCCATCTCTGGTCCAGGAAGATCCCACATGCTGTGGAGCAACTAAGCCCGTGTGCCACAACTACCAAGCCTGCACTCTACAGCCCACAAGCCACAACTACTGAGTACATGAGCCACAATTAGTGAAGCCTGCACGCCTAGAGCCTGTGCTCTGCAACAAGAGAAGCCACTGCAATGACAAGCCCATGCACGGCAACGAAGAGTAGCCCCTGCTAACCACAACTAAAGAAAGCCCGCGCACAGCAACGAAGACCCAACACAGCCAAAAAATTAATTAATTAATTAATTAATTAATTAAAAAAAATAGAAATTGTAGATAGTATGGTAAGAAAATTAAATATTCCTCCCTGTGAAGCTCTGAGGTTATTATCTGTTCAATATCCCTTCTCATATACTTTGGAAATGTTCCCTCTTTTTATTAAGAAACAAATGCATCCAACCTTCATTCATCTGGCTGGGATGGCACTGATGCTGCTCCTCCCTGTGTCACCATGCTTTCATTCATGACTGAGGCACAGCTGCATAGATGAACACAGCACTCAGCAGCATTGTCCTATCTTAAGCTCTTCTCTAGAACTGTACTAAAGGAGGTGTTTGTTTTCCCTAGATGTTATTACCTTGGGCACCTGGAGGCTAGGAGCTTTACACAGCCCTTTTTTAAAATGCTGCTTGAGTAAAAGACCTTTTTTTTAAATTTAATTTTTAATTTTAATAATATTATTATTTTATTTTAATAACTATATTTTATTTTTTTCTTTCTTTCTTTTGTTCTTTCTTTCATTCATTCATTCATTCATTCTTTCTTTTTTCTTTCTATCTTTCTTTCTTTCTTTTTTTCTCCATTTTCTTCTGAGCTGTGTGGCTGACAGTGTCCTGGTACTCTGGCTGGGTGTCAGGCCGGTGCCTCTGAGGTGGGAGAGCCGAGTTGAGGACATCGGTACACCAGAGACCTCCCAGATCCACATAATATCAAACAGTGAAAGTTTTCCCAGAGATCTCCATCTCAACGCTAATCCCAGGTCCACTCACAATGAGAAAGCTACAATGCTGGACATGCTATGCCAAACAACTAGCAAGAAAGGAGCACACTAAAACCCATTAGCAGAGAGGCTGCCTAAAATCATAATAAGGAAACAAACAGCCCAAAACACACCACCGAACGTGGCCCTGCCCACCAGAAAGACAAGATCCAGGCTCATCCACCAGAAAAAAGGCACCAATCCCCTCCAAAAGGAAGCTACACAACTCACTGAACCAACCTTAGCCACTGGCAGAAGACACCAAAAACAACAAGAACCATGAAACTGCAGCTTGTGAAAAGAAGACCCCAAAAACAGTAAGTGAAAAAAAAATAAGAAGACAGAAAAATATGCAACAGATGAAGGAGCAATGTAAAAACCCATCAGACCAAAAAAAAAAAAAAAAAGAAGAAGAGGAAATAGGCAGTCTACCTGAAAAAGAATTCAGAGTAATGATAGTAAAGGCAATCCAAAATCCTGGAAATAGAATTGAGAAAACACAAGAAATGCTTAACAAGGACGTAGAAGGATTAAAGAACAAACAAACAATGATGAGCAACACAATAAATGAAATTAAAAATTATTTAGAAGGAATCAATAGCAGAATAACTGAGGGAGAAGAACAGATATGTAACCTGGGAGACAAAATGGTAGAAATAACTACAAAAGAGCAGAATAAAGAAAAAAGAATGAAAAGAATTGAGGACAGCCTCAGAGACAACTGAGACAACAGTAAATGCACCAACATTTGAATTATAGGGGTGCCAGAACAAGAGAAAAAGAAATGGAGTGCAAAGATATTTGAAGAGATTATAGTTGAAAACTTCCCTAACATGGGAAAGAAAATAGTCAGTCAAGTCCAGAAAGCACAAGAATCCCATACAAGATAAATCCAAGGAGAACCATGCCAAGACACATATTAATCAAACTATCGAAAATTGAATACAAACAAAAATATTAAAAGCAGCAAGGGAAAAGCAACAAATAACATACAAGGGAATCCCCATAAGAACAGCTGAACTTTAAGCAGAAATTCTGCAAGGCAGAAGACAGTGGCAGGACATATTTAAATTGATGAATGGGAAAAACGTACAAAATTACTCTACCCAGCAAGGATCTCATTCAGATTTGAGTAGAAATCAAAACATTTACAGACAACCAAAAGCTAAAAGAATTCAGCACCACCAAACCAGCTTTACAACAAATGCTAAAGGTACGTTTCTAGGCAGCAAACACAAGAGAAGGAAAAGACTTACATTAATAAACCCCAAAACAATTAAGATAATGGTAATAGGAGCACACATATCGATAACTACCTTAAATGTAAATGGATTAAATGTTTCACCCAAAGACATAGACTGACTGAATGGATACAAAAAGAAGACATATATATATATATATATATATATATATATATATACTGTCTACAAGAGACCCACTTCAGACCTAAGGACACATACAGAGTGAAAGTGGAGGGATGGAAAAAGATATTCCATGCAAATGGAAATCAAAAGAAAGCTGGAGTAGCAATTCTCATATCAGACAAAATAGACTTTATAACAAAGACTATTACAAGACACAAAAAATGACACTACACAATGATCAAGGGATCAATCCAAGAAGAAGTTATAACAATAGTAAATATTTATGCGGCCAACATAGAAACACCTCAATACATAAGGCAAATGCTAACAACTATATAAGGGGAAATCATCAGTAACACAGTTATAGTAGGGGTTTTTAACACCCCAGTTTAACCAATGGACAGATCATCCAAAATGAAAATAAATAAGGAAACACAAGCTTTAAGTCATACATTAAACAAGATAGACTTCATTGATATTTATAGGACATTCCATCCAAAAAAAAAAAAAAAAACAGAATACACTTTTTTCTCAAGTACACATGGGACATTGTCCAGGATAGACCATATCTTGGGTCACATATCAAGCCTTGGTAAACTTAAGAAAATTCAAATCATAACAAGCATATTTTCTGACCACAATGCTATGAGAATAGATATCTATTACAGGAAAAATAAAGTCTGTAAAAATTACAAACACATGGAGGCTAAACAATACACTACTAAATAACCAAGAGATCAGTGAAGAAATCAAAGAGGAAATCAAAAAAAATACCTGGAAACAAAAGACAGTGAAAACATGATGACCCAAAATCTATGGGATGCAGCAAAAGCAGTTCTAAGAGGGAAGTTTATAGCAATACAATCCTGTCTCAAGAAACAAGAAACATCTCACATAAACAACCTAACCTTACACCTAAAGAAATTAGAGGAAGAAGAACAGAAAAAAACCCAAAGTTAGGAGAAGGAAAGAAATCATAACGATCAGATCAGGAATAAATGAAAAAGAAATGAAGGAAACAACAACAAAGATCAATACAATTAAAAGCTGGTTCTTTGAGAAAATAAAAGAAATTGATAAACCATTAGCCAGACTCATCAAGAAAAAAAGGGAGAAGACTCAAATCAATAGAATTAGAAATGAGAAAAGAGAAGTAACAACTGACACTGCAGAAATGTAAAGGATCATGAGAGATTACTACAAGCAAATATATGCCAATCAAATGGAAAACCTGGAGGAAACGGACAAATGCTTAGAAATGCACAACCTTCTGAGAGTGAACCAGGAAGACACAAAAAATATAAACAGACCAATCACAAGCACTGAAATTGAAACTGTGAGTAAAATTCTTCCAACAAACCAAAGCCCAGGACCACATGGCTTCACAGGCGAATTCTATCAAACATTTAGAGAAGAACTAACACCTACCCTTCTCATACTCTTCCACAATATAGCAGAGGGAGGAACACTCCCAAACTCATTCTACGAGGCCACCATCACCTTGATACCTAAACCAGAAAAGGATGTCACAAAGAAAGAAAACTACAGGCCAATATCACTGATGAACATAGATACAAAAATCCTCAACAAAATACTAGCAAACAGAATCCAACAACACATTAGAAGGATCATACACTGTGATCAAGTGGGGTTTATCCCTGGATTGCAAGGATTCTTAAATATAGCCAAATTAATCAATGTGATAAACTGTATTAACAAATTGAAAGAGGAAAACCATATGATCATTTCAATAGATGCAGAAAAAGCTTTGAACAAAAATCAACACCCATTTATGGTAAAAACTCTCCAGAAAGTAGGCATAGAGTGAACTTACCTCAAAATAATAAAGGCCATATATGAAAAACCCACAGCCAAGATTGTTGTCAATCATGAAAAACTGAAACCGTTTCCTCTAACATCAGGAACAAGACAAGGTTGCCCACTCTTGCCACTATTATTCAACATAGTTTTGGAAGCTTTAGCCACAGCAAACAGAGAAGAAAAGGAAATAAATGAATTCAAATCAGAAAAGAAGAAGTAAAGCTGTCACTCTTTGCAGATGACCTGATACTATACATAAAGAATCCTAAAGATGCTACCAAAAACTACTAGAGTTAATCAATGAATTTGGTAAAGTAGCAGGATACAAAATTAATGCACAGAAATCTCTGGCATTCCTATATACTAATGATGAAAAATCTGAAAGAGAAATTAAGGAAACATTCCTGTTCACCATTACAACAAAAAGAATAAAATACCTAGGGATAAGTCTACCTAAGGAGACAAAATACCTGTATGCAGAAAACTATGAGACACTGATGAAAGAAATTAAAGATGTTAGAAACAGATGGAGAGATGTACCATGTTCTTGGACTGGAAGAATCAACATTGTGAAAATGACTATAGTATCCAAAGCAATCTACAGATTCATAGCAGTCCCTATCAAACGACCAATGGCATTTTTCACTGAACTAAAATGAAAAATTTCACAATTTGTATGGAAACACAAAAGACCCCGAATAGCCAAAGCAACCTTGAGAAAGAAAAACTGTGCTGGAGGAATCAGTCTCCCAGACTTCAGACTATACTACAAAGCTACAGTAATCAAGAGATTATGGTACTGGCACAAAAACAGAAATATAGATCAATGGAAAAGGATAGAAAGCTCAGAGATAAACCCACGTTCATATGGTCAACTTATTTTTGATAAAGGAGATGAGAATATATAATGGAGAGAAAAGCCTCTTCAACAAGTGGTTCTGGAAAAACTGGAGAGCTACATGTAAAATAATGAAATTAGACTACTCCCTAACACCACACACAAAAATAAACTCAAAATGGATTAAAGACCTAAATGTAAGGACAGACACTCTAAAACTCTTAGAGGAAAACATAGGCAGAACACTCTGTGATATAAATCACAGCAAGATCCTTTTGGACCCACCTCCTAGAGAAATGAAAATAAAAACAAAAATATACAAATGGGACCTAATGAAACTTAAAAACTTTTGCACAACAAAGGAAACCTTAAACAAGACAAAAAAACCAGCCCTCAGAATGGGATAAAATATTTGCAAACGAAGCAACTGACAAAGAACTAATCTCCAAAATTTTCAAGCAGCTCAGGCAGCTCAATATCAAAAAAATCAAATAACACATTCCAAGAATGAGCAGAAGACCTAAATAGTCATTTCTCCAAAGAAGATATACAGATTTCCAAGAAACACATGAAAGCATGCTCAACATCACTAATCATTAGAGAAATGCAAATCAAAACTACTATGAAATATCACCTCACACCAGTCAGAATGGCCATCGTCTAAACATCTACAAACAATAAATGCTGGAGAGGGTGTGGAGAAAAGGGAACCCTCTTGCACTTTTGGTGGGAATGTAAATTGATACAGCCACTATGGAGAACAATAGGGAGGTTCCCTAAAAAACGAAGAATAGAAATATCATATGACCCAGCAATCCCAGTACTGGGCATATACCCTGAGAAAGCCATAATTCAAAAAGAGTCAAAAGGGCTTCCCTGGTGGTGCAGTGGTTGAGAGTCCGCCTTCCAATGCAGGGGACACAGGTTTGTGCCCTGGTCCGGGAAGATCCCAAATGCTGCTGAGCCTGTGCGTCCAGAGCCTGTGCTCTGCAATGGGAGAGGTCACAACAGTGAGTGGCCCACATACCGCCCCCCCCAAAAAAAAAGAGTCAACAGATGAATGGATAATGAGGATGTGGCACATATATACAATGGAATATTACTCAGGCAGAAATAGAAACGAAATTGAGTTATTTGTTATGAGGTGGATGGACCTAGAGTCTGTCATACAGAGTGAAGTAAGTCAGAAACAGAATAACAAATACCATATGCTAACACATATATATGGAATCTATGAAAAAAAAAAAAAGGTCATGAAGAACCTAGGTGTAAGATAGGAATAGAAACACAGCCCTACTAGAGAATGGACTTGAGGATATGGGGAGGGGGAAGGTTAAGCTGTGACAAAGTGAGAGAGTGGCATGGACATATATACACTACCAAATGTAAAATAGATCGCTAGTGGGAAGCAGCTGCATAGCACAGGGAGATCAGCTCGGTGGTTTGTGACCACCTAGAGAGGTTGGATAGGGAGGGTGGGAGGGAGGGAGATGCAAGAGGGAAGAGATATGGGAACATATGTATATGTATAAGTGATTCACTTTGATATAAAGCAGAAACTAACATACCATTGTAAAGCAATTATACTCCAATAAAGATGTTAAAAAAAAAAAAAGTCATGTACCACAATGTTCATTGCAGCTCTATTTACAATAGCCAGGACATGGAAGCAACTTTAGTGTCCATTGACAGATGAATGGATAAAGAAGATGTGGCACATATATACAATGGTATATTACTCAGCCATAAAAAAATGAAATTGAGTTATATGTAGTGAGGTATATGGATGTAGAGGCTGTCGACAGAATGAAGTAAGTCAGAAAAAGTATAATAATTACCATATGTTAACCCATATATATGGACTCTTAAAAAAAATGGTTCTGAGAACCTAGGTGCCGGACAGGAATAAAGATGCAGACATAGAGAATGGACTTGAGGACACAGGGAGGGGAATTGGTAAGCTGGGACAAAGTGAGAGAGTAGTATGGACATATATACACTATCAAATGTAAAATAGATAGCTAGTGCAAAGCAGCCACATAGCACGGGAAGATCAGCTCAGTGCTTTGTGACCACCTAGATGGGTGGGATATGGAGGGTGGGAGGGAGACACAAGAGGGAGTAAACATGACAATATATGTATATGTATAGCTGATTCACTTTGTTATAAAGAAGAAACTAACCCACCATTGTAAAGCAATTATAATCCAATAAAGATGTTTTTTTTTTTTAAAAAGGACTTAATGGTAATGAGAGAAATCAATGAATACTTTTCATGAATCTAAATAAATATTAGTTATAAAACAAGGTGAATACAATGGTTAGAAAATATATACTTAATTGCTTTAACTATCATGTTATTCAAAAGTAGAATAGAGATTTTTTTTTAATTTATCTTAGAGTTTATTAGTAATGCATGTATTTTTAAAGTAACCTCTGAAAGAATGTATACATGTAACTTGCAATTCAATAAAAAAAATATATGCTAGAATAAAACTCAATCCTATCAATAGATTTCCATTAAGGAGGTAAGAAAGTATTTATGAAAAGAAGAGAAAATCGGGCTTCCCTGGTGGCGCAGTGGTTGAGAGTCCGCCTGCCGATGCAAGGGACATGGGTTCGTGCCCCAGTCCAGGAAGATCCCACATGCTGCGGAGTGACTGGGCCCGTGAGCCATGACTGCTGTGCTCTGCAACGGGAGAGGCCACAACAGTGAGAGGCCCGCGTATCACAAAAAAAAGAAAAAAAAAAAAAGAAGAGAAAATCAAGATAAGTAAAGACACACTCACAAACACACACAAACATACACATATGGATGGCAAAAAGATTAAAATACATACATAAGCATGATAAGAGTAAATGAATTAAGCACACTAGTGGGTGAAAAAAGAAAGTTGTAGAATCCAGTATCTAATATGATATCCTTTGTATAAAACTTTTGAATTCAGTACAAATACTATGCTTTTGTTGGATACATATATTTGTAGTACACTTACCAAAACCCAAATGGGTAAGATACCCACCAAATTCCAAAGAACAATTACACCTAAGAAGGGAAGAAAAAAATATTTATAGTGTTTTATTTAATTTAATAATAAGTTAACTTTTGGTAATTCTGGGTGATACATACATGAATATTTATTGTATTTTCTCTATGCTTTTCTTTGTGTTTGAATTTTTCACCATTAAAAAAATTGTGTAAGTTAGAGTATTGGCTAACTTTATCTAGCTCTTATAGACACCACTCGGTGTCTCCACATCATCTAAGGATCATAGTTTCTTCTTTTGGTTGTTCTGTCACCCCCTTAGTGGGTGGTATTTGTCTACCTCTTCAATGATAGTCTCACACAGCAAGAAAGGGGAAAGAAAAAATAGAGTTAGAAGCTATCTTTTACAGACATGACACTTCAGTTTCACACATTATTTCTGTTTATAAGCCATCAGCCAGAATTTAGTCATATAATCATACCAGAGGCTGGTAAATGTAGTCTTAAGATGGGTGAACACGTGTCCTGGTTAATGCTTAGGTGTTCTAGTACTAATAGGAAACAGAGGAGTATGAAGATTGCCAAACCACAAGTACACTCTTCTATAGAATCACTAATATATTGTTTCTAAAAGTATGGACCATAGACCACTGATTGTTCAAAATCTTTTATTTTTTCCTTGGGGGAAGTATAATTTTATGCTGCTAAGTCAGTATATTTTAGCAAAACATCAGTTTAACAGGAGGACTTCTTGCCTATAATACACACACACACACACACACACACACACACACATGAGTTTTAGGTTTAGTGAGAAAAAAAAATCCTTGAAGTGCTTGAGGGATAGGCATGAATACTTTAATTTTTTTTTAAATTTTTATTGAAACATAATTGATTTACAATGTTGTGTTAGCTTCAGGTGTATGGCAAAGTGATTCAGTTATATATATATATATACATATATATTATTTTTTCAGATTATTTTCCCTTATAGCTTATTACAAAATATTGAGTATAGTTCTTTGTGCTATACAGTAGGCCCTTATGGCATGAATACTTCTATCAAGATATTTCATGAATTAAAACAGAGCAATCAAGAATAAAACAAAAAATAACAGCAACAAAAATAAATAAATAAAACAGCAATCATATTATTCCTAAACACTAAACTGCATGAGGAAGAGTGGGACTAGGGCAGGTGGGTTAAAATCTTCTCCTAAGCAAATCTCCTTATTTTAAATAAAAGCAATTCTCCTTCGTATAAATAGGCATCTGGAAGGAAACGAAGTAGAAAAACCAACTAATATCATTAGGAGGAATGATATTGAAATTGTCAAGATCAGATTATTTTAGTTAACATTATTAAACATGTAAACTGTCTTCCAAAAGTATCTCAGCTGGACAGGGTGTTACAACTTATTACATTATTGCCATTATTTAAAAACTTGTCTTGATCTTATAAGAGTGATGGGGTGGCTTCCCTGGTGGTGCAGTGGTTGAGAGTCCGCCTGCCGATGCAGGGGACACGGGTTCGTGCCTGATCTGGGAAGATCCCACATGCAATGAAGCGGCTAGGCCCATGAGCCATGGCCTCTGAGCCTGCACGTCCGGAGCCTGTGCTCCACAATGGGAGAGGCCACAACAGTGAGAGGCCCGCATACCGCAAAAAAAAAAAAAAATGATGGGGGCCATAGCAGTTACTCTGATTTCAGGCATCTAAATACAGGGAAAATTCTTATGTTTTGTTCCTCTAATATCCATTACTTATAAGGAATAAGGTACAATTACAAGGTCTTTTGTGGTCCCTGTATCCATAACTTAATAGTAAGATATGATTACCTGATATAAGCACCATACTAAAATTTTGATAACATATTTTAAAATTTTAATTCTCTATTGACATGTTCTGTCTTCAAGAAAAATGTCAAAAGCAGCAAATCCACAAAACACACCAGAGAGCACTGAAGTCTTTCAAACAGCCAAGTTCTGCAATTTCTTGTTAAACTTTTGTGAGGTGAAGTTGGCTGAACACAGATATTTTCCAGAGATGGGGAGTTGGCAGATATCATGCACACTGGCATTTTACTAATGAAAAAATAAACTGGTTCAAGTGATTGGAAAGTATGAAATGTTTGTGTATTATTATTTGTTAATGATTCATGTGGTATAATTGGAAGCTACAAATAACTTTCTTCAATTGCATGTGTTACATTGTAGTATCTGCTGAGGCTAGAGAGTTTTATCCCACTTTAAAATCAGCATTATAAGAATATGGCACTTAAAGAATAATGTGGAAAAGTCAATGCATGTTAAAGACTCGAAAAGTCGAAACTTACATAATTATAACACAGCATTTCTTTCCAAAAATTCTGTGGGAGGAAATGAAAAGTCAAAATTATTTTTATTGCTTTTATCCTAAGTATCGCTTCAGGTACAAGTTAAAGCTTCTGTGCATTTAGTCAATACCATAGAGTCCTTTGCAGTTATTTAAATACAATTATGCAAAATTGTTATAATAGCTTTGAAAGATATGTATGTGAGAATACAAAGAAAAAACTTAAATTTTTTTTGAAGAAAAGGCATATTATATGTTGGAAAACTGATGCCAACTTCAGGCACATTTTAAAATGTCCTGAGAATACTAAGATATGTTTCTACATATTTGCCAACTGTAGCAGAACACATATAACAGATTTTCTTCTATTTCAGACAATTTTAATGCTATATGTGTGTGTGTGTGTTTTTTATATATATCTTATTACTATCATCATTATCATTATTACTCAGGGAATATATTCCCTGAAAAAATACAGTTGACATTTTAGTTCCCATTCACCCTCAAAGTTAGCTAGGCCTGAATATATAAACATTACTTTGTTTTAGGAAAGCATCAATAATAAAGTCCACCCTTTTTTTCCAGTGGATTGGTACTGGCTCTATGAAGCATGAGAATTATCCTTAAATAACATGCTTGTTAGTTTAAATAAATTACAGGAAAATGAGACTTCGTTAACTACGATTTTCCTTTCTAGAAAACACAAATCTTCATGGAGGGTGAAAGACTTAGCATTACTCTACAAACGTCTCTCAGTCTGAGGAGAAAATAAATAAATATACATTCATTAAGTGTGCACTTCATTCCAGTCTTTTAGACAACGAGGGAGAAAACACAATCATCAACTTAGCTGGCCAGCCCGACAAATCCACAGGATTGAAAATGTACCATAACCATGAAAATTACAAAGCCAGGATGCATAGGAAATCTAATGGATTCAAGGACTCTCCAAATATTTTCAGAGACCTTATCGCCTAAGCTCATTATACCGATATGAAAAATAGAAGAAAAACGCTTGGCCCTTCTTTCTGGAGCTCATTCCAAAGTCTGAAGAAGAGTATTCTACCAATTACCACAGTTGGAAAATTTCAAGTTTCTTTGTCTCAAAGTTAAGCAGAACTAAAAAGTTTAACCTTATTTCCTTTTAGAATTAATATTCTCAGGAGGCAAGTGTTCTAGATATATTGATTACTTATGCTAAGAAGAAATGTAGGGAAAGGTAAAGCACGTGAAAAGTTCCAAACAAACTCTGGCTTTAAGCAATAAAAAAAAATTGTAAAGGCTCATTTTAGGGAGTAAATTTTTGGAGATTAAGGCTCTAAGGGAGCAAACACATTTCCTATTGTGATATGAACACATAATAATGTTCTAATATAATTTTAATTAATTTATCATGTGTCTGTCCCTTATCTCAACTTAACATTTACTTTGTAAATTTATGTGGAAAGAAAAGAAAATAAACGAACCTGCCATAGCTTACCCTGGCATAGTTACTATTTCTATGAGTTTTGATTTCCCAAATATGTAAGTTCAAGCCTAGTTTTCAAACTAATTTAACAGTGATGGCTGGTTGTGTTTCTGTAGCTGTTTAGTAAAGATATTGTGTTTCTTATGTTTAAGTCTCATTTAAAAAGAAACCCAAACTTTTAAATATTTGACCTTATTTTTAGAAATAAGCACACACAGAAACCTTCGTGAAGCCAAAAATAATTTGGTAGTTTTATTTCTGAGAAGCCATAGAAATATTAGTTTTGATGACAGGATTTAAGCTTTAATTAACCAAGTGCCCATGCAAAGATATGTGACTTGTAAAATTTGCATTTAGGAAACTAAGATTAGCTTCTTTATAACTGCTGCTGTAATATAAATGTAATAAGAAAGGGAAGGCCAATTGATATGGCAACAACCAAATCAGCTCAATTTGGGTTGCAGAAAATTCTGTTTTCCTTGGGCTTCTTCAAGATAAATATTTACTCAAGATCAAATTTTCAAAATTCTAATTTGTTAAATAAAAGAAGAAATTGATTCTCATTGACTCCATGGTGGTTATAAATAGAAAACATATTAAAAAGATACCACTAGATTCAGAAAATTCACACTCCACTATTTTATTTTTTTTATTGTTACTGCTATTATTATTACTAAATTCATGAACAGACATTAATATATGCTCTTATGAAAGGTAAATGTTTTATACAAGAATATTTTATCCTTTTTAAATTTATTTTATCCTTTTTAAATCTAGGGTAAAATATTGATAATAGAGAATTTCCTGTATATTTATGGTAGTTTTGACATTACAGCAGTAATGAAAGATACGCTTCCAAAAGGATTTGTTGTATACACAGACTGGTTCACACTGAGAAATCTTCATTTCCAGAGAATATTTGATGGGAAAATGAAAAGGCAAACATGATAAACAATCATAAGAGCAATTCTAAAAGATGATGTAGTGAAGTTTAGCCAGGGAGTATGATTCAGGTTGGTGGTACCTTGGTGTGATCACCATGTTCCAGGATGTAACACTCAGCTTCAATCCTGTGAGTGACTTTTTCTTTCGATGCTGCAAGATTATATCTTGATTTATCCTCTCCTGGATTTCTCTTTCTTTGTCTTCTTTATGGATGACTTTCCTCTAAATATCATTTGAATGTTGGACCTCTTTATTTCTTTCCTGAGCCTAATTTCACATTTCAGATTTCCTATCTGGTATTCAAGCCCATCTAGTCAGCTCCTTACTAGACAACTTCGCTTTCTGAAAACAAACGAATCAGTAATTCAAAATTTTAAAAATGAATAGGTCATAGAGAAACAATGATTAGGGGAGATGGAAGTTCTTAAGAGAGAGTGGTAAAGAAATGTGTCTTTGAGAGGGGCACTGGATCCAGGGGTCAAAGCTGGTAAGTTACACATATGGTTTACACTCATAGGGAAATTAGAAGCAGAGAAAAGAGCATAAGCAAAATCCCTACAGTAAGAGAGTACATGGTACATCTGAGCCTAGTGAACAAAGAGTAGCATAACAAGTTGAAAATGAAGACAGGAGCCAAGATCATAACAGACTTGATAGAGCCTGTAAAATCATTTGATTTTCATTCTAACAGCAATAGAAAGACATTGAAGGGGTTAAAGAAACAAGTGTGATGTGCTGGGCTCATTCATTCATTCATTCATTTATTCAAAAGATATTTGTTACATGCCCACTATGTGTCTGGCACTGTGCTAAGTGCTGAGAATATGATATGAAGGAAACAAACCATTCTTACTCACAAGAAACTTACCATTTAATGAAGACTGGGTTATTAATCAAATATGAGTATGCAAACCCAAGCTGATATTTGTTCTGAAGGAAAAAATAATGTAACACACTCATTAATGAAAGAACCTGTAATATGGTAAAGCTGGTTCAACAATCCTTTGAGGAATAGGAACTTAAATATTTCACTAGTAAGGGCACCTTGAGATAGTTTTTTTTTTTTTTTTTCTTTTTTTCTTTTTCAAATGAGACATTTGTTTAATGTTCTATAGGACAGTAAACTTTAGTGTTTGGGAATGTTCACATTTCTGTGACAGGATGTGGTAAACAGATAGTTAATATTTTCTGTATGTATAATTTACTGTTTCTGAATTTGAAATGAACATATATTAACATTAATATTTTAATTAAAATATTTTATAAAAATGCTAAACAGATATTTCAAATACTTTGCAAAACGGAATATGAAGTTACTAGATAAACTGGGCTAATTGTTTTCTTTGTATCATACCTAAGAAACACCGAGACTGTAAAAGGAAGCCTGAGAAACCAAGAAGAATCACCAAGAGAACTGAAGAATATAAATATAAAAGCAATAATTCATCTGCCCTTGATGAATAAGAAAATTATTGAAGGTGAAAAGTTATAGCAGAATTTTAAAGGCTGCTTTTTCTCTATGGGCTCTTGATTCATCATAGGAAAAGTAGAACATATGGCATCAGTGTGAATGTTCGGGGGTATATCAGGCTCCACGACTAATGTACATTGATTTCTTTTAACAATAGCAAAAGAAAGGGAAAAGTAAAGTAATATTATAGAGATCAGAATGGGTCCACTGCTAAGCACCTTTTTATTTATTTATTATTATTATTATTATTTGCGGTACGTGGGCCTCTCACTGTTGTGGCCCTCTCCTGTTGTGGAGCACAGGCTCTGGACGGGCAGGCTCAGCGGCCATGGCTCACGGGTCCAGCCACTCTGCGGCATGTGGGATCTTCTCGGACTGGGGCATGAACCCGTGTCCCCTGCATCGACAGGCAGACTCTCAACCACTGCGCCAACAGGGAAGCCCGCTAAGCACCTTTTATTACGGGTACACATTTTGTACTTCCAGTGTTTGTTCCTAAAATTCTTATAGAAAGAATCTTCCAGAAACCTAGCCCTCTTTAAATCCAGGTCAGTTGGTGGCTAAGCTAGAATAATCCATAGATACCTCAATAAAAATTCCTGCTTCATATCATCCAATAAGAATATATGGTTGACCCAATATTTTATAGAAAATTTAATATCAGTGTGATGTGATAATATATGATCACCCCCAAAATTCCATTATTATCAAATCACCATACGCTTCGGAAATACCAGGTCCTAACAAATTTCATACTAATCGTTTAATACAGGTCCACATGAAAAACTTCTACCCACCACTTGGAGGGAGAAGGGACCTTAATTTCCTATAGGTTGTCTCTCTAATACATGGAAGAGAACAAAATCACTAAAAATAAATTCCCTCAGCAAACGTGTTTCCATTTTGGGCTACGGAATGAGGTTGAGCCCAATTTTAAGTATATTTTTTAAATGTTACCCATATTGGATTCCCTCGGTGGTCCAACTGTACAAAAACAAATAAATAGAAAAACAAACAAACAAAAAAGTGTTATTGGAGGAGTCAGTATAATTGAAGAAATGACATTTTTATTTATTTTAGAGATTTGTTTTCATTGTAATACTCCTAAACAGGATGGATTTGGATTTGGTTTCTCTCCAGAAAAATACATATCTGAAATGTAGCCAAGTTTCTGAAGATTTGGACAAGATAGATACTAAAAGAAGACAATTTTATTGTTGAAAATGGATGATTGTCATGATTTTCTGGTAAAAAATTTAAATCTGGAAACTTTTGCTTCCATGTACTCTACTCGGTAGCCATTACAGCAGCTTGTGTGTGTACAGTTGTGAAGCACGTTGCAGTCATGGCATTATTCTGATTTGGATCTTGCTGTCTACTGACTGCCTCATTTTTTAAGAGGGATAGCTTGCATGTGCAATGCACAGTATAATATTTGAATCTGAGCCAATCAAAAAGGCACCAAAATTCTTCCATTACTCAAGAAACCTTCAAGTTGTTCATGGCACACATGAGAAAAGATGAAAGGTCACTTTCTTGGAAAAACAAACACTTCCTATACAAATAAACACAGACATTTATAGCAGTATAAATTGTTTGTGAAAATGATTTTACTTGAAAAGAAACAAAGAAAGGATTAAGTTATTACCATATTAAACAGTTGCTACTGTGCATATCTTCTTTTTTGAAATCTCTACCAAGAAACCAAGGCTCAAATATTTGATGATTTAAGTATTCTATATTTGGACATTTTCTTTTTGGTCAAATCTTTTTTTTTTTTTTTTTTTTTTTTTTTGGGGGGTACGTGGGCCTCTCTCAGTGCTGCGGTCTCTCCTGCTGCGGAGCACAGGCTCCAGATGTGCAGGCCCAGTGGCCATGGCCCACGGGCCCAGCCACTCCACGGCTTGTGGGATCTTCTCGGACTGGGGCACAAATCTGCATCCCCTGCATCGACAGGCGGACTCCCAACCACTGTGTCACCAGGAAAGCCCTGGTCAAATATTTTAAAGATGTCTTAGGGAGGACATAAAAAGCACAAACCAGAAAAGAAGACCAAAACTAAAATGACAAAGTAGACGTAATCAAAACTAAAGATTTATGCCGTCTGTAATATGCTGTTACAAAATGAAAAGATAATCCAAAGAGTGGGATGAAATATTTTTAATATTTATCAAATATATTTGACAAAGTGCTTCTATCTGTAATATAAAAAGAGTACTTAAAATTCAATGATAAGGAAAGAAACAGTTTTTAAAAAATAGACGAGATTTTAAAAGACAATTCAAGAAAGGTAATATACAAGGAGCAAATAAGCATATGAAAATATGCTCAGCATCATTACTCATCTGAGAAATGCAAATAAAAACCTAAATGAGTTAAGAGTAAAACACTCTTAAGATGACTAAAATTTGCAAGATTGACAACACCAAGTGTTAGTAGGGATATGAAACAACTGGATTTTTCATACAATGCCGATGAGAAGGTAAAACAGTGTAACTGCTTACGAAAAACAGTTGGGTGGTTTCTTATAAAGGTAAAAATAAAGGTATACAAAACATATAATCTAATTTGAGCTAATTTGAACCTCTTGGAGTTTGACATAAAAGTAGTGATGAGCTCAGTTGACAAATGACTTTGTCTTGCAAGGAGGTAGTAACAGTGAAATCAGAATAACAAGATAAATTGGGAATATTGTTTGGCAGCAACTATTATAGTAGTGGCATTTGCTTACAAAATTACTTTATGTATTTGTATATAATTCTCTTAGTATACTTTTGCCAAAGACTAATGGGATTTATTTTATTTATTGGAATAAACAAAAGCAGATTTATTCCAAAATCTATAACTAATTTGTTTATGATATTTTCTGGGTTGTTTAATTCTTTGGCCATGATTCTAAGGTTCTAACATCTTTCTTATCTCTCTTATAGAGTAGTTGTAAAAATAAAATGACATAATGGATATGTAACTGCTTTGGAAATTGTAAAACACTGATTGACTATAAACTATTATATTCAATCAACTATTAATTTTATCAATTTCATTTTATCATTATTATGGATATTAAAATGTCTAAAATTATTAAACCTGATTCCTGCCATTTGCTATCATCAATCATTAGTTAATAAAAACCATAAGGACTAAATAGCTCAAAATGTAGAAATAAAAGAGGAATAGATACTACTCATATGATTATCAAAATATTTGCTTTGATTTTATTTCAGTCACCCTGAAAAATAATTCCATGTAGGGTAAAATTGCAAAATTATTGAAAATTTGCTTTATTTAAGTGCTTTAGGACTTGTTTTTTAAACCCTGGCTTTTTATTATGTAAATACCTCCCTTGATTGCAAGAGGTAATAATCATTATAACACTGATTTCAAGTTCTATAATATATACCATATGAAAAAACAGGATGTGTCAAAACCAAAATTCTTCTAAAAGTGATTGTTGGATGACTCTTTTTTGAAATCATGCTTCAATATTTATCCATATGCTTCAGAGAAAAAAAATTGTCACATGCATTAAAATCAGTGGGAGAAGGTTACCTAATTTTAGACATGCTGAACTAGACTTTGTAGTTTGCCAATTGTATTAAATCATAATTAATAAAAATAACAAGAGCTCTGCTTTCATGTTTTAAGAAATCCAAATACTCACAAATGTTGAAATAATAAAACTGGAGATTGAACATGAAATTGTTCTCAATTTATAACAATGAATTGTAAGTGTTCAATTTACACTCAAGTGGAATTTTTCTATTATATATATATATATATTTAATTGAAGTATAATTGATTTACAATTCATGTTAATTTCAGGTGCACAACATAGTGATTTAGTTATACATATATGTATATATATATATATATATATATATATATATATATATATATATATATATATATACACATATATATTCTTTTTCAGATTCTTTTCCCTTATAGGTTATCACAAAATACTGAGTACAGTCTCCTGTGCTATACAGTAGGTCCTTGTTGGTTATCTATTTTATATATAGTAGTGTGTATCTGTTAATCCCAATCTACTAATTTATCCCTCCTCCCTCTTTCCCCTTTGCTAATCACTATGTCTGTGAAGCTGTTTCTGTTTTGTAAATAAATTCATTTGTATCATTTTTCTAGATTCCACGTATAAGTGATATCATATATTTGTCTTTGTCTGGTTTACTTCACTTAGTATGATAATCTCCAGATCCATCCATGCAGCTGCAAATGACATTATTTCATTCTTTTTATGGCTAAGTAATATTCCACTGTGTATATATATATATATATATATATATATATATATATATATATATATATATATATATGTATATACCACATCTTCTTTATCCATTCATCTGTCAATGGACATCTAGGTTGCTTCAAGGAAACTGATTTCTGTAAATTTTACAACTGAAGAGTTTGAAAAAAACCCAGGCAGGGCATATTTACTATTTGCCTATAAATTCAACACTAACACATTAATATTTGAGGTAATGGATCTATGTAGCATAAAAATCTTTTGTAACTCCAAATACATATATGTCCTATAAGTATCTCTTTAAACTGCCATCTCTTCTCACTCAGCTATGTACTCCAAGGACAGGAATAGTATTTTATTTATATTTGTATCACTATACCTAGAAATAAATCAATAATTTTCATATTCCCAAGTACAAAATATCGAGTCTACACCACTTTGAGCTTGAAGGTTCATCTCTGAATACTTGACATACATTGTCTAATTCTACCCTTATATAAATACTACAAAATATTTATTAGTTCTGTTAATTCATTTACAATGTCAGGTAATCATCACTAGTATAGCATATGTTCTCCAAGTTAAATTTTAATAATAGAGATAATATCTATATTTTAAAGATCAGTACAAGTGACACTGTGGATAATATTGTTAAATGTTTCCTAGAATCAATTTGAGAAATTATTGCTGAAAGTAGAGGAAAAACATGACAAAAATCAAATGATAACAGATTATCAAAAAGGTAAGGGAAGGGAACAGAGATTGATTTTTGAGAAATGTAAGTGATCGTGGTTTAGAAACAAAAGCAAGAAAAAGAGGAAATAATCTGAAATAATTGATAGAATAAAGTTTATGAATTAAAAACTACATATTAATATATAAACATGCATATCATATCAATGACAATACAACTCAATTTAAAGAATTGACTTCTTTCTGTGCAAATGCCTATAAAATGTATCCTTTCTGAAATCATTCTTTGGTAAAAATAAAAGATAACTATAAAAAGAATCCTATGACAATCTAGAGAGGAAATATAAATTTTGTCCAAAAAACAATATTCTTATCGGTATCAACCATCTCTCTTCCACATGACATTTGAGAAGCTATGTGAAAACCTTTAAAAGATTTTGAGAAGAAATAGTTTTATACATGACTGCTAGAAAAATTCTATGTATTCACTGAACAGTTCCCTCTTTCTGTGTGCCAACTATGTTTCCCAGACTCTCTTACAGTTAGATTTGGGCCATATGACTGAATTCTGGCCAGCAAGGGGGAGGCGGTGGTAGGGGTGTTGGAAGAAACTTATTCTGGCTCATACAAGCCTCCTATGGAAATGGTCAGTCATCTTCTGCTTTCTGCAGCAAACTAGGAATCTGTTCATAAGACTGAATTACTGTTTCAAAGAGATTCAGAATGCCAGGATCACTGCTAGGAGAAAAACAATCAGAGCTGCAATTATGTTGTGATGTTAATGAGAATAAACGTGCTGTCTTCGTCTCCTATTGTTACTGTAACAAACTGCCATAAATTTAGAGATGAAAAACAAACAAACAAACAAACAAGTATCTAACAGTTCTAGCGGTCAGAAGTCTAAATTGTGCTCACAGAACTGAAGTCAAGATGTTGGCCCATCCGCATTCTTTCTGAAGACTTTAGGAGACAATCCATTCCTTGCTGTTTCAAAAGGCTGCCCACATTTCTTAGTTCACAGCCTCATCACTCCAACCTCTGTTTCTTTCCTCACTTCTTTTTGACTCTGACACTCCCACCTCCCTTTTATAAGGACTCTCAATTATATTCAGCCTACTAAAATATTCCAGGATAATATCTCCATATCGAGTCTTAACTTATCATATCTGAAAATCCCCTTTTGCCATGGTTATATATTCAAGAGGTTTGGGGGATTAGGATGTGGACATCTTGGGGGGCCACTATTCTGCCTACTAAACTTGGATATGTAAACTGCTAAGATTTTAGGGTATATTTGTTACTGTAGTGTAGCCAAGCCTGTCAGGACTAATAAACAAAACAGGTTTTTCTCTAGCAAAATGTTAATGTGAAAACCTCCACAGATATGTAATGTCTCAAATATATCATACATATCTCCTCTCTTTAAACTATTGGAAATAAACTCTTTTATTTGAGAAATAAAACAAAATTTCCAACTCAAGACTGCAACCGTGGTTTAAATGGACTCTATCACGCCTGAACGTCAAATTTAAGAATTTGTGTGCTGTGGCTCCACCAACTGTAAGGCTTCTGCTTTTGTTTCATTCCCCAAATCAGGAATGTGCTTGCTAGGATACATTATTGTGTTCATAGTTTACACTCAATTTCTTGTTTTGACAGCTATTAAAAAACAAACTAAGCTGGTGCTTTCCTGTACCCATTATTGCTAAATCTAATTCAGCCTTTCACAAGGTTGGGACATAGTTCTTGAAGAATTTTTAAATTAACATTTTTTGTGGGAATGTATATTGGTGCAACCGCTATGGAATACAATGTGGAGGTTCCTTAAAAAACTGAAAATAAAACTACCATATGATCCAGCAAACCCACTGCTGGACATATATCTGGAAAATACAAAAACTCTAATTCAAAAAGATACATCCCAATGTTCATAGCCACATTATTTACAGTAGCCAAGACATGGAAGCAGCCTAAGTGTCCATTGATAGGGGAACAGATAAATAAGATGTGGTGTGTGTGTGTGTGTGTGTGTGTGTGTGTGTGTGTGTGTGTGTGTATATATATATATATATATATATATATATATATATATGAATAGTACTCAGCCATAAAATGAATGAAATAGGGCCTCCCTGGTGGCGCAGTGGTTGAGAGTCTGCCTGCCGATGCAGGGGATGCGGGTTCGTGCCCCGGTCTGGGAGGATCCCACATGCCGCGGAGCGGCTGGGCCTGTGAGCCATGGCCACTGAGCCTGCGCGTCCGGAGCCTGTGCTCCGCAACGGGAGAGGCCACAACAGTGAGAGGCCCGTGTAACGCAAAAAAAAAAAAAAAAAAAAAAAATGAATGAAATATTGCCATTTGCAGCAACATGGATGGACTTAGAGATTATCATCCTAAATGAAGTAAGTCAGAAAGAGAAAGACAAATATCATATGATATTGCTTATAAGTGGAATCTAAAAAAATGATATTAAAGAACTCATTTACAAAACAGAAATAGACTCACAGACATAGAAAACAAACATATGGTTACTAAAGGGGAAAGCTTGGGGGGGAAGAAGGAATAAATTAAGAATATGGGATTAGCAGATACACACTACCATATACAAAATTGATAAACAACAAGGATTTACTGTATAGCACAGGGAACTATATTCAACATCTTGTAATAATTCATAATGGAAAAGAATCTAAAAAAAGAAAAATATATATATATATATCTGAATCACTTTGCTGTACACCTGAAACTAACACAATATTATAAATCAACTATCCTTCAATAAAAAAATAAAATAATATTTTTCCTCACAGTGCTACATGAAGTAACAAAAGGGCTGTCTCCTTTATCAAAGAACCTGAGCAATAATATTCTGCATTTCTAAATCCTGTGGTATGTACACACTACTATATATAAAATGGATA